>NC_134275.1:26640383-27000383 GCF_031893055.1 Leptodactylus fuscus | reverse complement strand
GACTGTCTCCTGGTGACTTGGGATGTAGCAAGTCTTTATACCTCTATTGAACATCCCAAGGGTATCTTGGCCACAAAGATCCTATTAGAGACAGCCCAGGTGAATCAGGGTGTGATTGATCTAGTGCTTGACTTATTACACATTATCCTTGAAGAGAATTTCTTCATGTTTCAGGACAAATACTATGTGCAGGGGCGTGGTACGGCCATGGGGTCCAATGTGGCCCCACCTTACGCTAACGCGTACATGGCCTTCTTTGAAGAAAAATTCATTTATACCAATAGCCATTTCAAAAACTTCTCTCTGGAGTGGAAAAGATATATCGATGATATATTCTGTATTTGGAGTGGACCACCCTCCGCACTTGAGGAATTCACACATTACCTGAATAATATTTGGCCTGAACTCCAATTCACTGTTAACTTCAGTGCCAGATCTATTAATTTCCTTGATACTCTGATAACTCTCCGTGAGAACGGCACACTTGAATCTGACATTTACGTTAAACCAACTGACCGCAATAGTCTACTCCACTACTCTAGCTGCCATCCACCAGCAGTAAAACAAGCCCTTCCAAAATCCCAACTTCTTAGGGTTAAACGTATCGTTGACAACCCCAATGTTAGGGATGCACGATACTATGAAATGACGGACAAATTCACCAAACGTGGTTATCCCAGCAAACTACTTAACAAAACTCTACAGGACACTAGAGCTCCCACTCAAGATAGGCCTCCTAGAAGCATGGATCACAGAATCCCCTTCATTCATAAATACCACCCTTTCTCCTATAAGGTGCATAACATTATCAGGAGACACTGGTCACTACTGGGACGTGCCTATCCAAATATCAAGGAATTCACACAACCCTTTATGCCATGTTTCAAACGCCCCTGCAATCTTCGTGATAGACTTATTAAGGCAGACCTAGGCTCTGACGTAAGAGTTCCACGACAGACATTTCTCAGTACACAAAGAAAGGGTACATTCCCATGTCTCCATTGCCACCAATGTTCCAACGTATTGAAGGGCGATAAAGTATATCATCCTCATAGCGGACAAGCAATCCCGGTGAAAGATTTCTTCACTTGTGATTCTAATTTTGTTGTGTATTTGATAAAGTGTCCATGCGGTCTCGCATACGTTGGGGAGACTACCCAACGTGTGCGAGACCGCATCAAGCAACACAAATCGAACATTCGATGTCGAAACTTGTTGCTTCCAATCCCAGCACATTTTGAGACTATGAAACATAGTATCTCACAATTACGTTTCCAAGTTTTGGAGCATGTGGAAGCTCCTAGAAGGGGCGGCAATCGCATCACCCTACTCAAAAGAAAGGAAGCCTTTTGGATCCACAGGTTACAGACGTTGGAACCTAAGGGTCTTAACCGCGACTACGATCTTAATGCCTTCATTTGATTCAAGTTATATGTCCGTTCATTGCATATTTCTCACTTGCCTCATGATATTGTTCTTGTCTCCTTCACACAGGCTCGCTGACACTCCGCAACCACCCTCCAGGGTCCGCAACCATAATAAAGTATCCTTTTTATCTTTATTTTTATTTTAATTGGCATATCCCGGTCTTAGTAGAACTTCCACATTTTTTATTTTTTATTTTTTAATTTTCATTTTTTAATTATTATTTATTATTTTTATTTTTTATCCTTATTTTCATTTTTTACCTAAATCTTTATTTTTTCTATTTCTCTTCTTTTTTCAAATCTCTTATCTTTTTCATTCTCTTTTATTTTTCTTCATTTTTTATCATTATGTACTTCCCTATCTCTTTACTTTTCTCGTTTTGTCTACATTTCACTACTCTACTTACTCTGCCTTTTCTATCCATCCATTACTTCTCATTTCTTCCACAGCTGGTCATTTATTCAGTAGCTGGGTTTATTACCTGTCCTCTTAGCCTCCGACCACTAGGGGCCACCAACTCCACATTATTCGTCCTATTCTGCACAAGATCATCACCTCCTGACGCTCTACACTGAGTTTGGTTCTTCCACGCATGCGCCGCAGTGCCGGCTATCGCTCCTCTATATTGCGGCGCACTGGGCATGCGCGGTTTCCCGTGAACACGGCCGCATCATTCGCACGCTCTGAGCGTGCGCCGGGGCACCCATCTGATTGGCCGTCTGGCCGTTTTATACCGGACCTCCGGCACAGACTGTACGCGCCTTTCTCTACAGCGCTACAGCTGTTATTTCTGTGCCGCGTCCTATCAATAGTGTTGCTACTGACCACCAATTATATCATTAAAAGCGGACCCTGCAGGCTAACAAGCGGAGGTAAGTTACCTAGGCAACGAGCATTATGCCATTTACCATCATGTATGCACTACCTTGTTCTAGAACCACTAGTACGGCTAATAGCCCCCTTCTTTCTCCTCTGCCACCAATGACTCTACAATTTTGACATGCCACCTTGTTTATTGACAGAATCCAAGTTGTCCCAGGGGTCATCTGTTGAAAAACCGTGTATATTACTTTACCCCTCAGTGAAAGGTACTGCTTATATGCTTGTTTATTACCACAGATTGTTTTATGTTTACCTTAACCGGACTATCAGTTCTTAAGGAATTCGACATCACTTCTGTCTACACAGTCTATTATTGCTTCTTTTAGCTTTAGTTCAGTATACCTCACTACCCGTCACTAATCATGTGTCTATCTCTCAATATTTGGATATGTCCTGATCCACCATATCAGCATTTGGAAATCTACCATTGTATTCCCTGCCCTTTTACATCTGGGCCTTATATTGTACATATTTTGTATATATTGTATATCATGTGCAATTTTGTCTCACTGTATATATTTCCTTTCCTTATATGTAGAGTCTGATGAAGGTGCTTGTATGCACCGAAAAACGTTTCACCTTAAACTCTACTTGAAGCACTTAATAAAACACTGCATGATTTTGAAGCACATTCCATTGTGTGACGTTCCATTATTGATGATCTGACTGGGTTGGGACCCTACGTCTACACTACTACTGCATCTCCTACTGCAGCTCTCTTACTACTAATAGGTGTAACACTTACACCAAAATGAGGTTCCGTGTACACGGAGTTAACGCGAGTGTATTTTAGCACTTTACACATGTATAGAATTCACGTGTAAAAATAACACTCCCATTGACTTCAATGAAAGTTTGTGGCGCGTTTTTTTACATGTGTAAAAGATTTCATTGAAGTCAATGGGAGTGTTATTTTTACATGTGAATTCTATACATGTGTAAAGTGCTAAAATACACTTGCGTTAACTCCGTGTGCACGGGCCCTGACAGTGCTGGTGCCCAAGAACTGGATTTGGCATTAGGAGCACCTGGGTACACGATGTCACTACCCAAAAAGAAACACCCTAAAGCTAAGGCTCCACGTTGTGAAAACGCTTTTTTTTTTGTTGCAGATTTTGCTGCGTTTTCTTGATCCAAAGCCATGAATGGCTACAAAAGGAATAGGAATATACAAGAAGTTCTTATGCTTTTTCTTATTCTTATTCTTCTACTCAATTCATTTCTGACTTTGGCTCATAAAACCGCAGCAAAATTTGCAACAAAAACGCTGTGTTAATGCAACATGGTGCTTTAGCCTTAGGCCTCCTGCACACAAATGGCACGGATATGGTTTTCACTGACCTATAGATTAAAAATAAATTGACAGGGCTGCAAATGCGGACAGGTGTAGGAAAGGTATAGGACAAATATAGGACCTGCTGTATATTTTACAGCTCAATTTGTCCCGGACACACAGCCGCAAAAACAGGATCTATGTGTATGAGCCCATGGAAATGTACAGGACCATAGTTTTATCCACAATTGTAGATAAAAGTCTGGTCATGTGCATGACAGTTTAGTAACTGCATGTGCCTCATATTAATAGTAATTAACCCCATCATGTCCCTCACATTAACCCTTGTGTAAGAGTTACTGATATGTGAGAGACTTGGAGGTAATAATTAAGTATCTTTATTATTAAGGTCTTTTATTAGTACCTCCATATGTCTCACATATCAGTAAGCTTTATATGAGGCACACAGGGGTTAATATGAGGGACATGATGGGGTTTATTCCTATTAATGTGAGGCACATGGAGTTACTAACACTAAACTAATAACCCCAAATGCCTGATATTAATGAGAATAGGAACTAAAGGAAGGTCCCTGTGTGCTTTTTACTTTCACTTTGCTAGCAGCTTCCTCTCCTCCTCAGGAACCTTTGCAGGATGCAGACGGCAGGACCTATCACTATAGCAGGCAGAGACCTGAGAGATTAAGCTCTACCCCCTGGGTTTCCTGCACCCCTCTCATTGGAGGGCAGTGAGAGAAGGGGAGTGTCCTTATGCCTCAGCTCTAGCAGAGCACTGAAGGGACGCTCGGACTTCATGTAACTCTTGCAGGTCCTGTGCTGCTGGCGTGCCAGTGAAATATGGCAGGAGTGCCACTCTTGGCACGTGTGCCAGGGGTTGCCAACCTCTGCTGTAGAGGGTAATATGAATTTTGTGGCTTGCTATGGTCCAAAGTGTGTGAGATTGCAGCGATAGTGATGTGAGTTTGGGTTTTGTGGGGGTCCTGGGAAAAACGTATGTGCGCTATTGTGACGAAAAGTAGCCTATTGCGCAATCCTTTGTAGTAAATATGTTTGTGGAAGATTGAGGAACAAACATCCAAACACACAAACCCACAAACATCCAAACTCACAAACTTTCATCTTTATAATATTAATAGGATACTTTTTTAATAGAGATGAGCGAACACTAAAATGTTCGAGGTTCGAAATTCGATTCGAACAGCCGCTCAATGTTCGTGTGTTCGAACGGGTTTCGAACCCCATTATAGTCTATGGGGAACAGATACTCGTTAAGGGGGAAACCCAAATCCGTGTCTGGAGGGTCACCAAGTCCACTATGACACCCCAGGAAATGATGCCAACACCTCTGGAATGACACTGGGACAGCAGGGGAAGCATGTCTGGGGGCATCTAACACACCAAAGACCCTCTATTACCCCAACATCACTGCCTAACAACTACACACTTTCCACATTCAAAAAAACCTCAATCAAAGTGGGAAAATACCTGGAAACCTTCTTTACTCCCCAAATGGATGGACACAAACCCCAATTTAAGCTCAACAAACAGTAACAACCACCCCTTTAAATCACGTTCCCCATGACAACCACAAATGGAATAGGCAATGGGAATTCCAAAAGCCCTCACCCTTAACTGTCATTTTGAGTGTGTGTGTGTGTGTGTGTGTGTGTGTGATGTGGTAAGACCTTCCAAAATTCACTTTTCTAGCCCTTAACATGAGCCCTTCCAAACAAAGTTACATGACCTTAAGCTGAGCTACCAGCAGAGATTGAGGCCCCTGGCATGAGTAGAGCCTTGCACCAGCAGTGTTTTTGGCACTTAGGGTGAGTTGAGCCTTGTACCAGCGTGTG
Source organism: Leptodactylus fuscus (assembly GCF_031893055.1). Classification (NCBI taxonomy): domain Eukaryota; kingdom Metazoa; phylum Chordata; class Amphibia; order Anura; family Leptodactylidae; genus Leptodactylus; species Leptodactylus fuscus. The sequence goes on along the minus strand of NC_134275.1, from coordinate 26,994,930 downwards.
TCCCTTAACATCAGGCGGGCCCTAAGTTCTGCGCTTTGCACAAAAGTTCCACATTAACTAGGCTGAATGGTACAAAGATTAGTAGGCCCGAGAACCAGGAACAGGTCTTGCAATGGCTGTCGGATAACGCTTAAAGCACATTGTCCACCAGCCAGTCAGCCTCTACCTCCTCTTACCCAACAGTCTTGTCCTCCTTCCACCCAAAATTCCCAATCTTCCCAGAACAATAACCCCAACTGTCCCTGCTCCCCAGAGCTGTTCTCCCTTCCTTTGACTGTACCGCAACCTGCCCCTCCATTTCGCGATTCCACGGACCTAACAGACGAGTATCTGTGTCCAGATGCTCAAACACTAGAGTCTCCTCCATTCCATCTCCGGTCGATTTGGTGGCGGATGACCAGCAACCCACCCTCATCGACGACGATGAGACGCAGTTGCTGTCAGGGCAGCCAGTTGACATGCGCATTGTGCAGGAGGAGGAGGCGAGACAGGAGTTGGAAGAGGAGGTGGTGGACGACGAGGACACCGACCCCACCTGGACAAGGCAGATGTCAAGCTGGGAAAGTAGTGTGGATGTTGAGGCAGGTGCAGCACCAAAAAGGGTAGCTAGAGGCAGAGACATGTCCAGAGGCAGAGGTCAGCTGCTTTGCCGAAGCCAGGCCAGACCCGGAATGTCCGAAGATGTTCCCTTTTGTACCCAGCCCAGAAAAACTCCCCCATCGAGGGCACGTTTCTTGAAGGTGTAGAGTTTTTTCAAGGAATGCGCCGAGGACAGATATAGTGTCGTCTACACAATTTGCCTCTCGAAATCGAGTAGGGGCCCTGAGAAGAGCAACCTGTCCACCACTTCAATGCACCGTCATTTGGAATCCAAGCAATGGAATCAGTGGCAGGCAGCAACGGCAGGACAAACGTCGCCCGCCATTCATGCCACTGCCTCTGCTCACAGTGCTGGCGATGCACTCCAGAGGACGAGCCAGGACATCACTTCATCTGCCTCCGCCACTTTGTTGACTTCTCCCTCATCCTCCCCTGTTTCTGTCTTATCTCCTTCTCCTGCACCATCAAAGGCACCATCAGGCGCTTCTTTACAACAACCCACCATCTCTCAGACATTGGAGCGCCGGCAGAAATACACCGCTAACCACCCACCCACGCAAGCCTAGAACGCCAACATCGCTAAACTGCTGGCCCAGGAGAGGTTGGCGTTCCGGCTTGTTGAAACTCCCGCCTTCCCGGACCTGATGGCAACTGTGGCACCTCACTATGCCGTCCCTAGCCGTCTCAACTTCTCCCGGTGTGGCGTCCCCGCCTTGCACCAGCACGTGTCACTCAACATCAGGTGGGCCCTTAGTTCCGCGCTTTGCTGCAAGGTCCACTTGACCACCGACACTTGGACAAGCGCCTGTGGTCAGGGATGCTGCAGTGCTTATCTTTAATGACAGGCAGGGTGAATGTGGTGGAGTCTGTTCCCCGGGTGCAAACTGGGGTGGCCTATCTCCTCTCCCAGGCCAAAATTCATGGCAGGAGTAGACTGAAACCCTACGACGCTGCAACCTCCACCACAGCTACTAGCGGCAAACGCTAAAACACTGGTGTGGGGAGACGTCAGCAGGCGGTGCTGAAGCTCATCAGCTTGGGGGACAGACAGCACAGTGCCTCCGAGGTCAGGGATGCCATCCTGGCTGAGATGGCATTTTTTTTTCCCTGCTACACCTGGGGCCTGGCATTTTTACGCCTGTGATAATGGCTGGAACCTGGTAGCGGCTCTGGAGCTTGCCAGCCTCCAACACGTTCCATGTTTGGCCCACGTCTAACCTAGTGGTGCAAAGTTTTTTAAAAACATACCCAAATGTACCGAAGCTACTGTTGAAAATGCGGCGCTTGTGCGCCCACTTTTGCAAGTGCACAGGAGTCGCTGCTAGCCTAAAAACACTCTAGCAAGGCCTACATCTGTCCAAACACAGGCTGTTGTCCGTCATTCACACACGCTGAAACCCTACAATACCATATCTTGAGCAGGGTGTGTGAGCTGCACAGACCTTTGATGGAGTTCCATCTACAAAACCCAAGGGTTCCTCAAAGTCAGCAACCAAAGTTTCTGCACCATGAGTTTCCAGGGGTGGCAGAGTTATGGCTAGGGGAAGAGGCATGGATAGGGATGATGTCTAGGGGCAAAAGCAGTGTGGATGTGGAGGCAAGCTAAGCAGGAAAAACTGGGGGTACAAGCTAAGGCATGGACTGGGGTGATGTCTAGGGGCAAAAGCAGTGTGGATGTGGAGGCAAGCTAAGCAGGAAAAACTGGGGGTACAAGCTAAGGCATGGACTGGGGTGATGTCTAGGGGCAAAAGCAGTGTGTATGTGGAGGCAAGCTAAGCAGGAAAAACTGGGGGTACAAGCTAAGGCATGGACTGGGGTGATGTCTAGGGGCAAAAGCAGTGTGGATGTGGAGGCAAGCTAAGCAGGAAAAACTGGGGGTACAAGCAAAGGCATGGACTGGGGTGATGTCTAGGGGCAAAAGCAGTGTGGATGTGGAGGCAAGCAAAGCAGGGAAAATGGTGGCTAGAGGCAAAGGGATGTCCATAGGCAGCAAGGGCAAAGATGCGAAACTCTCCCGTTTCAAGAATTTTCCTGACTTGTTTCCCCACAAAACATTCCTGGGAGGAGGGCTGAAACACCACCCTCCTCCTCCTCCGCTGTTAGATTGACCCCAGCTACGAGCTGAAAACGCTGCAACACTGGTGTGGGGAGACGTCAGCAGGCTGGGCTGAAGCTCATCAGCTTGGGAGACGGACAGCACATTGCCTCTGAGGTCAGGGATGCCATCCTGGATGAGATGGCAATTTGTTTATCCCCGCTGCCCCTGGGGCCAGGTTTTTTAGCTTGTTGGAGGGCTCTGGAGCTTGCCAGCCTCCAACACGTTCCATGCCTGGCCCACATGTTCAATGTAGTGGTGCAATGATTTTTAAAAACATACCCCAAATTAGCTGAGCTAAGGGTGAAAGTGCGGCACTTGGACACCCACTTTCCCAAGTCTACAGTACCTGGAGCTAGCCGCAATACACTCCAGCAAGGCCTACATCTGCCTGAAGCACCTACTGTTGTGCGAGGTCACCACACGCTCTAACCCTAGATACCGTATGTTCAGCAGGGTGTGTGAGCAGCAGAGACCTTTGATGGAGTACCAGCTACAAAACCCAAGGGTTCCTCAGAGTCAGCTCCCTCACTTTCTGCACCATGAGTTTCCATGGGTGGCAGACTTATGGCTAGAGGCACAGGCATGGATAGGGGTGATGTGTAGGGGCAAAAGCAGTGTGGATGTGGAGGCAAGCTAAGCAGCAAAAACTGGGGGTACAAGCAGCCGGTGACATCATCACTGACAAGCACAGCTGTCTGTCAGCTGACAGGCTGACTTTCACCAAAATGAACAGACAATGGATAGACTCATCATATACATGTCAGTTACATGACAAATTTAGTGCAATTTGCAAGTCCAAGATGGTTTGGAGATCTGCGGAGAGGAATCTCACCACCTCTTGCGGGTGCCATCATTTGGAAGGCAAGCCCTGGGCTCAGTGGGTGAGAGCAAGCGCAGGATAATCGTCGTTTGGCCTGGCGGCCACTGCCTCTTCCACTGTTGACAGGGCTGGCGCTGCAGTCCAGACCAGGAGCCAGGACACCTCCACATCTGCCTCTGACACTTTGGGGAGTTCACCCTTATCCTCACCTTTTCCTGCCATTTCTCCTTTTGCCCGCGCCATCATGCGCCTCTTCCCAGCAACTCCCCATCTCCCAAGCCTTTCATTTCATGCTAAAGTACAGCGCAACCCACCCACATGCCCAAGGCTTCAACGGCCTCATCTCAAGAAATCTGGCCCAGGAGATGTTGGAATCCCGGCTGGGGGACACTCTGCCCTTTTTGGGCAGAGTGTCTACTGCGCCACCGCACTGTGCCGTCCACACCAGCACTTTCCCCCAAACATGAGGCGGTCCCTAAATTCAGCGCTTAGCCCTAAAGTTCCATGTGACCAGTTACGAATGGACAAGTGCATGCGGACAGGGACGCTAACTTTCAATTTGGGCACAGTGGTTGAATGTAGTTGAGGCGTGGACCGGGTCGCAAAATGTGGTGGCCTGACTTGTCTCCCCACACAACATTCCTGGGAGGAGGGCTGAAACACCACCCTCCTCCGCTGTTAAATTGACCCCAGCTACGAGCTGGAAACGCTGCAACACTGGTGTGGGGAGACGTCAGCGGGCCGTGCTGAAGCTCATCAGCTTGGGGGCCAGACAGCACACTGCCTACAAAGTGAGTCATGCCATCCTCGATGAGACGGCAATGTGGTTTTTGCCACTGCACCTGGGCCCAGGCATGTTGTCATGTGTGATAATGGCCGTAACCTGGGATTGGCTCTGTAGCTTGGCAGCCTGCAACATATTCCATGCCTGGGCCACGTTTTTAACTCATTGCTGCTAATCTTTTGAAAAAGGTACCCCAATGTTCCTGAGCTACTGGTGAAAGTGTGGCGCTTGTGCGGATAGTTTTTAAAGTGTATAGTTGCCGCTGCTAGCCTCTATGCACTCCTACAACGCCTGTACCTGCTGGAACAACGGCTGTTGTGCGACGTCTCCACACTGCTGGCACTAAACATATCATGTGTTGAGCAGAGTGTGTAAGCAGCACAGACCTTTGATGTAGTTCCAACTCCAAAACCCTCGGGTTCGTCAAAGTCAGCTCCCTCAGTTGCTCAACCATGAGTGGCCATGGGTGGCAGACTTATGTGAAATCCCATCCCATCCATTGCACTGGACACGAAACATTAGCATGCGCTCAGCACAACTTCGGATATGGCAGATGCGTTAAGCAGGGTGCAGGGTACAACACAGACCAGGCCCGAGCACCAGGAACAGGTGTTAGAAATACTGCAGCATCTGCCATTTCCTTCCAATTTTGGGGTTTTGGACCCGCCACCGACTTGTCTGGACCTAAGTGGGGATCATGAGACACAGTTGCCATCAAGGCAAGCTGTGGTCATGTGCGGTTTGCAGTAAGGGGGCAGTGCGCAATTGGAAGAGGAGTTGGTGGATGACGAGGCCACCGACCCCACATGGACAGGGGTGATGTCTAGGGGCTAAAGCAGTGTAGATGTAGAGGGAAGCTAAATCAACAAAAAACCTGGGTAGAAGCAAAGGCATAAACTGGGGTGATGTTTAGGGGTGAAAGCAGAGTAGATGTGGAGGGAAGCTAAGCAGCAAAAACAGTGGGTAGAAGCAAAGGCATGCAAAACTCTACCCTGTTGGAAGACTTATTCCTAGGTCTGGAACACGTTAATGGCCCCCCTGGACAAATTACTGCCACTCAGGGGCCTAGTGTCACCAGGAGGGACAAGTATAGGCGCATGTTGTGGGAATACCTGGCCGACACCAGCTCTGTCCTCTCCGATCCCTCTGTGCTCTACAGCCTAAACTTATTTTCTCATCTTTTTTTCTGAACTGCACATCTCTTGCCTGCTTCCTTTGGGATCTTAGAAATGGTGGTCCACTTCCACAGATGGTAACTTCAATAGACAGTGTAACGGGAGTAGCTGAGGGATCGCTGTCTTAACCACTTTTTGGCACAAAATTAACTTCCAAAGCCAAATATGGTGCAAGTATATGATGCAAGGACACCTACACACCTATCTCTGACACATTGGGGAGTTCACCCTCATGCGCCCTTTTGGCCTGCACCATCATGCGCCTCTTCCCAGCCACTCCACATTTCCCAAGCTTTTCATTGCAGGCAGAAGTACAATACAACCCACCCCCATGCCCAAGCCTGTAACAGCCTCATCGATAAACTGCTGGCCATGGAGATGTTGGTGTTTCTTTATGCTTCTGGAGACCCAGGCCTTCCGTCAGCAGATGGCAGCTGGGGCACCTCCCTATGCTGGGCCTAGCCGTTACTACTTCTCTTGGTGTGCTGTCTCTGCCTTGCGCCTGCATGTGTCCCATAACATCAGTCGGGCCCAGAGCTCTGCGCTTTGCTGCAAGGTCCACTTGACCACCGACACATGGACAAGCGCCTGTGGTCAGGGATGCTGCAGTGCTTATCTTTAATGACAGGCAGGGTGAATGTGGTGGAGTCTGTTCCCCGGGTGCAAACTGGGGTGGCCTATCTCCTCTCCCAGGCCAAAATTCATGGCAGGAGTAGACTGAAACCCTACGAAGCTGCAACCTCCACCCCAGCTACTAGCGGAAAACACTGTAACACTGGCATGGGGAGATGTCAGCAGGCCGTGCTGAAACTGATCAGCTTGGGGGACAGACAGCACAGTGCCTCCGAGGTCAGGGATGCCATCCTGGCTGAGATGGCATTTTTTTTTCCCTGCTACACCTGGGGCCTGGCATTTTTGCGCCTGTGATAATGGCTGGAACCTGGTAGCAGATCTGGAGCTTGCCAGACTCAAACACGGTCCACGCATGGCCCACGTTTTCCAACTTGTTGGTGCCATGTTTCTTTGAAACCTACACCATTGTGCCTGATATACAGGTCAAAGTGGGGCCATTTTCGTAAGTGAGAACTAGCCTCTGCTAGGCAGAAAACATTCAGAGCACACTCCTCTCATCTTCGCACCGTTGGCTGGCGGAGGAAGACGAGGGGGTTGGAGTGGCATCTGATGTCCCTATCCCACACGAGGCTAGAGGGTGCACTTCAGTGCATCCCATTGCTTCACCACAAATGGTGTGAAGGGGAGTGGAAAATGGAGGAAATGGAGAGTGACCCTTACAGTTGGGGCCAGCAAAGGCATGCCAAGTAACACACTGGCACACATGGCTGACTTCATCTTGGGTTGCTTTTCAACACATATTTCACATCATGAAGAACAAATAATAATGGATTTTTTCAAGCCTCGAACCCCGGTCTAGGTCTAATGTCTGTTCCTTTCTTATATTAGGGGAGAGGGAAAAAAAATTACTTCAGTGATACGTTTAGCGTACATAGACTGACTATTAATGTGTATCCCACTTAGTGTTGTTAGGGTTACACACCGTCACAACCTGGCTAAAGCTTCTATAGCTGTTAATAAAGTCAACATAACTTTACGGTATCCAAAAAGACAGCTGGTACCGACAGAGAGCAAGACAAATGTCACCCAAAGCTGTGAGCTCTGAACACCCACAGTGACTTTGGCGTCATCATCATTATAAGGGAGCGGGTGGTAATAAATAACTTGGCAGTGCCTAAAACCCAAAAAGCTTATACAACTATATTTACATTAAGATACACAAATGAAACTTTTCAGTAGCATGTCATGAGACAAGCTGATAAGCTCTTCCTTTGTGCAGTGCTATTTGAAAGTTAAACGCTGCCTTTATTTTAATTCTGGAGAAGGTGCAGACATTAGATTTAGAACATGTTGTCTTCATTGTCCAAATCCTCTATATAGGTAACGTGTTTTTCGGGCCGAGCTGTCTGGGAACGAGCTGGTGCAGCACTGACAACCTGGGTGAATATGGCAAGAGCCTGAGATGTAGGGTGAATGAATCCCCAAATTATTTGTGGAATTCCCAGTGAGACAATGGCACTGTATACCAGTATTAAAAATTGTGGGTGCACATAACCCCCATATATTCTTTGAATTCCCAGTGAGACAATGGAACTGTATAGCAGTAGCAAAAATTGTGGGTGCACGTAACCCCCATATATTCTTTGAATTCCCAGTCAGACAATGGCACTGTATACCAGTATTAAAAATTGTGGGTGCACATAACCCCCATATATTCTTTGAATTCCCAGTCAGACAATGGCACTGTATACCAGTATTAAAAATTGTGGGTGCACATAACCCCCATATATTCTTTGAATTCCCAGTCAGACAATGGCACTGTATACCAGTATTAAAAATTGTGGGTGCACATAACCCCCATATATTCTTTGAATTCCCAGTCAGACAATGGCACTGTATACCAGTATTAAAAATTGTGGGTGCACATAACCCCCATATATTCTTTGAATTCCCAGTCAGACAATGGCACTGTATACCAGTATTAAAAATTGTGGGTGCACATAACCCCCATATATTCTTTGAATTCCCAGTCAGACAATGGCACTGTATACCAGTATTAAAAATTGTGGGTGCACATAACCCCCATATATTCTTTGAATTCCCAGTCAGACAATGGCACTGTATACCAGTAGTAAAAATTGTGGGTGCACATAACCCCCATATATTCTTTGAATTCCCAGTCAGACAATGGCACTGTATACCAGTATTAAAAATTGTGGGTGCACATAACCCCCATATATTCTTTGAATTCCCAGTCAGACAATGGAACTGTATAGCAGTAGCAAAAATTGTGGGTGCACGTAACCCCCATATATTCTTTGAATTCGCAGTCAGACAATGGCACTGTATACCAGTATTAAAAATTGTGGGTGCACATAACCCCCATATATTCTTTGAATTCCCAGTCAGACAATGGCACTGTATACCAGTATTAAAAATTGTGGGTGCACATAACCCCCATATATTCTTTGAATTCCAAGTCAGACAATGGCACTGTATACCAGTATTAAAAATTGTGGGTGCACATAACCCCCATATATTCTTTGAATTCCCAGTCAGACAATGGCACTGCATACCAGTAGTAAAAATTGTGGGTGCACATAACCCCCATATATTCTTTGAATTCCCAGTCAGACAATGGCACTATATACCAGTAGTAAAAATTGTGGGTGCACATAACCCCCATATATTCTTTGAATTCCCAGTCAGACAATGGCACTGTATACCAGTAGTAAAAATTGTGGGTGCACATAACCCCCATATATTCTTTGAATTCCCAGTCAGACAATGGCACTGTATACCAGTAGTAAAAATTGTGGGTGCACATAACCCCAATATATTCTTTGAATTCCCAGTCAGACAATGGCACTGTATACCAGTATTAAAAATTGTGGGTGCACATAACCCCCATATATTCTTTGAATTCCCAGTCAGACAATGGCACTGTATACCAGTATTAAAAATTGTGGGTGCACATAACCCCCATATATTCTTTGAATTCCCAGTGAGACAATGGCACTGTATACCAGTAGCAAAAATTGTGGGTGCACGTCACCCCAATATATTCTTTGAATTCCCAGTCAGACAATGGCACTATATACCAGTAGCAAAAATTGTGGGTGTATATAGCCCCAATTCTATTGCTAGGGGACTTGCAGGGTATTTCTGAGGTGAAGGTGGGGGGGCACACCGTTGGAACGGGGATTTGGGGTGTATATATGGGGTATACGGGAATACACTGTCAGTGTGTTCCATTCAGGATCCTGGGAAAGCTGGGTTGCGGCGATTGAGCCCGTCAGTGCCACGTTACACTGACAAGCTTCTCCCTGGAATTGAAGTTATATGTAAGCCCAATATATTCTTTGAATTCCCAGTGAGACAATGGCACTATATGGCAGTAGCAAAAATAGTGGGTGTATATAGCCCCAATCCTATTGCTAGGGGACTTGCAGGGTATTTCTGGGGTGAAGGTGGGGGGGCACACCGTTGGAACGGCTATCGGGGGTATATATCGGGTATACAGGAATCCACTGACAGTGTATTCCATTCAGGATCCTGGGAAAGCTGGGTTGCGGCGATTGAGCCCGTTAGTGCCACGTTACACTGACAAGCTTCTCCCTGGAATTTAGCTCTTATAAGAGCTGTTGGTTGTCTTCTCCTTCCTATCCTAGCCTGTCCCTGCCTACCCAGAATCTAAGCCCTAGCTAACTGGACGGAAACCTCCGTCCCCGGTGAATTGCAAGCTCAGAATGACGCGAAGCTGGGCGGCGCTGTTCTTTTAAATTAGAGGTCACATGTTTTCGGCAGCCAATGGGTTTTGCCTACTTTTTTCAACGTCACCGGTGTCGTAGTTCCTGTCCCACCTACCCTGCGCTGTTATTGGAGCAAAAAAGGCGCGAGGGAAGGTGGGAGGGGAATCGAGTAATGGCGCACTTTACCACGCGGTGTTCGATTCGATTCGAACATGCTGAACAGCCTAATATCCGATCGAACATGAGTTCGATAGAACACTGTTCGCTCATCTCTATTTTTTAACATTTCCAGCTTCAAAGCAGATTTTTGTTCCTTCCAGTTCTAGCGATTTTCTGAAGACACGTGCATGCAGGTTCAGGCCATAGTGATATTTATGAACTCTGCACATGTTGAACTTTTATTTTTAGGAGGTTTGGTGCATTTAATTTTTTGTTTGGTTTCCGCTTTTAACAACTAATTATACGTTTATTTGCATTTTTTCATAAAACATTCACTTTAAATCAAAATTGCATGAAGGTGCCTGTTCGTATACAGTATCAAGTGGCATTATGACAATGCTACAGGTGTCTACTTTAAGAAAATATATAGGTATGGGGGGGGTTGGATGCTTTTTTAATGTTGCAATTTTGTTTGATTTGTCCATCTCAAAACTGTGAAAATTGCTCTGGCTACTGGAGGTGCCAAATTTCCAGAGACACTTGGCAGCGAAAAGGTTAAAAAAGGTATCATCTACTGAAGACTCTCAAGTTTTTTGTTTTTTATATTTTTAGAACTGTCTACTTTCTCTAGTTACCTGTTTTTAGCTGAGTAAAATTGCTTTTCAGATGGCCAGTCTATGATACCTTTGAGGAAGGAGAAAATATGTTCAACAGTATAAATTTGATATTATTGTTTACAGTGTTGGCCAAAAGTATTGGCACTCCTGCAATTCTGTCAGATAATACTCAGTTTCTTCCAGAAAATGATTGCAAGCACAAACTCTTTGGTAATATCTTCATTTATTTTGCTTGCAATGAAAAAACACAACAGAGAATGGAAAAAAAAAAAAGTCAAATCATTGATCATTTTACACAAAACTCCAAAAATGGGCCGGACAAAAGTATTGGCACCCTCAGCCTAATACTTGGTAGCACAACCTTTAGACAAAATAACTGCGAACAACCGCTTCCGGTGACCATCAATGAGTTTCTTACAATGCTCTGCTGGAATTTTAGACCATTCTTCTTTGGCAAACTGCTCCAGGTCCCTGAGATGTGAAGGGGGCCTTCTCCAAACTGCCATCAAGAGATCTCTCCCCCACAGGTGTTCTATGGGATTCAGGTCTGGACTCATTGCTGGCCACTTTAGAAGTCTCCAGGGCTTTCTCTCAAACCATTTTCTAGTGCTTTTTGAAGTGTGTTTTGGGTCATTGTCCTGCTGGAAGACCCATGACCTCTGAGGGAGACCCAGCTTTCTCACACTGGGCCCTACATTATGCTGCAAAATTTGTTGGTAGTGCTCAGACTTCATAATGCCATGCACACGGTCAAGCAGTCCAGTGCCAGAGGCAGCAAAGCAACCCCAAAACATCAGGGAACCTCCGACATGTTTGACTGTAGGGACCGTGTTCTTTTCTTTGAAGGCCTCTTTTTTTCCTGTAAATTCTATGTTGATGCAAACTCCAGCCTGGCTTTCTTTTGTCTCTGGGTAAGAAGTGGGGTCTTCCTGGGTCTCCTACCATACAGTCCCTTTTTATTCAGACGCCAACAGATAGTACAGGTTGACACTGTTGTACCCTCGGACTGCAGGGCAGCTTGAACTTGTTTGGATGTTAGTCAAGGTTCTTTATCCACCATCTGCACAATCTTGCGTTGAAATCTCTCATCTATTTTTCTTTTCTTGTCCACATCTAGGGAGGTTAGCCACAGTGCCATGGGCTTTAAACTTCTTGATGACACTGCGCACGGTAGAAACAGGAACATTTAGGTCTTTGGAGATGGACTTGTAGCCTTGAGATTGCTTATACTTCCTCACAATTTTGCTTCTCAAGACCTCAGACAGTTCTTTGGTCTTCTTTCTTTTCTCCATGCTCAATGTGGTACACACAAGGACACAGGACAGAGGTTGAGTCAACTTTAATCCATTTCAACTGGCTGCAAGTGTGATTTAGTTATTGCCACCACCTGTTAGGTGCCTAGGTTACTAACAGGTGCTGTTAATTACACAAATTAGAGAAGCATCACATGATTTTTCAAACAGTGCCAATACTTTTGTCCACCCCCTTATTTATGTTTGGTGTGGAATTTTATCCAATTTGGCTTTTTGACAATTCTTTTTGTGGTTTTCCATTGAAGACAAATTAAATGAAGATAATAATACCAAAGAATTTGTGATTGCAATCAATTTCTGGAAGAAAACAAGCATTATCTGACAGAATTGCAGGGGTGCCAATACTTATGCCTCTATGCTCCCCCTAGTGGTGGCGGCAGGCAGCTTGAATTTATAGTTTTATTTTGTGGCATTTCAGGGGATTTGGACCTCTGTGGGAGATAAACTGTCTGACTGCTATAAAGCTATAATGAGAAATGAAAGGGGTAACACCCCTAGGATAGTATATCAGTGTTTCATTACAGGGGGCGACACCAAGACGTACACCCCCTATTATTACATGGGGAAAGTTGCAGTGTTTGAGACTTTATCACATCTCTGAGTTTGCTTTTGGGTTTACAGATCTTGCTACGGATTACAGTTATGGATCGCAGATTAATGGAAGTCAGTGTCTTCATTATAACCTGATCCCTTGTCCTATTGTCCTCTGCTCCATCCCTGATAAGTGACACTTATTGTATTCTCCTCTCCTTAGCACGTCTACCACCACCAGGAGCGCGTGTATGGACTTACACCGTTCTTAAGTGAGTATCTTTAGCCTACATAATCTTATTTATGAAATTTAATGATTTGTTTATATGTTTTTGATGCCCATTCTATAATTCAGCATATCTGATAATTCAGCACCTAGCAGGCTGCATTGTTGGTGGATAAATGAATTTTACTGTATTTTTTTGGATATAATGATTACTGTATATTTTGTGACTGATCCCATTATTTATTTATTTTCTTTTCAGATTATCCCTGCACCATGGAAGAAAGAAATATACAAGTCCTCATATATTCCGTGAAGTTCCTGCCGTCACCCCTCTTCAAGATGGAGGTTAGTGATCATTCTGCCCAGGGGCGCACCTTTAATGATGCGACATGAGGAAGCCGCCTTAGTCGGTGTTACTCATGGAAACTTGGGTGGCAGCATTTTGGAACTCTATTTTGTTAACCTAAACCAGCCCAGGACAGGCTGCTTTCAAAACACGCTGAGTGGGACCAGTCCTGGGGTGGTGTAGTAGTGCAGACCCCAGGGGAGGAGACTGACATGAAGGGAGCTCAGCAGTGTGTAGACAGGTATTAGCACAGCGCTGCACACTCGCTCACCAGCAGCATCGGCAGCTACTGCTCCATTAGGGCTACTCCGCCTCCTAGATGATGACTCATCCCTGCTCTCCTGGCTGTGGCCACTCTGTGCATCACTCTGTTGCTGCCGTCAGCCACGTCAACCAAGTTAATTGAGCAGTGGAGTGACCTGACAGAGCCCAAGTTTGGGTATGTTCACATGGCGGAAACCAAATTCCGCCGTGTGAACTCCATGCGGCTAGCCGCAACGGGATGCCAATGCAGAGCACTGGCATTCAGTTGCGGCAATCTGCTTCTGATTAGACTCGAACTAGCATCCTCCCTGAGCCTCTTATATTTAGCCAATTGCTGTTGTGGATGATCAGCCTGCTCTCGCGTCTCGGCTCTGCTACATCGCTGCATATGCGCAGCATACTCAGTTGTATGTACATCTCTGAATATGGAGAGCGTATTCAGCTGTGCTACAGTGCTGCCTAAGCTCTGCTACATCTGGCCATTTGGATTAGAGTAGTGTTCTTATGTCAGTGTCTGAGCAGCTTCTGTGTTGGAAATGGCTGAACGGATGTTGCAGAAATTTACCACAGTTCGATCAGCCTGCTCCCGAGTCTTGGCTCTGCTACATCGCTGCATATGCATAGGATACTCAGCTGTATGTACATGTTTGCACATGGAGAGCCTATAGAGGTGTGCTACAGCACTGCCTAAACTCTGCTACATGGGGCAATTGTGATTACAGAGGTTTGGTTATTTGACTGTCTGAGCAGCTTCTGTGTTACAAAGGGCTGAACGGATGTTGCTGAAATGTGCCAAAGTTCTCCCCCTCCCCCATCAGAGGCAGAACAACACATTGGTATATCCACAAGGAGAAATTGATTCCAGCCAGGTTTCGTGGAAAATTGAAAAAAAATCTTCTTTATTGTTAAAAAGACATCAAATTTACGACAGCACACATCTCAACAGGAGTATAGGCATCAGACTAGTCTGACACCTATACTCCTGTTGAGATGTGTGCTGTCGTAAATTTGATGTCTTTTTAACAATAAAGAAGAATTTTTTTCAATTTTCCACGAAACCTGGCTGGAATCAATTTTTCCTTGTGGATATACCAATTGTTAGCTCTGGGCCGAGGGAGTGTACTTCCAAGCCGAGCTTCAGAATTCGGGTGGAAAACTACACATTGGAGACTGATTTGACACTGCAAGTTGGCTGAGTATATGTTCCTTTTCCCCTTTCCTTCTATGCATAGAACAACACATTCCCTGTAGTACTCACTGAAACTCTACACCTGATATAGTCCTCTTGCCCACACACAGCCTGCATATTCTGTAGGCTCCTGATCTTCTATGAGACTCAGTGGCGTAACTACCACCATAGCAGCAGTAGCAGCTGCCACAGGGCCCGGGACATTAGGGGCCCGGTGACAGCTGCTACCGCTGCTATCATTATGCTCGGAGGTCTTTTCGGACCCCCGAGTATAATGATCGGGGCCCCCTGTTGGTGGAATACTTTCCACCAACAGGGGGCCCCGAAGCTGCAGCAACGGCTGAGACACAGGAGCTGCAGCTCTGGCTCCTGTCAGCTCTTCAGGACGTTCCCCCTCTCTCCCCCCTCCCTTTCTCTGCTGTCCTCTGCCCACCAATGAGAGGAGGAGGCGGGGATTATCCCTGCCGAGCTCCTGCCGTCCTGCACTGGAGGAAGAAGGAAAATGAAACTAAAGCTACACAGGTACGTACTGGGGTTACTTATTAATATCAGGCATATGGGGCGATTACTTGTGTTTTAGTAACTCCATGTGCCTCATATTAATAGCAGTTAACCCCATCATCTCCCTGACATTAACCCCTGTGTGCCTCACCATAAGAGTTACTGATGTGTGAGACATATGGGGGTAATAATAATGAAGATACTTTATTATTAGACCCATGTCTCTCACATATCAGTAACCCTTATGGTGAGGCACACAGGGGTTAATGTCAGGGAGATGATGGGGTTAACTGCTATTAATATGAGGCACACGGAGTTACTAAATTGTAATGCACATGACCAGATTTTATATCCACAATTTGTCCTTGTATAGCGGTCAGCGGGTGACGTGACAGTATTTAGTCCTGTAGGGGCCACTATGGGACATAATACTGTGTGCAGGGGCCACTATTGGGTATAATACTGTGTGCAGGGGCCACTATTGGGTATAATACTGTGTGCAGGGGCCACTATTGGGTATAATACTGTGTGCAGGGGCCACTATGGAACATAACAGAGCGCGCAGGAATGCGTAAGAGGGACTCGGTTGAGATCTTCGGTGTCGGGGGGGCCCCATGTCAAAAGTTCGCCACGGGGCCCCGCCATTCCTAGTTACGCCACTGATGAGACTCCATATTCTTCAGCTTTCACACTGTCCAGCTTCATCTTCCATAGCTCCGCCCACAAAGTAGTGTGTAGCTCTGCCCACTGCCTAGCATGATCCTATCTGAGAATGGCTCAAGGACCTGTGATGACATCATCACAGGTCCTTTAGTGTTGTGTGAACCTAAATTCCTTCACTGCAATTGTGTAGTTACATAATTTACCGGGATAAAAAGTAGCCTATGTTTTAATCTGGGTTCCTATCTATGTATGTGGCAAATTTCATACAAATCCGTTCAGCCATTTTTCTGTGATTGAGGAACAAATATCTAAACTCACAAACATCCAAACACACAAACTTTCATTAAGTAGGATAGGATTAGTAGGAAGTAGGATAGGATAGGATTAGTAGGATAGGATGAATGGGCCTAATAAGGAGGGAGTCTCGCGCCACTGAATCTGCGGGAAGAAGGGACATCTAGCTTCTTATTCCCTGCTAGCAGGAAAAAAAAGCGAGTGGCTCCTATTCAAATGTATTGAATGGCGAATTTGGAGGTGGTTTCCGCATCAAAATCTGCCTGCAAAAAACTCTGTGTGAACATACCCTTACAGAGAGCAAAACTCCTTCTGTCTGCCCAGCACCAGTTTGGCTCCTGCAGTCTCTCTCCTCTCACCCCAACTATATCTGGTCTAGTCCTACTGCCTGCCTGGAGCCCTGCCTGTGCCCCCTGGTTCACCAGCTTACACAACACGTAAGCATTAATACTATGTAAATATAGGTACTAGTAATACTATGAAGTGTATTTATCCTATATACATGGTGGTCTGACTGCTGAGACCCTCACTGATCCTGAGGACAGGGGTCTTTTTCCCTCTGCTGTGAATTCAGCCTGACTACAGCCAGCCTGAAAATAGGAGTGTCACTTGGTGGATATACAAATCCATGCTTCTATTCTCTTCAATGGGAGCGCCACAGAGGGCTGAGTACTGTAGTTTGGCTATCTTTGGCACTGCTATCCGCAAAATTACGGGCGCAAAATAACGCGGCGTATATGTTCATAACTCCCATTGAAATCAATTTTTTTTTGGGGCGCTCAAACTCTGACACGCCGTATACGTGCCAGATCACGCTCCATTTTACATTGTGTGAACGCACCCTAACAGGGAGTCTGAAACAGATTCCCTGATAGTAAGTGATCCGGGCAACAGCACACGTGCCAACAGAGAGGGCTCTGCGTGCCCTCTCTGCCATGAGTGCCATAGGTTCGCCATCACAGGGCTAGGTTCACCCCTGATTCTGTCTACTATGTTATCATTAGATTCACACATGTCCTTACAATAGATGTAAAAGTTGTATAAGAAAGTCTCAATAGACAACTGACTAATTCCTTATTTTTTAGTGCCTCATGCCAACCAACCGTGAAGTCCAGAAGAAATACTTGCCCTCTGCACTGGATGATGAAGAACCTGGGCTGTGCCAAGAGAAAGAGGAAGAGACAAAGAAGACACAAGAAAAGGCTCAAAAGTATCAAGTGAAGAGGAAGCGAGTAGAGGAAGAAGAAAAGAAGACCCCTGAGAAGAAGTCCAGTGAAGAGGAAGAAGAGGTGAAGAGGAAGAAGAAAAGGGAAGATGAAGAAACAAAGAATGAGGGAGGAACCAGCCAGAAACCTCAAGACCAGAGTCAGAAAAGAAGACCAGCGACTCGCCTATATTCCCTGATATCCTGTCCAATAATCTCCTCCATCCCTGGGCAGATAAAGTATGGGAACTCCGAGCTGCAATAACATCAGAAGCAACTATAATAGTATTAATAATAATTATATTAATAGTCATAGAATAGAAATAATAGTAATAGTATTATAATAATAATCTTAGAAAAAAATAGTATAAAATAATATTAATATTAAGGTTACTTAGCTGTAACTATAATAGGAATCAGCAGGCTTGATCCAAGGTCCTTGGACTGATCACCTTTTCCCGGGGTCAAGAAGGAATTTAACCCCCTGTGACACGAATTGGCCGAATGTGTCACCTTCTTTTGGATCAACAGCCTTAGAGATAGGACTTACTGATATTATTGCTATATTACTCTAATTAAGTTTGTGAGTTTGGATGTTTGTGTGTTTGGATGGATGTTCGGATGTTTGTTCCTCAATCACGCAAAACCCGCTCCACCGATTTGGCTGAAATTTTCCACAAACATAGTTACTACACTGGATTGCGCAATAGGCTATTTTTCGTCACAATAGCGCACATACGTTTTTCCCAGGACCCCCACAAACCCCAAACTCACATCACTATCTCTGCAATCTCACACACTTTGGACCATAGCAAGCCACAAAATTCATATTGCCCTCTACAGCCTAGCCCCTAACCCCACACAATCTCATATACATATACTTTACCACTTTGCCCCTCACCTTAACGATACTCCAGGAGGCTCTCTTTAACGCTCCGGAGCAGCCATGTTTGCCGACTCGCACCGCTCTGACAATCCGCGACACCGCCCACCCATGTCAATACCCCTAGGCGGTCTAATAAATGCAAAATAAAAGTTTAAAAAAAGTAAAAAAAAAATAAAAAAATAAAAACGATTAAAAATTCAAATCTCCCCCCCTTTCCCTAGAACACATATAAAAGTAGTTAAAAACTGTGAAACACATACATGTTAGGTATCCCCACGTCTGAAATCGCCCGCTCTACAAAGCTAGACAAATATTTTTCCTGTTCGGTGAACGCCGTAGCGGGAAAAATGGTCAAAAGTTCCAAACCGCCGTTTTTTCACTGTTTTGATTCTGATAAAAAAATTTGAATAAAAAGTGATCAAAGCAATAACATTTCCCGAAAATGGTAGAACTAAAAAGTACACCCGACTCCGCAAAAAAACGATGCCCTATGCATCCCTGTACACTGACGTATAAAAAAGTTACGGCTGTCGGAATATGGCGACTTTTCAAAGAAAAATTTTTTAACACAGTTTTGGATTTTTTTTTAAGGGGTCAAAATGTAAATAAAACCATATAAATTTGGTATCCCCGGAATCGTAACAAAAAACAGAATACAGGGGACAGGTCATTGTGGCTGCACAGTGAACGCCGTAAAACCAAAGCCCGTAAGAAAGTCGCAGAAATGCATTTTTTTCTTCAAATCCACCCCTTTCTGATTTTTTTCCCTGCTTCCCAGTACATTATATAGAATAATTAATGGTGGCATCATGAAGAAAAATTTGTCCCGCAAAAATTAAGACCTCATATGGCTCTGGGAGCGGAGCAATAAAAAAGTTATGGGGTTTAGAAGGAGGGGAGTCAAAAACGAAAAACGAAAATCAAAAAATGCCATCGGCGGGAAGGGGTTAACTTCAAATCCCTCTGTCCCAAAGACACTATGTACAGTTTATAACAACACCGTATAGCGGCTGAAATACAAATTACCTTCAACACAAAAGTCTCACGTATTCTCAGAATTACAGCAACAAGATACAAAGTTACATTTCATATCCCATACCTTATACACAGTACGAAAACCTTACCCGCGCCTGTATTTACCCACTTCTACAATCACCGCAGACGAAGTCGCGGGTACCAGCTAGTAGTAAATATAATTTTAACCACTTCAGTACCGGGCCAATTTGTGGTCCAGGACCAGACACATTTTCGGTTTATTTTGTATGTGCAGTTTTGAGGGCTGTAACATTTTTCTCGTATGTCTCATTCAACTAATTTTTGCGTCTTTTTTCGGGGACACATAGGGCTTTATTTTTATGTTGTTTTTATTTTCGAATGTGTTTTTAATTTTTTTTATATCCGGGAAAATATAAACATAATAGGAGGGAAATTGTGTCTGGTTTTCACTTTATTATTTTTATTTAATAACACAAAGTGCTACTGAAAAACTTTATAAAATAGTTTTTACGGTAATTTTTATTTTGTATGGTTTTGTCGGGGGTGGGGCTGCAACTAGAGATGAGCGAGTAGTATTCGAAACGGCAGTTTCGAATAGCACGCACCCATAGGAATGAATGGACGCAGCTGGCACCCAGGGGGTTAAGCGGCAGGATGCCGGCCCCGTCTGCGTGCCGGCCGGCTTCATTCATTCCTATGGGTGCGTGCTATTCGAAACTGCCGTTTCGAATACTACTCGCTCATCTCTAGCTATAACCTTTAATGATGGCATTTTATTAGCGTATTATTTTATTTTATTTTTTTAATTATTTTATTTTCATTTTTTAAACTTTTTTATTATTTTTTATTGTTTTATTTTTTTTCAGATTGTGTCCCCATAAAGGCTGTAATTCTGAGAATACATGTGACTTTTGTGTTGAAGGTAATTTGTATTTCAGCCGCTATACGGTGTTGTTATAAACTGTACATAGTGTCTTTGGGACAGAGGGATTTGAAGTTAACCCCTTCCCGCCGATGGCATTTTTTGATTTTCGTTTTTTTGTTTTTGATTCCCCTTCTTCTAAACCCCATAAGTTTTTTATTTCTCCACTCCCAGAGCCATATGAGGTCTTAATTTTTGCGGGACAAATTTTTCTTCATGATGCCACCATTAATTATTCTATATAATGTACTGGGAAGCAGGGAAAAAATTCAGAAAGGGGTGGATTTGAAGAAAAAATGCATTTTTGCGACTTTCTTATGGGCTTTGGTTTTACGGCGTTCACTGTGCAACCAAAATGACCTGTCCCCTGTATTCTGTGTTTCGTTATGATTCCGGGGATACCAAATTTATATGGTTTTATTTACATTTTGACCCCTTAAAAAAAATTTTTCTTTGAAAAGTCGCCATATTCCGACAGCCGTAACTTTTTTATATGTCCGTGTACAGGAATGCATAGGACGTCGTTTTTTGCGGAGTCGGGTGTACTTTTTAGTTGTACCATTTTCGGGAAATGTTATTGCTTTGATCACTTTTTATTCAAATTTTTTTATCAGAATCAAAACAGTGAAAAAACGGCGGTTTGGCACTTTTGACCATTTTTCCCACTACGGCGTTCACCAAGCAGGAAAAATATTTGTCTAGCTTTGTAGAGCGGGCGATTTCGGACGCGGGGATACCTAACATGTATGTGTTTCACAGTTTTTAACTACTTTTATATGTGTTCTAGGGAAAGGGGGGAGATTTGAATTTTTAATCGTTTTTTTTTTTTATATATTTTTTTTTACTTTTTTAAACTTTTTTTTTTGCATTTATTAGACCGCCTAGGGGTATTGACATGGGTGAGCGGTGTCACGGATTGTCAGAGCGGTGCGGGTCGGCTGCTCCGGAGCGTTAAAGAGAGCCTCCTGGAGTATCGTTAAGGTGAGGGGCAAAGTGGTAAAGTATATGTATATGAGATTGTGTGGGGTTAGGGGCTAGGCTGCAGAGGGCAATATGAATTTTGTGGCTTGCTATGGTCCAAAGTGTGTGAGATTGCAGAGATAGTGATGTGAGTTTGGGGTTTGTGGGGGTCCTGGCACAAACGTATGTGCGCTATTGTGACGAAAAGTAGCCTATTGCGCAATCCAGTGTAGTAACTATGTTTGTGAAAAATTTCAGCCAAATCGGTGGAGCGGGTTTTGCGTGATTGAGGAACAAACATCCAAACACACAAACATCCAAACTCACTATACATACCAGGAGTGACTTTGGAGGCGTAATCTATTTATTGTGGGGTGGTTAGAGATGAGCACATTATCCATATCCTCATCCAAATGTACCCCTGAAAATTTAAAAAGTGTGCTGTTTTGCCCCGCAAAAATTCGCTTGCATGTGAAAATCTCATGAGGCTTTTTTCAACATGTAAATACATTTGTGATCTCTGTTTGAGCGCCATTTTTTTACATTATTTCTAGGATCATATTGAATATTTAGGAATGATGTAAATGAAGATTTTGGATATTTTAATCACTGGAAGCATCATCATATACAATATATAAGATGCTTATTGTAGAATAACCTCTTTAAATTCAGTACTGGTAAAGTAACCAGCAGGTGGCAGCAGAGATCCATGGATTATCCTGTTATCTTTGTTAATGTAACCTACTCCAAAGACCAGGAATGTGATAAGCACATCATTATGGTGGAGTACAGGTAAGGCGAGTTGTCTTAAAGAGATTAACCCAGTCCATAGTAGTGATTATAAAGTAAGGCTCTGTTCATACCTATCTTCTAACATAAGACCCAGTCACTTTTGACACCAAGAACAGCGTAGCATGAAGCAATGACCTGATGGAAATCCTGATGACAGTAAAATACATGTATCTCTATGCACTGAGCTGATCTTAACAGATGGTGGATGGTATTCCCACTAAAGAGCTAGGTTCTTTAGAGCAGCAGTTTTACTCACTACCCATAAAGGGGAAGCGCTCGGCTGAAAATGCAACCAACCGGATCACACTTGGAATAAAGATAGATCCAAAGTAAGAAACTGCGCTGAACCTGTATGTATAATTCCAAAGCTTTATTATAGACACTATATTATTACACACAACGCTAATTGTCAGTGTTTCGGGGTTACCACCCCCTTTTTCAAGTGAAATCCTGATGAAACCTCGACAGACCCAGTAATAAGGCTTTGTTCACATCTTGATTTCATACAAGCCCGAACACTTATACCAGGGGCACACACCAAAGGAATCTATTACAGATGAGCAAAACTTCCAAGATTTATTTCATTCCAGGTTTCGGTGACTCAGGTCCCTGATTTGTTTCGGGTCAAACAAATTCAGATAGAGCTGGAAGTAAAATGATTATACTCTGAGGTCTCTTCGGATCCTAGAAAATAATAAGTGTAATCCTCCTACAGTCACCCGTACATTATATGTCTCCACATTGTAATGTCCCCCTTCTAACTGCCCCACAGTATTAAGTCCCGCTCCTGGTGCCCCAGGTTAAACATGAAACTGGATCAGCTGGAGGGGGACATTAGCAATGGGGGTAGTTGGGGGGGGGCAATAAATAAATGGCAGATGAAGTGGGACATTAAACGGTGGGCAACTAGAAGCAGACATTAAACCGTAGGGGTAGCTGGAGGGTGACATTAAAGGGGTTGTCCCGTCACAAGGATCCTATCTATAATGCTTGTAAATGTGAATGTAAGACTTTTCCTAAATACAACGCTTCAGCAAAACTGCTTTGTTTGGCCACTATCTCACTTTATTCATTTTTTTGTGGCCACAGCCCTGACCTGAGTCAAGTGATGTGTCTGCCTGCTCTCAGGGGGGAGGGGCTAAGTACACGGGAGCGAGCCTGGGGGGGGGGGGTAGTTTACCCTTTGGGGGACAGGTGAAGCCAGCAACATCGCTATGTGCCTGCCCTGCATGAAGACAGCAGCGGCAGAAGCGATGCTGCTATTCCGGGGCGGGGGGGGGCGGAGGCGTATATCTAACCTGATGAGTACCTGGATTACAATTTTTGCTGAAGTCTGGACCACTAACTACCTACCTCTCTATTAGAGAGCCGTGATCACATTTTTTGTAAGGGACGATCATATGAATAGATCCATTATTTGAGCACCCTTCAGGTACAAGATGCAGCAGATCTGCTGCCAGTGGCGTAACTAGGAATGGCGGGGCCCCGTGGCGAACTTTTGACATGGCCCCCCCCCCGACCGACACCGACGCCGAAGACCTCAACCACCCCCCTCCTACGTATTCCTGCGTGTTCTATTATGCCCCATAGTGGCCCCTTCACACAGTATTATCCCCCATAGTGGCCCCTGCACACAGTATTATCCCCCATAGTGGCCCCTGCACACAGTATGATCCCCCATAGTGGCCCCTGCACACAGTATGATCCCCCATAGTGGCCCCTGCACACAGTATGATCCCCCATAGTGGCCCCTGCACATAGTATTATCCCCCATAGTGGCCCCTGCACACAGTATTATGTCCTTTAGTGGCCCCTGCATACAGTATTATGTCCCTTAGTGGCCCCTGCACATAGTATTATCCCCCATAGTGGCCCCTGCACACAGTATTATCCCCCATAGTGGCCCCTGCACTCAGTATTATGTCCCACTGTGGACACCCATAAACAATTATTATACTCTGGGGTCTTTTCAAACCCCAGAGTATAATAATCGGAGACCCGGGGGAATAAAAACTACTGTTTCTTACCTGTCCCCCGGCTTCTACGCTGTCGGGCTCCGCTGCCGTCCTTATTCAATGACGTCGGACGTCACATGACCTGCGATGCAGGCCGGGTTCATGTGACGTCAGAGACGTCAGAAAGGACGTAAGGATGGAGGCCTGGCAGGATCGTGTAGAGGTAAGTAACAGTGTTTTTTATGTTTTTTACCTCTCCCGAGCCGCCAATCATTATACTCGGGGGTCCGAAAAGACCCCTGAGTATAATGATAGCAGCGGTAGCGGCTGTCACCGGGCCCCTAATGTCCTGGGCCCTGTGGCAGCTGCCTCCGCTGCTATGGCGGTAGTTACGCCACTGTCTGCTGCTATAGCTTCCAATATGAACAAAAGCCATAGTGCAGATGTGAACAGCACCTAAATAATACCTGAGGCCAACAACACTGAGGATGTTGAATGAAAATGTTTTCTGTTCCTGCTGTTAGTATTGATACATTGTAATATGTCTAAAACAAGCTTATAATACTCTGCTTTACACAGCAAAACATGTATATTATCAGATAATTAGACACATTACAACACAGCCTGCAATCCTTGGATTTGTACCACTAGGTGGCGCTTAGTGACCATTAAATAGAACATCATAATGGGGGGGGGGGAATTTATCAAGACGTTTATTAGGCTGGTCTTCATCCACTGAGCACAAGAGTGGATATAATAACTATTAGGCGTTTGTGCTGTAAAAACTGACATCCCTCCCAGCTATGAGCAGGCGTACACCTCAGCTACAACTTTCGCCACTTTTTATTATAGTAAATCTACCTCACACAGGTACCATGTCCCTTTCCCAACACACCCATGCCTTGATGTATGAGGCACAAAAAATTAACAACTTTTCACTCAAAATCAGTTGTGTACCAAAAACTGTGACTCTTTAACTCAGATTTTTGGCATGAAGGCTATAATAAGTTCCCACCAACGGTGATCAGGCTGAAGGATGATACCAAAGACACACTTCATCTACAAGGAGTTTGCATGTTCTCCCCATGTTGTATGGGTTTCCTTCGGGTACTCTGGTTTCCTCCCACTCTCCAAAGACTGATAAGGAATGTATATAGTGAGCCCTATATGGGACAGGGACTAACAATATCTGTAAAAGTGCTGCGGAATATGATGGCACTATATAAGGAAGCAAAAGAAATAAAGAAAATAAATTGTAACTGCAGTGGAATTTATGAAAAAAATTATATGAAAAGGCCAATAAAGAACAAGTAGTAAAGCCATATAAATGTCATGGGTAGATGTTGGCAGAAATAAATTGGCAATCTCGTTATGTATAGGCTCTGATTGGAATAGATATGGGTAAAAAATATGCAAATCTATTCTCCAGGATATAATTAGGAGAACAGTGCACTCTGTATGCCGCCCTCTAGAGGGCAGCCTCCTTAACATCATGCATGACTCAGTTAATAAGCCTACTGACATGATGCAGATTTAATTGCCAAATTAGTATTTCTATTCCAAAAGGAACGGATTCCCAGCTATGGACAGTGCTGTTTCGGTCCTTTGGACCTCCTCAGCATAGCGCAGGGATACTGATTTGGCAGAGTGAGAGACTATAGACCAGGGTCAGGGGATAATTGTACACATTAGGGAGAGTGTATGTAGGCACACACTCTCCCTAATGTGTAGGATAGATATGGCAGTGGGCTTGGCCTTGCAGCTCTACAGACATAAAT
Source organism: Leptodactylus fuscus (assembly GCF_031893055.1). Classification (NCBI taxonomy): domain Eukaryota; kingdom Metazoa; phylum Chordata; class Amphibia; order Anura; family Leptodactylidae; genus Leptodactylus; species Leptodactylus fuscus. The sequence goes on along the minus strand of NC_134275.1, from coordinate 26,969,532 downwards.
AGAATATGACCCATAATCTGAGAATCCGTTACAACAGACCGTCAAAATATTGATCATGTGAATCGCCCCCATTCACATACAATGAAAGTAATGCAGCCGTGTGACAGCCAATAAACAAAACTATTAGTTTTGACTTAAACAACTGCATTTAAAAACCTGAATGTATGAACACACCCTTAGGCTATTTCTGTAAGCATGAGACCGACTGTGCATCCTGTTAAAACTGATTAAAAAAAACCCCAAGAAAAATCATAACACCAAAGTCTTGGTGAGAAGGAATCTTGTAATATAATCTGATTAGGGAAGATTTGTCTTTATGACGTGTGGCTCTTTTGCGCGGCGAATGATTTTATGACACTGGTCAGATGCATTTCTCATGTGTAAAAAGGACTTTAATGGCGAAGAGCTACTCCGATAGATGACACAATGGCTGGTTTACACCAGCTCCTAAATATCTTGTAAGACTAGCTCTTTTAGTGGTAAGAAAATGACCCCTGGCTCCTCTAAAAAGCATTTTTAGTAAGTATTTAGTTCACTGACTCCATGTTATATACAGTCCTATGAAAAAGTTTGGGCACCCCTATTAATCTTAATCATTTTTAGTTCTAAATATTTTGGTGTTTGCAGCAGCCATTTCAGTTTGATATATCTAATAACTGATGGACACAGTAATATTTCAGGATTGAAATGAGGTTTATTGTACTAACAGAAAATGTGCAATATGCATTAAACCAAAATTTGACCGGTGCAAAAGTATGGGCACCTCAACAGAAAAGTGACATTAATATTTAGTACATCCTCCTTTTGCAAAGATAACAGCCTCTAGTCACTTCCTGTAGCTTTTAATCAGTTCCTGGATCCTGGATGAAGGGATTTTGGACCATTCCTCTTTACAAAACAATTCAAGTTCAGTTAAGTTTGATGGTCGCCGAGCATGGACAGCCCGCTCTCAAATGATCTGAAAACAAAGATTGTTCAACATAGTTGTTCAGGGGAAGGATACAAAAAGTTGTCTCAGAGATTTAACTTGTCAGTTTCCACTGTGAGGAACATAGTAAGGAAATGGAAAACCACAGGGACAGTTCTTGTTAAGCCCAGAAGTGGCAGGCCAAGAAAAATATCAGAAAGGCAGAGAAGAAGAATGGTGAGAACAGTCAAGGACAATCCACAGACCACCTCCAAAGAGCTGCAGCATCATCTTGCTGCAGATGGTGTCACTGTGCATCGGTCAACAATACAGCGCACTTTGCACAAATAGAAACTGTATGGGAGAGTGATGAGAAAGAAGCCGTTTCTACAAGCACGCCACAAACAGAGTCACCTGAGGTATGCAAAAGCACATTTGGACAAGCCAGCTTCATTTTGGAAGAAGATCCTGTGGACTGATGAAACAAAGATTGAGTTGTTTGGTCATACAAAAAGGCGTTATGCATGGTGTCCAAAAAAACCAGCATTCCAAGAAAAACACTTGCTACCCACTGTAAAATTTGGTGGAGGTTCCATCATGCTTTGGGGCTGTGTGGCCAATGCCGGCACCAGGAATCTTGATACAGTTGAGGGTCGCATGGATTCCACTCAGTATCAGCAGATTCTTGAGAATAATGTTCAAGAATCAGTGACGAAGTTGAAGTTACGCCGGGGATGGATATTTCAGCAAGACAATGATCCAAAACACTGCTCCAAATCAACTCAGGCATTCATGCAGAGGAACAACTACAATGTTCTGGAATGGCCATCCCAGTCCCCAGACCTGAATATCATTGAACATCTGTGGGATGATTTGAAGCGGGCTGTCCATGCTCGGCGACCATCAAACTTAACTGAACTTGAATTGTTTTGTAAAGAGGAATGGTCCAAAATACCTTCATCCAGGATCCAGGAACTGATTAAAAGCTCCAGGAAGCGACTAGAGGCTGTTATCTATGCAAAAGGAGGATCTACTAAATATTAATGTCACTTTTCTGTTGAGGTGCCCATACTTTTGCACCGCTCAAATTTAGGTTTAATGCATATTGCACATTTTCTGTTAGTACAATAAACCTCATTTCAATCCTGAAATATTACTGTGTCCATCAGTTATTAGATATATTAAATTGAAATGGCTGCTGCAAACACCAAAATATTTAGAACTAAAAATTATTAAGATTAATAGGGGTGCCCAAACTTTTTCATAGGACTGTAGTTGGGATAATTTTGGATCTTTGATGTGTTCGCCTCTTTCCTTTCAGTAGACATGGTTCAATAAGCTATTGCAAACTTTAAAGAGTTCTTCAGGGACCTGCAGATAGGTCATGAATTGTAAAGACAGGTCATCACTCCTGGGAACAGGTCATCAATGCTAGGGATATGTCATCAGCCTTAGGGATAGGTCATCAATCCTGGGAATAGGTCATCAGTCCTGGCGATAGGTCATCAGTCCTCGGGTCATCAGTCCTCGGGATTTAAGGATCCGCAGGGGTCCAACACCCAAGCCGCTGGTACTGCAGCCTCTTCAGTACTCACCAAGCACAGCACCGTACATTTATTCAGCGGCAGTTCTTGGTATGACAGTTCAGCTCCATTCACTCGAATGGGACTGAGCTGTAATTAGGCCATGTGACCCATGAATATGACAACACATGGCCTGTTTGAAATAGCTGATCCTGGGTATCGAATCTACAAGGGTCTTCAAATGACGTCTTATCCTAATGATAGGCCACTAATTAAAAAGTCCCAGGAAACCCCTTTAGTGGGGTATGGAGTAGCCAATTGTTTTTCGGTACCAAAGGAGCTCTTAGGGACTTTTATGGCTTTGTGACCTCTAAAACAGCCCCTATTCATAAGAGGTCAGCGGCTATGAAACTACAACTCCCAGCATGCTCCATTCACTCCAGTGGGAGTTCCAAGTACAACAGAGCAAGTATGCATGCTGGGAGTTGTAGTTTCACAAGAGCTATAGTGCCTACCCCTGCATTACATGTATGACAGCTGGTGGATACTGTTGACCATCTTTCAACTGCTGAGTCCTTTTGCATACCTCCCAACTTTTGAAGAACAGAAAGTGGGACCAAATGTGCGGCGCGCGTAGCGCGCGTAAAGGGGCTCTATCACTGGGAAAAGTCATTTTTAACTAATTACATCCTTGCATAGGCTTTAGAAATGCTGCTTCACACCTACCTTTAGTATGTAGATTGCCTCAGTGGTTTCCGAATAAGTCCGTTTTTATTCATATGCTAATGAGCCTCCAGCCAGTACAGGAAGTTCCCAGCAGCCTCCTCTCTTCTATTATCTCCTATGTGTGTGAGGCAAACAGGAAGCTGAGTCATCAGCAGCAGCAGCAGCAGCAGTCTCCCATAGAAAACAATAGCAGAGGTGTGCACGATGTATCGTGCACCAGTCTAATTAGCATATGAATAAAAACGCACTTATTCAGAAACCACTGAGGCAATCTACATACTATAGGTAGGTGTGAAATAGACTTTCTAAAGGCTATGCAAGGATGTGATTAGTTAAAAATGAATTTTTCTAGTGATAGAGCCCCTTTAAGTCCCTCTCCTGGTGCCCTAATTTAAACTGGTGGAAACTAGAGGGGACATGAAACTGGATCAGCTGGAGGGGGACATTAAACAGTGGAGGTAGTTGGAGGGGGACAATAAATTAATGGCAGCTGGAGCAGGGCATGAAACTGGGGGCAACTACAGGGGGACATTAAACCGTAGGGATAGCTGGAGGGTGACATTAAACTGGGGGCAACTAGAGGCAGACAGGTCCCCCTACAACTACCTCCACGGTTTAATGCCCCCTCCAGTTGTCCCCAGCTTAATCTCCCCCCAGTTTAAGTGCCCCCCTTCATGTTTGTCCCCCCCTCCATTTCTCCCCCAGTTTCATATCCTCCTTCATCTGCCCCATTTCATGTCCACTACTCCATCTGCCCCCAGTTTCATGTCCCCCCTCCATCTTCCCCCAGTTTCATATTCCCCCCCTCCATCTGTCCCCAGTTTCATGTCCCCCCCCCCATCTGCCCCCAGTTTCATGTTTCCCCCTTCCATCTCTGCCCCTAGGTTACTGAGAGACACACACACACTGTTGGACTGGGGTGTTTAGGGCCCACCAGTGGAATTGTTTCTAGGGGCCCACCATCAGGACCACTGCAGACCAGCGATACCGATACTGAGCGGCTAAAGGTAATAACATGTCGGGAGCCATGCTGCTCACCCACCATACGATGTGCAACAACGCACTACCTAAACCTACTGCTACACACTGTATGGAAAATGAACAGCGCGGCTCCTAGAAATGTTACCATTACCATTAGCTGCTCTGTCCTGAAAGAGCTGATCTGAACATGAAAGCCGATAGTGTTCTGAATTCAGCTTTCTAGCTGTGTATTAAACCGCATGTGTCCCAAGAAGTGAAAGGTTCTCTTTAACATCTTTAACATCTCAATATACTGTACATCAAACTATAAGGATAAGGCCTAACACAGCGTCCCGCAGCAAAAAAGCGCTGCGGGAAACCCCCGGCGCCAACACATCTGTTTTTCCTGCTATGCTTTTTTGCAGACACTCCACAGAGGTTTCCTGTGAGGACTTTCTGCTTCCATTATACCTATAGGGACACTGTAAGTGATTCTGTAGGTATAAGTGACGCTGGGTTCACACCAGCATCTGATCTACGTTTTCAGGTTTACGTCTTCTGTCGGCAGAAGACGGAAACCTGGCAGACCGTGTCCGGCCGTGAGCGCCGGTGAGCGTTTTGTGCTCTCTGCGGCGAAACAGTTTTTTTTTTTAACCAGACACAAAGCCCTGCATGTCCGATTTTAAAAAAAAAATGCTTCGCCGCAGAGAGTACAAAACGCTCACCGGCGCTCACGGCCGGACACTATTCAAACTCATTCAATTTAATGGGTTTGAAAAATGCCTGCAGCTTTCCGTCTCCTGTCCAGTTTCGGCCAGGAAACAGAAACCTGCAAAACGGAGACCAGGGAGCAGATGTGAACGAGCTCTTACATGCTGCGATTTCCAAAAATTGCAATAGTTACATACACACTCATACATATACATTCATATATATATATATATATATATATATATATATATATATATATATATATATATATCACTGCTGGGAGGGGGAGGGGGAGGAAGTCCGAGCTGCACAGAGAGCTCTTCATAAGATGCGATAGCTTCTGCCCCTGATGTCCTCAGTCCTCCTGATGTATACTTTCCTTATATTAATAGGGAAAGTATGCCACTGATAGGCAGCCCCTGTGTGTCAGGGCCCTGGGAAACTGCCGGCAGCCGGCCATCTTTAACCATTATAATCAGGGCCGCCGATAGGCCAGTATTACTGCTACTGGCGTCAGGGGCCGGGCCAAATTGAAAAATGGGGGGGGCCCGGTTTTGGCTGGCGCCCGCAGCAGCAATTGTGCCCTGGGCCGGCGTCACTGTAGTATAGTCGGGCAAGTGTCGGGGCCCACAGAGCCTCTTGGGACGCCGATGGGCTGAATACACAGGCGATTAAAGCAGGAGCTCAGCTCAGCTCCTGCTTTAATGCTGCGCCCGACTTCGGTGTGTGTAGGCTTACACCTGTCAGTGGAGTGAGAAGAGCGTCAGAGAGAGGAGCGGCGAGGGAGCGATGGAAGGAAGGGTGAGTGTAAATAAGTGTTTGTTTTGTGTTTAACATAATGAAGGGGGCCCATGAAACTGGGGGGGAAATGAAGGGGAGAGGGGGAACGGCATGACACTGTGGAAGATGAAGGGGGTGGGGAGAGAATGGCATGACACTGGGGCAGATGAAGGGGAGAGAATGACATTACACTGGGACAGATGAGGGGGGGAGAATGGCATTACACTGGGGCAGATGAAGGGGGGAGAATGGCATTACACTGGGGCAGATGAGGGGGGGAGAATGGCATTACACTGGGGCAGATGAGGGGGGGAGGATGGCATTACACTGGGGCAGATGAAGTGGGAGAATGGCATGACACTGGGGCAGATGAAGGGGGGGAGAATGGCATTACACTGGGGCAAATGAAGTGGGAGAATGGCATGACACTGGGGCAGATGAAGGGGGTGGGGAGAGAATGGCATGGACACTGGGGCAGATGAAGGGGGGGAATGGCATGACACTGGGGCAGATGAGGGGGGAACGGCATGACACTGGGGCAGAGATGGGGGGACATGAAACTGTGGGCAGTTGAAAGGGGAAGAACAGCATGAAACTGGGGACAGACATGGAGGGGGGGACATGAAACTGGAGGCAGATGAAGGGTGTGTATGAAACTGGGGGAGAGATGGAGGGGAGGCATATAATTTACAGGTGACTGTAGCAGGATTATACTGTGTGGGAGCACATGAAAATGAATGAGAATGGGTGGAGTCAACAGAAAAGTGGGCAGAGCTAAATTTGTTGCGAGGTAATACATAATTGGTATGTCACAAAATAAAGTAGTGTTAAAATGGGGGGGGCAGTCACTTAGGGTGTATGGGGCCCCAAAATTCCTGGTGGCAGCCCTGATTATAATGCTGCCGGCAGCCTGGGGGTTACCGATCCCGCCCTGCACCACTATAAGTGCTCAGTTTGTCAATGCAAATGCATTGGACAGGGGCCCGAACCAGCCCCTGACATCCCGATTGGGCTCCTGGCCAATGTATCTGCATCCGCGGCTCATAGGTCACTGTTCAGTCTCCTCTCCTCTATCAGCGGGAGGTCGTGCGAGTGAGAGGTGGGGGGAGGAGATGCAGCAGAGAGCCGGAAGATCGAGGCAAAGTGACTTTTTAAAGAGAAAACACTCATAAGCGGGACAATCTCTAAGCTGTTCAGGACGGCGGGACAGGACTGCTTTCAGTTTTTTGGTCAGGAATTTGGTCAGAAAACTGACTCAAATTCCTCCTCCAAAAACACCTCACCATACAGTCCTATGGTGAAGCGTTTTTAGGAGGAGGAATTTGAGTCAGTTTCCTGACCAAATTCCTGACCAAAAAACTCTGTGTCAATGCAGCCAAGGGTATGTTCACAGAGTTTTTTGCAGATGGAAAAAGTCCTCCCATTCATTTCAATGGAAAGTTCCTCGCGCTTTTTTTCCCCCAATAGTGATTTTTTTTTTAAGCTAATGGGAAAAAGAGGCCACATGCCCTATCTTCTAGCGGATTCCGCAGCTCGAGACCTAATCAGGAGTGGGATGCCACGATGGGATGCCGATGCACGGCATAGACATTCCGTAGCGGCTAGCCATGTGGGAAAGTCACATGGCGGAAAAGGTTTCTGCCATGTGAACATACCCCAACAGTGCAGGTCACTTTGTGCTGTAGGTTTATTTTCAGACTGCTGCTATTGTACATTGCAGTGGGTTAATCACTTTCAAATTTGCAGCAGATACCCCACGGCAGAGAGTTGACATGAGTTATGCCACAAATCTACACCAGTTCCTGCGGCCAGGCTCTAGAATTACTAAGAAGCCGGAACCTCTTAGTAATTCTAGAGAGTCATGTGCTTGGCATAAGGAGCGCTAGTCTTAATAAATTCCTCCCATAGTCTAAGGCCTTATGTACATGGCCATGCTGGTGTTCTCGTAGGACACTTAATCCCATGATAGTGAATATTCTCATAGCGCTGTTACAGCCATTCAAGACAGACATAGTGCGTTGTATATTTTTTGATGGATCATCAAAAAAAATGGCCATGTGAATAGACACATTGAATTCACTGTGTTTCAGAACAGATGTATGATGGACATGGAGGAAACATCCATCACACTGACATATTTCATGGTTGTGTGAATAAGTCCTAAGAGTACGTCCACACTGGGTTGGAATGCTGCAGATTTTCAGTGCTGGATTTCAACATGGAAAATTCGTAGTACTTTTTCAGCAGCAGCAACGTGAAAAAGACACAAAAATCTCATCCACAAGCTATAGAAAAAATGGAACTTCTGCAGAAACTAACCTGTGTCACTTATGTGCTGCAGATAAAGCCAGGAGCGGATTTAGCAGGAGGGAGAAGTATAAAAGTTTCTTATATGTTTCCCAACCCTATTGTGACTTGGCACAAAAAAATCCAAGGAAATCTGTAACAAAAAAAAAATCTGCCTATGGAGTCTTAAGGCTGCATTCACATGGAGTTTTTGGTCAGGAATTTGGTCAGGAAAAATCTATTCAGGCTGTTTTTTTTAAGCATTTTCCACCTGGAAAAAAATCAAAGCAAGTCAATGGGAGGCGGAAAATCCGCCTGGAGTTTTTTGAGGCGTTTTTTGTCAAAAATGCCTCAAAAAAACACCTCACGAAACGCCTCAGAAAAAACGGTAGCGTTTTTTCTGCCTCCCATTGACTTGCATTGAATTTTTCAGGCGCCTGAAGAATGGACATGTTGCTTATTTTTTTCCGCTAGCGGAAAATCTGCTAGCGGAAAAAGAAAAGCAGGTTACATAGGACTGTATGGTGGCGCGTTTTTTGGAGGAGGATTTTGAGGCGGATTCCTGACCAAATTCCTGACCAAAAAACTCCATGTGAACGCAGATTTCCAACCCGCAGAATCTCAATTAATGATGTGGGATAACCCATAAGCCAGAGATTAGTAGTGATTCCTGCAGGGATGCGATTCTGGTGACTTTTGCGGCTGCCGTGGCTTTCTGAATTCTCCTTTTTGAGTCATGAGCAGTCTTTGTGTCCTCATACAACTTGTCTTCCGCAGCATATCTGCGTGAGCATGGCAAATGTTACAGATCCTTTATCACTAATCCACTTAGCTCTGTGATGTCTGATTTATTCAGACTTGACCTGTGAGCAGAAAACAAGCATGGTGTGCACATGTATTGTAGTCCGCCTGATGCTACCATGTGCCATGGCCATATGCTATTTACAGTCTGCACACCCACTGCCTTAATTATTTGTGGGCATCTTAAAGACTCTTGTTTATGAATCTTATCCTGATCCATCTCCTGTTAAAGAGATTGTTCCAGTAGGACAAGCCCCTATTGTTTGGTAGCCCTGTATCATCTAAGCTGAGCACTGGGGTCTGAGTATTGGAACCAGTTATGTAACCAGCGACTATCTGTATCCCCTTTACTGATACTACATTCAATGAACACCCATGTAATATACAATATGGCCATGCCAAGTCCTCCAGACCATGAGTTATTCATTGCAGTGACTAATAGAGGTTAGCCTCAAATCTGAATAGGACATGCCTTGGAGGCTAAGACCACCCATACAAAACTGCAACAATGGAAAAAAAACACAGGAAAAAACACTTACGTTTCAAACGCTTTGTTGTTGTGCTTTGTCCCCCTATATAAGTCTTTTCCACTGTGTTTTTTTTTCTGCTGTGTTTTCATGTTGCCTAAGGATTGTCTGCTGTAAAAGATGAACAAGAACTCCACGTTTTGCTTTTGCGAGACAGTGCCACTATTGTCCACAGGTGATGTTTAGTATTGCAACTCAGCCCACTAAATGGGAAAGATAGTAAGTCCTTTCACTTCAGATTTAATTAAAATTATGTTTGTTAAAATAGAGATTGTGCAATAGAATTGCATTAAAGGGGTTCTCCCATCTCAGTCTTTCTCCAGGCTACATGCAGTGTCTGCTTCTCACTTCCTGTATTTCTCCTCCCTCTCGCTAAACAGGCTGGAGAAGTCTCATAGCACTTATATAGATCAGATAATATGCAGATGCTTGTACAGAACAACTCTGTGTTATCTGTGTGTTTACATAATCAGGAGTGGGATGCCGCGGCACAATGCCGATGCTGCATAGGAAAGGGTTTCTGCTACCTTTTCATCCATTTGAACATACCCTTTTTGTGCAGCGCATCCAGGTGATCAGCCCAGTCCAGCTTATTTATTGAGGAGCACACCCAGGTACTTATAGGTCTTGACTATCTTAGTGCCTGTCCCTTGGATGTCCACTGCATTCGGAGCACTCCTCTGCTTACTAAAGTCCACCAACATCTCCTTGGTCTTCCCAGCATTAATCCTGAGGTGGTTCCACTGGCACCAGTCTACAAAATCCCGGTTTAATTCTCTGTACTCCCTGTCGTCTCCGTCTGTGATGAGGCCTTCTATTGCAGAGTCATCGGAGTACTTCTGTAAGTAACAGCTAGATGAGCTGTGCCTAAAGCCAGCAGTGTACAGTGTGAAGAGAAATGGGGCAAGAACTGTACCTTGTGAAGACCCATACTACAGATCACAGTGTCTGACACAGCTCTGGGCTCTCACATACTGAGGTCGGTTTGTGAGGTAGTCTAGGATCCAGTTGGATAGGTGATGGTCCACTCCAACAAGGTCCAGCTTGTCTCTCAGTAGTCCTGGCTGAATGGTGTTAAAAGCACTGGAGAAATCAAAGAACATTAATTCTCACAGTGTTCCCTGGTTGTACATGATAATATGACATACTCTGTTCCCTGGTTGTACATGTGTATAACAAGCTCTAATTGTACATGATGGTAGATGTGTGTATGACATATCTGGTTGTACTTGATAGAAGATGTGTTTATGACATATCTGGTTGTACATGATGGTAGATGTATGTGACATATCTGCTTGTACATGATGGTAGATGTGTATGACAGCTCTGGTTGTACATGATGGTAGATGTGTGTGACATATCTGGTTGTACATGATGGTAGATGTGTGTGACATATCTGGTTGTACATGATGGTAGATGTGTGTGACATATCTGGTTGTACATGATGGTAGATGTATGTGACATATCTGCTTGTACATGATGGTAGATGTGTATGACAGCTCTGGTTGTACATGATGGTAGATGTGTGTGACATATCTGGTTGTACATGATGGTAGATGTGTGTGACATATCTGGTTGTACATGATGGTAGATGTGTGTGACATATCTGGTTGTACATGATGGTAGATGTGTGTGACATATCTGGTTGTACATGATGGTAGATGTGTGTGACATATCTGCTTGTACATGATGGTAGATGTGTGTGACATATCTGCTTGTACATGATGGTAGATGTGTGTGACATATCTGCTTGTACATGATGGTAGATGTGTGTGACATATCTGCTTGTACATGATGGTAGATGTGTGTGACATATCTGCTTGTACATGATGGTAGATGTGTGTGACATATCTGGTTGTACATGATGGTAGATGTGTATGACAGCTCTGGTTGTACATGATGGTAGATGTGTGTGACATATCTGGTTGTACATGATGGTAGATGTGTGTGACATATCTGCTTGTACATGATGGTAGATGTGTGTGACATATCTGGTTGTACATGATGGTAGATGTATGTGACATATCTGCTTGTACATGATGGTAGATGTGTGTGACATATCTGGTTGTACACGATGGTAGATGTGTGTGACATACCTGGTTGTACATGATGGTAGATGTGTATGACATATCTGGTTGTACATGATGGTAGATGTGTATGACGTATCTGGTTGTACATGATGTTAGATGTGTATGACGTATCTGGTTGTACATGATGTTAGATGTGTGTGACGTATCGTATCTGCTTGTACATGATGGTAGATGTGTGTGACATATCTGGTTGTACATGATGGTAGATGTGTATGACATATCTGGTTGTATATGATGGTACATGTGTATGACATATCTGGATGTACATGATGGTAGATGTGTGTGACATATCTGGTTGTATATGATGGTACATGTGTATGACGTATCTGGTTGTACATGATGGTAGATGTGTGTGACGTATCTGGTTGTACACAATGGTAGATGTGTGTGACATATCTGGTTGTACATGATGGCAGATGTGTATGACATATCTGGTTGTACATTATGGTAGATGTGTCTGACATGCCCTTGGCTGGGATTCTTAGAGGTGTTCCTCTACGCTCCTCCTTTCCAGCTGAAGAGGCTGGGAGACAGTGAAAGAGAATCAGTTCCCTATCAGAGCTGAGGGAGGCAGCGCAGGGAATCTGTCCAAAGCTTCGCCCCGCCACCAGCCATCTGCTCTCACTGCCTAGTACATGACTAGTCCTGTCTATCAGCAGTGTGGACACTAAGCAGCTGCAGCCATGTGGGGATATATACAGTGTACGCTCCTCTCTCTCCTCTTCTCCACTGTAGTCACAGCAAACAACAAGGTAGGAGGATTCACACTCAAAATATTCTCTGTGAACTTTCGCCAACAATGGGGGGAAAGTTTTGCAGGAAAACTTATATGATGATAGCTGTCACCTCCTGTGTCTGCGGCTTTATCTGCGATTCCATGATGTATCCTGTTTGCTTCTGTTAGAGTCGTCTATGCTGGACAATAAGCAGACATCTCCAGTAGCTTCTCTGGTGTCTTTGAAGTTGTCAGAAAATCCTGTGACTATTTACATGTAGATATGACATTGCCTTGCACATGCCTGATGGTTCATCTGCTCCATTGGCTTTATATGACATATCGGCTTGTGAATGGGTGAAACCAGATGAATTAGACCTAAATATCTGACTTTATCATTGCTGATATGGACTGAGCTTCCTAATTCTCACCGCTATTTTACTGGATGAGCATTGCTTGTGGCTGACTACTTGGAGACTTAGGCAGGTGCACAGTCATGTAAGGGAATGCATGGGGGGTACCGACTTTCTTCTTTAAGTGGGGTGCTCTGACAAGTCATTGAAAAAGGTGGGATGTGTATTTACTGCAAGGAATCCTTATCATGTAATGTAATATTATGACATATTTTGTATACAAAAAAATCAAGGACCGATAGATTTGTTTGCAACTAAAAGTTGCCATTGCAGCACCCTCAGGGTCACAATGCCACTCCATTCACTTACATTAGTGAAGAAGTCGCAGCTCGTGCAATGGCCGAAGTTGCCCTAAATGTCAAAGATCTGACTTGAAAGTCTTGGATTCCCCATCTTGATGCTTAGTTTCCTTTGTTTCTGCATCTTGTTCTGTTGCGTTGAGATAAGGCTCTGTTCACACTTCGTTGTTGCACTATGAAAGCTCCCACCTTGTATACTGTATCCATTCACTTGGTGTATACCTAAAGAGTGTCCCTGGCTCAGAAGGTGTCAGAAAACCTTTCTGTATAGAGTAGCAAAGCATGCAGAAATATACAGAGAAAAACAACTATATGCATTGTTTTTCCTATGGGGTCTTACAGATGACTTATACCATATTGTGACCTATATCAGAACCTTCTGTTCCAGATGTCTACTGGGAAATCCTCCCAATGTGCTCCTAAGTAAAGCAATGACCAAGTGTGAACAAAGCCTGATGTAGTAGATTTGACTATACTATACATTGAAATATTAAGTCACATCAGTGAATAAAACGTTCAAAATTGAGTAAAATTTTGATAAAAGTACACGGTGACTGTGCTTATAGCGGTAGATGTGATATAGCAGTTACAGACAAATGACACACATGCAATGTTACTTCAAACTGTGTGTTGTGCCAAGTGACAAACTCAGCTTCGCTGCGCCATCCTAAACATCCATATGACGTCATTACAGAAGTGATAAATTATGTCAGATAAACTTTCCTGCTTTCTGACATTGTGGTTTCCTATAGTTAGACCCCGTAATCCAGACAAAGGGTTATGTCACATGAGCGATCCCCCACCAGGATCTCGCTCTTGTCTTCTGTTTGACATTGTAGTCAATGAGGCAGAAAATCCAAGCAGTGTTTTTGGTAAGGGGGCCAGTAAGCGAGTGACTACAGTAAGATCTACCGATAATCAGCTCGCTTCTAGGTTATTGTATAAGGGTCCATTTACACGGTCAGGTTTTCTGATGCAGTTTTTTTAAATAAAAAAAAGAGTAAGAAGAGTAAAAGTGCGATCTTTACTTTATACTTTCTATACCTGGTCTGCACGCAAAAACCTTGTGAGGATGAGGCCACACATTTCAGAAATGCAACGTTTTTCCAATGACGTTTCATTGTTTTTGTTGTCTTCAGTGATAAGATATCCCGCTGCAGCAGTTTAACCGATTGCAGAAGTTGCAACATCTGTATACGGGGAGGAGGGGGGAGGCAACAATGAAGACCACAGCAGAAAAGCAATCACAAACCCCAAATGTTTCTGCTATGTCTTCTTTCCACTGCTTTTGTGATGCAGTTTTTTTTTTTTTTTTTTTAAGGTGTATTGCACGGCCTTAGCTCTGGCATATTGCAACAGAAAAACACCCTAGGAAAAATGCATGAAAAACACTGGTGTCTTTTTTGTCTCATTTTCGTAGAGGTAGAATTATTTTTCTCATTCACTTTGCTGGGAGTGTAAAACGCAGAATTTTTCTCCGTTACATTTGTACAAAGCCAATAATTCAGAGTTTCCGCAACATTTCCGCCATTTCCCTGCCGTAGTAGAGCCTGACTACATCATGTTCAGAGATTTTCACCTATGGTCTTAGCGATTTGCTCCTTGAGACTAGAGATACTAGAATCATTCCACTTGTAGCAACATCATGTATCAGGGATATACATAAAATATACTAATTTAAGGGGACGTTCACAATGGCCGTAGAATCTGATGTGCAGGATGTTATAGAGCAGGAGGAGCTGAGCACACTCATGTATAGAAATGTAGGGAAAGACTTAGTTCCATTTGTTGATTTACATCCCTACTCATTCTATGCTTAGGAGTTCAGTGTGTAGTCCTACTTGGTGATGGACAAATAATCCCTATATATATTCTTATGGTAAAGGCTGTCAATGTGATTACTTATTTATTGTGCTTCTATAACCCTAACATATGTTGTAGTGCTTTTCAGACATTGTCATTACTCACTTTCTCCATGGCGCACAGGGGGCGCTCTTTGTGTCTTTTCATACTGCCTAATATGTAGAAATAGAGTATCCCCATTACTGAGCATTGCAGGATGGGCAGAACATTAAAGTGCTGAAAAGTAAAGCAATCTTATGAAGGTTTTTTTGAAGTCTAGATATTGATGGCTTCTCCTTAGGATTGGTGTCGATCAAGAAGGGGAGGGGGGGGGGGGGGGCGGGCATGTCAAAAGATCGCCACGGGGCCCCGCCATTCCTAGTTACGCCACTGGATAACAGTAATGTTTGTAGTCAGAATAACCCTCCATGGTGGAAGGTTCTGCACGTTTCTAATACATTTTGAGACAGATTTAAGAAGATGTCAAAAAACTTTCATGGGTTATGTATCTGTCAATTCATAGACACATTATGAAGACACCCCTGTCCCAGCCCGGCCCGCCCTGCTCTGCCCACATTTGCACAATGTGGCAAGCACGACACAGAATGTTAATGGTGTACCCTATACAACAAGCCAAAATGCATCCAACACTCCCACCTGCAGAGGGGTCTTTGGGCCAAGGTGTGACTTCTCCCTCTCCACCCCATATAACTACACTTTTGGATTTCTCCCACCCTCTAGTCTTCCCCTATAGCTCTGGTGCTGGAGATATGTCATCACATCAGCTCCTTGGCCATGACTTGTTCCTATTCTTTTCATCCAAGGGACCAGGGAAGAATTGATCCATCTTGCTGGATTTTCCGTCTCCTGTTTATAGCACAAACAGCTGTTTTGTTGGCTGAACACACTAAAGCCGGCCATACACTTTAGATCTATATCGGCACATTCGCAGATTTCCATAGGTCCAGCTGATCGTTTGATGTGTATGACGATTTTATGATTCTGTTTGCCAGATTTGCCCAACACTTCTGTTTTTGGGGAGATAAGATGACAGTGGCTTTCTCCCCTTTCCCAGTTCCAGACACATGCGCTGTTCACCCCAGCAGATTGTGCATGTGTTTGGGGAATTAGGTACGTTCCAGGTGGTGAAAATTTCTTGGCTGCAGGTTTTCGTCTAATGTCTTGTCTCCTCTTTAATCTTCCCAATTCGACCCTCTGATGATTTTTCTTAACCCTTTAATTATAAGATTATCCCCCGCTGAGCTGTGTCTAGAAGCTAAGGTACTCTTCCGTCACCACATTCCTGGCTTCTGTATAATCTGGAATCCATCCACTGATGGCGGCACTAGAAATCCATTCGATCTGGACAGCTGCATCACACAATTCTTGTGTCCCCCGGACACTTAACTCATTCAGCCCTGGACAGATTATATTGTTATATTATCATGCTGACAACAGAGATATACAAAGAACAAAGTTTTAGTTTCATCTTTTTGTCAATATTTTTGGGAAACAAGGTACAAAATACAATACCAGCATGCAATGTATCAACTAGCGGATAGAAGAGAAATGATCTCCTGATTCAGACCTCCCAGCTTATTCTATGGTCAAAAAAGGGAACACTTCTGGCTAAGGGCTCGTTCACATCTGCGCCCGGCACAAACTGTTCCGTTTCCTGCATAAAACAGAGCAGGAGACGGAAACCTGCAGGATTCTTTCTCACCCATTCATTTGAATGGGTGAGAAAGATGTCCGGCCGTGAGCGTTTTATGCTCTCTGCCGCGAAACCGGGTTTTTTAATCCGGACACAGAGTCGGACATGCAGTACTCTGTGTCCGGATTTAAAAAAACGGTTTCGCGGCGGAGAGCATAAAACGCTCACCGCCGCTCACGGCCGGACCCAGTCTTTGGTTTCCGCCTTCTTGAATGCAGAAGACGGAAACCACAGAACGGACTGCTAAACGCAGGTGTGAACCTAGCGTCAGGGGTTTATTCACATAACCATGTTCCATCCATATAATGTGTTTTGCCACATTTTCCAGACTGTTCACGTATGTTGGATTAGCGTTTGCAGAGGTGGTGGCATATGACAGTGTGATATATGTAGCTTTAAGGGGTTGTCAGGATTGCAGTCCAGGAGGGGAGGGATATAAAATAAATAAAATTAATACTTCCCTGCACCTTAGGGTTGGTTCACACTAGCGCTTGTATTCCATCCACATGGAGACCCTACCGGACGGAATGCAATCGCAATTGCAAGCAATGTACTTGCAAAGCAAATGGAGCCCATAGACTATAATGGGCTCCGTGTGCTAGCTGCGCACTGCCCGCACGAATGAACTGTGCGGGCAGTGCGCGGCAAGCACACGGAGCCCATTATAGTCTATGGGCTCCATGTGCTTTGCAAGTACATTGCTTGCAATTGCGATTGCATTCCGTCCGGTGGGGTCTCCATGCGGACTCCTTGCGGACGAAATACAAGCGCTAGTGTGAACCAACCCTAATACTCCGTTCATGTGTTGGAGTGTTGGTATACACTGTGGCTGTCTTGTGTATAGCTGCAGTGGTCCCATTGATGTGATGTCACCACTGCAGGCACTTTCTATACAAAGAGCCCAGGGACAGAGGAGATCATATAGGGAAGTATAAATGTATATGAAACTGGGGGCAGAGATGGATGAGGGACATGAAACTGGGGACAACTGGAGGGGGCATTAAACTGTGGAGGTAGCTGGAGGGGGACCTGTCTCCCTCTAGTTGCCCCCAGTTTATTGTCACCCTCCAGCTACACCTATGGTTTAATGTCTGCTTCTAGCTGCCCAAGTTTAATGTCATCCCCTAGTTGCCCCCAGTTTCATGTCCCACTTCAGTTGCCATTAATTTTAATGCCCCCCTCCAACTACCCCCACTGTTAAATGTCCCCCTCCAGCTGCTCCAGTTTAATGTCCTCCTCTAGTTTCCCCCAGTTTAAACTGGGGCACGCACCAGGAAAGGGACCTAATACTGTGGGGTAGTTGGAAGGGAACATATAATGTATGGGCGTAGGAGGATTATACTGTGTGGGAGCACACGAAAAATGACTGAGAATGGACGGAGTCAACATAATGGTGGGTGGAGCTAAATATGCAGCAGCGCGCACATTTTGGCCCTCTTTCTGTTCTTCAAAGGTTGGGAGGTAATGCATATATAATGTAGCTGTAGCCATATATCAGCTGTACATGGTATTGCATTCAGGCACAGCACTGTATATCTAATAGTGGCTGTACCTGGTACTGCAGCTCTGTCCAATTCAAGGCACTGTCATATATCATGCAGCAGCTGTACATGGTATTGCATTCAGACACAGTGTTGTATATCTGTCAGTGACATTGTCTGGTACTACTACTCAGTCCCACTCTAGTGAATGGGACTGATTTGCAAAGACATTAAAGGGGTATTCCCACGTCGCATACTCACCAGTCTTCATTGCTGTAAAATCTTCTGTCTTCCTGCTTTGTTGCGTCATTGGTGGGCGGGGTTACATATGCAAAGCCAGCGGCGAGATGCCGCTGGCCCTACGTGCATGCTCATAGATGGTGAGACCAGTCTAGCCTTCACAATGCGAATACAGACCCGGCATCCGCCTCTCTCTATTACAGCGCTGGCTTTGCATATGTGAATACAGACCTGGCATCTGCTATAATAGAAAGGCGGATGCCGGGGACGGTTAGACGCCGGCACAGATGCCTGCGACATCGCTATGCTCCTGCCCTGCATGAAGCCAGCAGCGGCGATGCTATTTGTTATTCCGCTCCTCCCTGGCTTCATGCAGGGCAGGAGCATAGCGATGTTGCAGGCATCTGTGCCGGCGTCTAACCGTCCCCGGCATCCGCCTCTATTACAGCGGATGCCGGGTCTGTATTGGCGGTCCCTTCCCCCCAAAGGGTAAACTACCCCCCCTCCAGGCTCGCCCCCGTGCACTTAGCCCCTCCTCCCTCCCCCCTCAGAGCAGCAGATACTTATGACCAGATAAGTCAAGGGATGTGTAAAAAAAAAAATGAATAAAGTAAGATAGAGGACAAACAAAGCAGTTTTGCTGAAGCAATGTATTTAAGAAAAGTCTTACATTCACATTAACAAGCAGTATAGATAGGATCCTTGTGATGGGACAACCCCTTTAAAGTCTGTATTAGTTAATTGTAGTTTCTAATAAATCTGTCTTGCAGGGCTTGTGCATATGCTCAGCAGCCAATCTGAACAGTCAGAGCTACAGTTCAGTTATTTTCCCAAACAGCTTATCCATAAACTGTGTCAATTTATTTCAGTGTAGCTGAGCTGTAATACCAGACTCAGCCTATAAGCCAGAGTGGCGCTGTTGTTGAAAAAAAAAATTTAGATTTTTTTTTTTTTTAAAATGATCCCAGACAACCCCTTCAATTTTAGAAGACAAGCTGGATCATTCACTTCAGTTTGTAATTCCTGGTTCACACTTGCTTATGTGTTCCGTTCTCAAGGAGTCTGAATGAGGACCCCCCGGCCGGAATACAAGCGCATCTGCAAGCGCTGTGCTGTTAAAGCGCACGGACCCCATAGACTATAAAAGGACCTGTTATAGTCTATGGAGTCCGTGCGCTTTAACAGCACAGCGCTTGCAGTTGCGCTTGTATTCCATCTGGGGGGCCCTCATGCGGACTCCTTGCGGACGGAACACATAAACTAGTGTGAACCGACCCTTACCTGGAAAGGTCATGTTTGTTATTAGCTTTCCGATATCCGGTAAGGACCAGTTTTATGGATAATCTACACTACAAAAACTTACTATACTTGACGATACTTGACTATAAATTTATCCAGTATCATTTACAGAATTGTCCAAGGGGCTTCTTGACATTTTCACATGCCTCGATTTTATTTATATCAAGTCTATTAAAATTCCCGTCATATTCTGGGGTGGAAGGATCATTAGTGTGGAGGCCACAAACAAAGGCTGCAGATGTCACACTTCGCAGCGTAGACAGGAAATTCTTATCATAGACTATAAACACGTTAGTCCTCCATTAATCCCGATGAAACGAAATCTGCTTCAAAAGCCTCGACTTGCTGAAACTACTCGTGCCAAGTGCTGTTACAGCATATTAGAAGACAGATCATGTTAATGGTCCTTTCCCTGAGGTTATACTAAATCACAAGAAAATTATTACTACTTACTATGTAATCACATGATGGCGAACACGGTAATTTGTGTTACTTAGGACATAGTGAAACCGCCCTTAAATCAAGGAAGTGCTCCTCCTTGCATTTGGGAGTAAGTTAATATATTTGAGCAAATTGCTCTTTAGTAAAGGTTAATATAGGTTATTCGGGACTGTGTTATTGTTTGATGTGGCTTCTTCACTACTTACCAAGAACAGCGCCATACATTGTACAGTGGCTGTGCCTGGTATCACAGATCAGTCCCATTAATTTTTTAAATGGACAGACCCTGCAGAATGTCAATATGACCAATGGACCAACAAGTCCTAAGCTGGTCATTGATCTTCCCGGCAAATTTATTTGTTTGCTAGGGGTACTGGGAGTAGGGCCTAGGCTACCGGATGGCTGCATTTTGAAAGGTGACCCCTTTAAAGGGGTCTAGAAATTTTTATTTGCTATGTAAGGGTTAATGTTCTCCTTTCTGACAGTGAAAGGCTGTGTATCATTATCTTCTCACTCCAGCTCACCAGAGGGTGGGATTCATAAATTCATAACCATTGCAGTGCCAGTCATCTGAGGAAATCAAAAAGGAGATCAAAGAACAAGATCAAAGTCCAAGCACAGCTGCAAACATTGTCGCCCCTATAGTTACGTCAATGGCGATATGCTTTAAAGGGGTCACCCCCTCTCCAGCAATTGGGCCCCCAGTAATTAGGACAATGAGGGACTAAAAGTCCCCCTAAAGTCTCCCTGTGAACGGAGCACTAGTGCGCTTGTATGACCCACGCTCCATTCACTACTATGTGGATGCTAGTACTGTAATCTTTGGTACACATACTTGAAGGGTCCCCACTTGTCAAAATAAATAATAAAACGTAACTTTTACTCAATATACTAATAAAACTCGTCCCTACTCAGTCCTTCTTACTATAAAATCATTACCCTCTTTTTGATACTAGGTAGGGTATCGTATAGATTTTCAGTTACTGAAAATCTATACGATACCCTACCTAGTATCAAAAAGAGGGTAATGTCAGTCCTTCTTACTATAAAATCATTACCCTCTTTTTGATACTAGGTAGGGTATCGTATAGATTTTCAGTTACTGAAAATCTATACGATACCCTACCTAGTATCAAAAAGAGGGTAATGATTTTATAGTAAGAAGGACTGAGTAGGGACGAGTTTTATTAGTATATTGAGTAAAATTTACGTTTTATTATTTATTTTGACAAGTGGGGACCCTTCAAGTATGTGTACCAGTTAAGTTTCTCTACACCCTTGTATACTTACTGTAATCTTTGACAACACCCGCAGCCCCATAGAAGTGAATAGAGCTCCGATCATGCAAGCGCACTGGTACTTCATTCACAAGGAAGCTTTAGGAGGACTTTAAAGGGGTATTCCCAACTCACATACTCATCAGTCTTTACTGCTGTAAAATCTTCTTTCTTCCTGGTTTCTTGCATCATTTGGTGGGCGGGGTTTCACATGCAATCTGCCGTTTAGCCCCGCCCCAAATTCGTGTGTAGCTCCGCCCACCCATATTGGATTATGAAGTACAGGCAGCAGCAACTCCATTCTGTGTTACATACAGACACTGCCTGTCTCTGCCATAATGAACACAATTGAATTAGCTAGTCTGATAACTGGGAAAACAGAAGAAATGAAAGCAGCTCCTCTCCTCTATCTGAAAGCAGGATGCTAGGTCACGTGGTGTAGACACAGGAATAGCTAGATACACAGGCTCGCTCCCGTGCACTTAGCCCCTCCTCTCCCCTCCCTCAGAGCAGGCAGATACATCACTTGACTCATGAGCAGCTAAGTCAGGGCTGTGGCCACAAAGAATTGAATAAAGTAAGATATGGACAAACAAAGCAGTTTTGCTGAAGCAATGTATTTAGGAAAAGTCTTACATCCACATTAACAAGCAGTATAGATAGGATCCTTGTGATGGGACAACCCCTTTAAGTTCCCATCCTAGTGTTTGCTTCAGGACACAGTGGGTTGGAGTCCCAGGGATTGAACACTTATCCCCTGTCCTGTGGACAAACCCTTTAAGCCAATAGGAGCTGAGATTCAGTATTGACTTCCAGCCACTATACAGGGCATGGAGCCAAATGCTTCCGACTCTAAACAGTATATAGCACGTGTCATAAGTGGCAGTGAGCAATTGACCAGGCATGGTCTGCCTATCAGGATCTGTCGGCCCCCCACTGATCCGATAATTATTGCTTATCCTAATTTATAGTACCACTTGCGCGAGTCTTTTTGTGTAGAATTGTGGCTTTTTGGGGTTTTTTATGCCCTTCATGACAGTATCCTGAAAAATGGGCATGTAAGAAGTAAGAGGGTACAGGGGGTGGCGCCTCCTGTGGCCTGGCAATTTTTTTTAGTGTTTTAAAAATTGGTTTCAAAATTATAGCTGAAATCTAACACCTTCTTGTTTCATGGATTTGAGTTTATGGGACATAAAGATTAGAAGACGTGCCTAATTTATTGACGGGCAGGTACCTCTTAATACACTAAAGTGTGCACGTCTTCCATCTGGCACAGAAGAGCTCAAGAGTAGGAAACAGCAGATTTGGTAAATCCCTCACTGTGTGTATAACTCCCTAATCTATGATTCACAGGGCAAAGTTAGTGAATATTTCCTATAGTGTTCAATGATATTCCTTAAAGAATAGTTACAGTATATATGCCAGAACCCCAGAACATGCATAAGTCACTGCTTTCGAAGTGTATTGTCTAAGATGGATTTAAGGACATCATTTTGTTTTATTAGGTCAACCTTTGATAAGAGGTTAAAAAAGGAACCTGTCACATTGAACATGCAGTCTGGTCTGCAGGCAGTATATAGAGCAGGAGGAGGTGAGGAGAGTGATATATACAATAGATGTGCAGGAGAGAATTCTGTATATATTATATTTTATTCATTTCCATCTATACACTTACATATACATGCTTGACTCAGTGGGCGTAAGTTTTCTTAATAATGAGAGGGGAACAAGCTGCTGTCAGGCACTTCTAGTAGTGGGTTATTATTAGTATCTGCCATCTTAAAACCTAACAGCCCGATCCTTCTTTCACCTGACGTCTGCCATCTTGGGGAAGTCAGGACACCCTATATATTAGATAGTCATCAGGTCCTAATATAATCTGTGGGTTTGGCTGCTGTTAGTCCACCGTGTACAGTCAGCTATAGTAGTGAACGTCTTACATGTTTTCTATGTAATGCACAGAGTAGTTATCACAAGTGAAAGGGTCCGGCGCTTGTACACGACATGTAGTGCAGCGATTCTACTTGTGTCAGCTGTTCCTGGTATATTATTGTAATAGGAAAGATGGCCTCACTCCTTTCTCCCACCCACTACAGAGGTGGGACGGTGATTAAATGTTCCAGACCAATTCTCCGGGGTGTAGGTGTTTCTCTGCTGCCTACGTAAGGGGGATTTCATTATTAGACATGCTTGCAGGGGTCAGATGACATTAACATTTCTTGTACTGGGGCATTTCCAGTTTTGCTGCAAGTAAAAACAAAAACAGTCTGTCAACGTAAGTGTAGTGGAATGAGAAGACATATTTACTACTAGACTGTATACCGGTGTGTTATATAACAAACAAATTGAGACTCCCAAAATATAATAAAATATAAATAATTTTGTTAATGAATCTATATAATCCAAATCAAAACAACACATAAGATAGGGAAGACAAACAAGGGGAACAAGACCCTCCACAAAGTGGCAGTATAATACCTTACCCTCCTACAAATGAAGACTGAGAGAAGCCCCCAAATAGCTATAGAATATCATATAGGGAAAAGATGCCTGAAGTGGTAATACAATATGGTCAGAAACATAATGCCATAATAGCTAAAATATATCAGTCTGACCAAAGAATATACATGCAGTCATAATAATAATAATAAATTTGATTTCTATAGAGCCAACATATTCCGCAGCGCTGTACAATTTGTAGGGTTCAAATACAGACAGAAAGATACATTACAAAGAAAGTCGTTTCACACAATGGGACTGAGGGCCCTGCTCACAAGAGCTTACAATCTATGATAATACTATCACCACATAATAAAGAGTGTCCCTACAGGGAATACACGTACATACCCATAGGTGCAGACATGATTCCAAATCAAATAGTAGAAAAGCAAGGGAAACTCTCAGTACATCGTCGGTGGGACAATCAGAAATGCCTGACGCACGTTTCGCCGATACCCAGCTTTGTCAGGAGGCAAAAAACTGGTGTGTTATACCTGTATTCATACTACTGAACTACTCTGTGCGGTATATGACATTGTTCAGGGGGGCACAGTTACTTTTAGTGAAGGCCCAATGACTGGGGTCTGACATCAGGTGCAGGTCTGAACTGAACAGTGACTGAACAAGACCAGTATTTATATATCTTAAGACAAAGCTGTAACCCCACAAAGGCCTGCTCAAGCCAATCCCAGCCAGTCCCTTTTTGTCCCCATGTAGTCACCCAGGCAAGTACACACTTCATTATTACCCACCGCTCTTTGCTTCACTGATAGGATAATGTGTCGGAGCAGAGAGAAGAAAGTTCTGGGAGTAAAGAATGGTGAGTAATGATGAAATCTGTACTTATTGCTAGCTTTCTGGGGTCCAGTGAACATTATGAGGGGAAAAGGGGCATAAGGAGTCTTTATTTTGCGTGGGGGCAAAAAGAGCCCATTTTACTGAGTGAGGGCAAAAGGGAGACTTTACACTGCATGGGGGTAAAAGAATCCTATTATACTGTGTGCGGCATACAGGGCCTGTTATACTGTGTAGACTAGAGCATACGGGTCCTGTTATACTGTGTGCGGCATACAGGGCCTGTTATACTGTGTAGACTAGAGCATACGGGTCCTGTTATACTGTGTGCGGCATACAGGGCCTGTTATACTGTGTGCGGCATACAGGGCCTGTTATACTGTGTGCGGCATACAGGGCCTGTTATACTGTGTGCGGCATACAGGGCCTGTTATACTGTGTAGACTAGAGCATACGGGTCCTGTTATACTGAGTGCGGCATACAGGGCCTGTTATACTGTGTAGACTAGAGCATACGGGTTCTG
Organism: Leptodactylus fuscus; assembly: GCF_031893055.1. Taxonomy (NCBI): domain Eukaryota; kingdom Metazoa; phylum Chordata; class Amphibia; order Anura; family Leptodactylidae; genus Leptodactylus; species Leptodactylus fuscus. The sequence goes on along the minus strand of NC_134275.1, from coordinate 26,944,682 downwards.
TTATACTGTGTGCGGCATACAGGGCCTGTTATACTGTGTAGACTAGAGCATACGGGTTCTGTTATACTGTGTGCGGCATACAGGGCCTGTTATACTGTGTGCCGCATACAGGGCCCGTTATACTGTGTGCGGCATACAGGGTCTGTTATACTGTGTGCCGCATACAGGGCCCGTTATACTGTGTGCACACACCTCCCAACCGTCCCGATTTCCGCGGGACATTCACAAATTCGTTGTATCCTGTCCCGCAGTCCCGGTCGGCGGGAGGAATGTCCTGATTTCAACTCATCGGCGTCCTAGTTGAACACATAAGCGAGTAAAGCAGGAGCTGTCACAGTTCAGCTCCTGCCTTACCGCTGTGCTTTGGCTTCTGCATGTGTAGGCGCGATGTGATAACCTGTTACACTATGTAGAGCATACAGGGCCTGTTATACTATGTAGAGCAAACGGAGCAGCAATACTGTGTGAGGGCATAAAGGGCTTATTATAGTGTATGGGAGTAATAGGCCCATTGTAGTGCATAAGGGCCACAATGAAGACACTCTACTATGTGAGGGCCACAAGGGCGGCCTACTGAGGCTCCAGGGATTGGGAGTGGTTACTACTAGAGATGAGCGAGTAGTACTCGATCGAGTAGGTGTTCGATCGAATACTACGGTATTCGAAATACTCGTACTCAATCGAGTACTACTAGTTGTTCGAAGTTAAGATTTGATGCAGAACCAGTGTTGATTGGCCGAATGTTATACATTGCCAATCAACGCTGGTTCTTCTCCTACCTTTAGAAGTGTTCTCTCTGCGCAGCGTCCCCCATCCTCTTCCGGCTCTGAATTCGCTCTGCCAGGCATCGGGCCTGGGCAGAGCCAACTGCGCATGTCAGCTTGTAGTGGTTCTGCCCAGTCGGTTCTGCCCAGGCCTGATGCCTAGAAGAGTGAATTCATGGCCGGAAGAAGACGCGGGGATGCTGCGCAGGGAGAAGAATCCAGCCCGACCGTCACTCATGGACTTGGTAAGTAGAATTTGATCGAATGTTGCCTACCCCTGAAACGAGCATTTCCCCTCATAGACTATAATGGGGTTCGAAACCCGTTCTAACAGTCAAACAGTGAGGGGCTGTTCGAATCGGATTTCAAACCCCGAACATTTTAGTGTTCGCTCATCTCTAGTTACTACCTCTGCAGCCCCTATATGCATGCCCCCAATCACAGTAATAGCTGGGACTGGTAGCTGATCCAGCTGCCTACACAGCAAGCTAGCCATAACCCCTTCACTCCAGTGTAGGCTACGGAGATGTAGTTCTGATCCTTCTTGCCACTGCTGTGATACAGTGCAAATAGGAGATCAGTCTTTTTCCGATCACTGTCATTATGAAGGATCGATGAAACAGAGCCATTGTCCACTGTGTGGATTCGGGTCTCCGTCTACTAATTGTGTATCTCTGACATAGTTCAACACTTTTCATAAATAGGAAACGTGAAAACTTCAGTGAGGTTTTGTTCACACAGCCTTTTTTGCACATTTTGATTTCCACATGAGAATCTGCCTCAGTTCACATTGACACATTGTCAATGCCTCCATTCTGCCTCCCATTGCTTTCAGTAGGTCGTCCATAGAGAACTAGAATTTCCAGTTCTCTGATATGAAATTAGGGCTGTATAAGAGGATTTTATGAGATAAATTCTATTTATACACATTTAAAAAATTCTTTTCATTTTTGCGCTATCTAGCTTATGGTAGTTTTTTACGTTTTTACTTTTTTTTGCACAATAATAGTACATCAGTTTTTTTTTTTTAATGATGTAGCCGTGTGTGGGATTCATATTTGTGGGGCTAAATGTAGATTTCATTGGTACCATTGTGGGACTCTTGGGACTTCTTAAATTAACATTTATTATTTTAAGGGGGTGGAAAGGGAAATAAGCAATCCTGTTATTTTTTTCCTATGATGTTCACAGGGTGGCTCACATGTTGACTTTATTATAGGCGTGTATGTTTTTCTAATACTTTTATGAAATAAAACAATTTTATTTTACAGTGTACTTTAAAAAAAAGAAAGAAAGCTTTATTAACATGTATTAATTATTTTTGTAGTCTGTTTAGGGGATATCACAGCAGCTACTGGAAAATTTCAAAAATTAAAATGGTCGGAGTTTTTGGGTGCAGTAGACGGTGTGTGCTGGGAAAGGGGAGGGGGTGTTTTGGTTGTCTGTCTGCCCCTTCCCTGAGCTTGAGGACTGGGTTTTTTTTCCCCCACATCGAATTCAGCCTGGCTGAATATAGGGTATCTGCAGTGCTCCTATTAACCCCTTCCCGACGGAACAGGATCAGTGCAGATACCCTATATTCAGTAGACCAGGCACTTTCAGACACAGGGATACCTAATGTGTATGTGTTTCACAGTCATTTTCTACTTTTATATGTATTCTGGGGAAAGGAGGGATTTAGAACTTTCATTTATTTTATTCTTTTATTATATATTTTTAAAGCTTCTATTTTTTCCTCCATTGTAGGGGAGATTCTATACATTACTATTGCGACTGGTCATAGCCCCCCCCCCCCCAAAAAAAAAAAAAAAAAAAAAAGTTTAATTTTTTTTTTTTTGCTTGACTCGAGTATAAGCCGAGGGGGGCTTTTGAAAAACTCCGCTTATACTCCAATATATATGGTAACAACATTGTAGAAAAATAAGGAGCTGTATCATAGATTCACATGTTATATGATCATCTATCACTGCTTCGAAAAAGAATATGAGGTTCTTAGTACAGGGTTTGATCCAGATGTATATGTCCACTAACTTGTTCATGGTGGCCTATCTTCAGTGGGTCACATCTCATCTCTGCAGCACTACACCCCTAGGCAACAGTACCTGTGGCTCTGGGCAACACCATTACCTTTAATGGGTTCTTGACCCACCTTCCATTTGTCGAAGACCTGGTTCTACAGTTGACCACTCTTTAAGAGGACTGCGTTGCCAATTTTTTTTTTATTGAACCTTCTGTCCTCCAAAAGGAAAATAAAGAGTAAAATTAAAACCTCTTGGTTCCTCCATGTCCAGTGGTATAATTAAAGTTTTGTGTGGGCCCCGGTGCAGTCTTTTGTCCGGGGCCCTCTACCTCAATCCTACAGAGAAATCTTGATAGTGTTGGAACCAGGTAATAGGGGTTTAATCAACTTTAGTGTGGTTAGGGTATTCTGTGGGTCTCCTTGGTTTATGGGTCAGATGGAAGCTGCAATATCAATAGGATGGCAGTGCTTATGGGCCCCCTAAGGCTCATGGGCCCCAGTGCGACTGCAACCCCTTAAGTTACGTCCCAATCCATGTCCCTCTATGTCTCCCTGGATGAGTGTGTATGGACCATGACCATCAGAATGGGGTACAATCTTGGTTTTTGCCCCCATTTCTGTTTATTCACCTCTGATGGTTATTTTTGATATTGTATCCATTACGATTTTCACGATGATCAAACTTCATATTTTACAAGCGTCTTTGCCTGTAGACAGTTTTGGTACCAGAGTTTAGTAGTCCTTTTGGCTTAAGGACATTTTGCTTTGCTTACAGTAGGTTAGTAAGTTTACCATTAATTATGATGGTGATGTAAACCATCTTATGAGGACTATACATAATAACGCCCATAAATACATTACACAGAAGCTTTAGTGTAAGTACATAGTAAGTACATAATAATTGACGGATGCAGAGTTTCCTGTCTTTCACACATTAACCAACATTTGGCATTTGAAGACTTCATAGGAAAATCTTAGACTCTAAGCAAATGTCTATTCTAAACGGGTTTTCCTTTTCCACCCACTTGTGAAATATCAGATGGACAGACAGGACTCTCAAGTCATAGTGGGAGTCTCCTGGGCCCACAGATCTAATGTCCCTGTGACAACAGTCATTCTACTCTATCTGGCAGATCAGGACAATTACAAGTCACTATCCCATCAATGTACAAAGACTCAGAGGACAGAACATATTAAAGGAGTCTGTCACCAGAGCCCAGTGTAACAACCCAGTCGTACAGAAAGATAGGTTAGGGTCAGTGTTTTCCCCTTGTGAATCGTTGCCTCCATTACTAAGCTATAGTTGTTTTTGTCAATATGCAAGTGAGCTGTTTGGGAGCAATGAAGGTATTGCCACCTACTTTTTTGGAGCAATGGTAATGCCCTAATTGCTCCAAAGAGCTCATTTGGATATTGACAAAAACAGTGATAGAGGCAGCAATTCGCAAAGGGAAAACACTGTTAGGTTAGAGTCACTGATGCTGGTTCTGGTGACAGACTCCCCTTAATAACGTGCAATGGAATTCACACAATGATTTTTTGAAACTAACGGCACCGATACCTTTGGCAATGGGGCACATACTGTCAAAACTAAAAGTGCACTGAATTCAATGCTTTGCAACGGTATATAACACTCCCGATTTTAGAGGACACAAAAGGTTTTCTTTAAAAACTAAGTATTATCAGGGCACATTAGCCCAACCAATAATATTCTGGAGCACTATTCTTGCTGTTGGTTACTGTGATCGTATATTTTGCACTATTGACATTATGAACAATTTTTGATCTGTCACATGTTACTTGCGAGTCCTCTAGGGATTGTTTCACACAGGGCAGTAACTAACATATGTTTTGCATTATGTCACTAGGCTCAGCCCCATCCCCAGAGAGCAGCCTATGTGTTTTAGAGGTCATGGTGAAATAACATGTATGGATAACATCTGCCCACAATGTAAATCACCTCTTATTACACTGCTGTGGTTGTCGGCCAACATTCCGTAATAGAGATGAGCGAACAGTGAAATATTTGAGATTCGATATTCGTTTCAAATAGTCCCTCAATATTCGACTGTTCGAATGCATATCGGACCGCATTATAGTCTATGGGGAAAAATGCTTCATTTCAGAGGTAGCCACATTTCGACTCTGGAGAGTCACCAAGTCCACTATGACACCCCAGGAAATGACGCCAACACCCTGGAATGCAACTGGGACAGCAGGGGAAGCATGCCTGGGGGCATCTAATATGCCCAAGTACCTGTATTACGCCACTATCTTGTTGGGATTTTTGTCAGCTTGTGGAGCTGACTTTTTCCCATAGGAATGCTTTGACCAGCGTTGATTGGCCGAATGCCATACAGAGTACAGCATTCGGCCAATCAACGCTGGTTCTGCCGGAGGAGGCGGAGTCTAAGATCAGTCCACAGCAGTCTCCATTGTGGTCCGATCTCAAATGTAGCAGTGTTGAGCGCACAGGTGTAGCAGAGCTGGCCGTGCGCTGAGCCCTGCCACACCAGAGATGTAGCAGAGCTGAGTGTGTGCACTGAGCTCTGCTACACCAGAGATGTAGCAGAGCTGAGTGTGTGCACTGAGCTCTGCTACACCAGAGATGAGCAGAGCTGAGTGCCGGAGGAGGCAGAGTCTAAGATCAGTCCACAGTCCGATCACAAACGTAGCAGTGTTGAGCACACAGCTCTGCTACACCTGAGACGTAGCAGAGCTGAGTGTGTGCTGAGCTCTGCTACACCAAAGATTCTGCGGTAGTGGCTGTCACCGGGCCCCTAATGTCCCGGGCCCTGTAGCAGCTGCTACCCTGGTAGTTACACCACTGGTGGAGGCCCAGGGGAAGTGCGGAAAAATAACAAACAGATATACTCACCTTCCGTCAACTCATCTGTACATCCTTGTTGCGATCAGCGCTGTCTCTAGGTTTGTCTTCTGGCCTTTTGGGTGAGGTCCTGTATCGGGATCATAGCTGAGGCTTGTGATTGGTCCTTAGCTGTCACATGGGGCTCAATGAACTCCCGAAGTTTTGGGTTTGGTTGAATCTGAAACTTTTGGAAAAGTTGGGTTGAGTTGGGTTTAATCTGCACAAGTTCACTCATCTCCAGTGATAACATGCTGTGGTGGGGGTCCATCAGCAAGAATGGGGACTTCTCCTGTGTGGATAGAGCAGCAAATCACATGTTGCAGCTCCATTCATTCCATGTGGGACTGCCAAAGATTGTCAAGCGTGGAACTCCTGTGGATAGGTCATATCTTGATTTGATGACACAACACCTTTAATAGCATAGATTCTTTAGGTTTTCAAGAAGTAGGGAAAAGATTAAAGCGAGTATTCTTGCAGGAAAGAACTGCAAGTATTCCTGCAAGGTAGTAAGGAGAGAACTCCAGCTGAGTTCTCTCCTCACTACCCTGACACGGCAGTATGTGTACTTCATAGAAAGCTGGAAGGATTCATTTACCCTTAGTGTACGGCACTATTTTTGTTATGGCGACAAGTCAGTGAATACAGTTACCAGGCAGGTCTTAACATCTTCGACTATCATTACAGTTAGGTGATTTTTCACTTATACACTTTGCAATGAGGTAAATAATCTTATCTCACACCTTGGTGTAAAGTTTCTAAGGAATCTAACAACACCCCCTTTATAGGTGCATTCAGAGGACCCAGCATGTGTAAGAGAATCTGTCCTGCATGCGGCCTGCATACTGATCATTCTACACCTGCCTGGTATTTATTCTATGGCCTAGAAGGACAAGGTTAACTCCAAATCCCTGACGTGTCTGCGGACTGGAGATGGACGAGGATTCCCATTCAAAAGCATTGGTTGTGGGAGGTTCTGGATGCACTGTAATGACAATGGCTGCTTATTTAGAAGTGACATCATCAGTTAAAAACTAACAAACAAATATATATATATATATATATATATATATATATATATATATATATATATATATATATAGCACTAGGCTCTAGTTTGCTCATGCTGTACATTGGGAATTGACGAAAGGGATTGCCTGCAGCAGGACCAAGAGAGGAATTATTGTATTGTACCAAATCCAGTTAGTACCAGAACAAGAAGTGGTACAATGACTCAGCAATACCAATTAAAGTGACAGATGCATACAAAATATAGTTTAGGAGTCAGCAGCATATACATTAGTTACCCTTGCAATACACAATGAATGCTATTATACAATGGAAAGATTCCAAAGAATATGAAGAAATGCACCTAACACACACAGGCCCATCATTCTTTACATGTCAAAAATAACTGTAAAATAGCAAACAAGTAGCTGAGAAAAGCCCAACAGAGCACATAGGAGATCCACGGATACTGGACTGAAAATCCAGGTTATGACGCAGCTAAAAATATCTCTGACGTGCGTATCACATTGAAAGCAATAGGTAAAAAAGCCTCCCATTGATTTCAATGGGGAGCGTGAGTATGCCGGAACCCATTCAAGTCAATGGCATCTGTTTTTTACGCCGCTCACTATGAACTAGTTTTACGTTCAGAATGAGCGAGCGTAAACTCCGTGTGCATGCTCCCCTATAATGCCTGACGCTTAGTTCACATCTGCACACTTTAAAAAAGTAGAGAGAAAAGTCCTGCAACCAGCAATTTTGTCTCTGCATTTTCTCACATTTTTCAGTCGGAAACCTGGCGGACCCCATTATAGTCTATGGGGTCCGCGGGTTTCCGCAGGTAAATGCTTTTAAAGTTAATTGGGTTTCCATTTTTCGGGTCCCAATAATAATAATAATAATAATAATAAATGAATAATTATTAAAAAGTAATTTATGTGTTACTTCCATAAAAATCTAATGTTTTCCAAAAATTTAGCTACGATTTAAAAATGTGTTTAGCATAAAAATCTGTTTTAAAAAATAAGATATTCCTTTCAAGCCCTATTAAGTAACTGAATCCCAGTAAGGGTGAGGACACAAAATGCAGCCAGCACTGTGTCGTGTTCAAAGCTCTGCCCACTAGTGGTGGCCATTGGTGGGTGAAGCCTCAGCTGGCTGTATGGTGCATCCTCACCCTAATTCTTATATTCTGAGTCTTCTACCTCACTTGACCTCCTTACTGACACGCCCTGGGGACTATGAAGGATTTGTTACAATTAGTATAATGGCTCGGTTAGATAACTGCTCTCCACTTTTCTATTTGCTGTGTTGCTGGATTCCAGTAAAGTGAAGATAAAAGTTTTTCATAAAGAGCAAATACGGTCTCTTGAGTATTGAAGCATGTTGTGTTACGTGCCTGAGATTACACAATGCCGCACAATGCATACCACAGATTTTCACAGAAAAGTCACCCTATTAAAAGCTAATATTTGTACGTGCTTTGGACTTGTCAAAACCTGCAACTGCAAAGCTGCGCATGATAAAGGAACACCATGAGCGGTTCTGCTGAGGCATCCGGTGGGCAGACAGCTGCAGCTAGGAAAAGAATATGATGGCATCACTAGCTTATCCTAGAGAGAGTACTGCAGCCAGAACCCAAGAGTTATGTCATATACCCGGCTGGTACTGCCATAGAGAGAGGGCATCTCAGGTGGCCACCCCAATTGGACTACATAAGTAGACTCAATAACAAGATACAAGGAGGATTTGGCGTTAATGAGTCCAGGCAATGCCAGGGTGAATATATAATTCTCCCTATGCATAAAGGAGGCAGGCGGCTTTTTTATTTTTTCATGTAGATTGTGAGCCCCATATAGGGATCACAATGTGCTTTCCCCCCCCCCCATCAGTATGTCTTTGTAGAATGGAAGGAAATTCACGCAAACACGGGGAGAATATACAAACTCCTTGTCGATGTTGTTCTGGGTGGAACCCAGAACTCCAGCGCTGCAAGGCTGCAGTGCAAACCACTGAGCCACTATGTTGCCCCAAGGTGGGCAGATTCTGTGCTTATAAGTGGCAATGCTATCATAAAGGTCAATTGGACATGTGCTAACTGGATTGTGCATGCTCAGGACATCAAAGCTGCAAATATGGAGGTCTATTGGAGGTCATTTCATTTTATATGGTATATTTTTTTCCAGTAGCTTCATTAAAGGGAGTCTGTCACCGGAATCCAGCACATCAACCCAGACCCACAGATAGATAGGTTACCCACCTGGATTTACAAATCAGCTCTTTGAAGCAAGGAGTCTGCAGCCATTGAGCTCATTTGCATCTTGATAAATAAACCATGATGTCACAGCAATGGATGCACTATTTCACAAGGGCGAAACACTGTTTCCAGGGCTGTTTTAACATATTGGTGAGCCCAGTGCAAAAGTTTCATAAGTGAACCCCCCTTTCCCCATCAACACCCGTTATTATGTGTGTGTGCAAACAGGAAGCTGAGTCATCATCATCATCAGCAGCCTGTGCTGTATACTCCCATAGTAAACAATAGCAAAGTGGGTGCAGGATGCATTGTGCACCAGTCTATTTAGCATATGAATAAAAACGGATTTATTCAGAAACCACTGAGGCAATTTACATACTAAAGGTAGGTGTGGAATAGCCTTTCTAAAGGTTATGCAAAGATGTGATTAGTTATAAATGACTTTTCCCAATGATAGAGCCCCTTTAATATTTCTTATGCTGTTTTAGGCCGAGGCACCACGTTGCGGAAAAGCAGCATTTTTTATTATTGATTTTGCTGCTTTTTTTTAAGCCAACGCCAAGAATGAGGAATACATAGCAAGTATTTATACTTTTACCTTCTGCTCAATCCGTTCCTTAGGCTAAGGCCCCACGGGCTGGAACCGCCACGCTGAAGCACTGCGGGAACAACCGCAACGTGAACGCATCGCGCTTCTTCCCGCAGCACTTTGAACAGAAGACTTTCTGTTACAATTATATCTATCGGAAAGCTGTCGGCGTTTCCGTAAATATAATTGACATGCTGCAATTTTCAAAACCGCAAAGGTTTTGGAAATCGCAGCGTGTCCGTGCTGTGATCTTTTCTGCAAGGTGGGCATGGGATTCGCATGAATCCCATCCGCTTTGCAAGTACTGTAAAACGCCGCAATTTATATCGCAGCGTTTCTGCCGCAGCCAAATTGCGGCGTTTCTGGCCCATGGGGCCCCGGTCTAAATCTGCTTTCACTAAAAAAAATTCATTAACTGCATATGAGAGTTCAGTGTAAGGCTAAGGCCTCACAGGCCGGAACCGCTGCGCTAAAGCGCTGCGGGAACAACCGCGGCGTGAACGCATTGTGGTCCTTCCTGCCGCTCTTTGAACAGAAAGTTCACAGAGTTTTCCTCTGCAGACTTTCAGTTACAATTATATCTATGGGAAAACTGCCGGCGTTTCCGTAGATGTAATTGACATGCTGAGATTTTCAAAACTGCAACGATTTTGGAAATCGCAGTGTGTCCGTGCAGCAAAGTGGGCATGGATTCTCATGAATCCCATCCACTTTGCAAGTACTGTAAAACGCTGCGATTTTTCCCGTGGCATTTCCGCCGCGGCCAAATCACGGCGTTTCCGGCCCTTATGGCCCTGGCCTTGGGCTGAGGCCCCACAGAAACACAGCTTTTTTGGATTGTGCAGAAGGGAGAAGTATAAGTACTTTTTATATATTTCCCATTCCTCTTGTAGCCATTCTTGGCTTTGGCTAAAAAAAAAGCAGCAAAATCTGCAACAAAAAAAGCTGCGTTTTCGCAATGTGTGGCCTCAGCCTAAATATAAGATTTTAGCCTGGATTTGTATGAGTTGTTTTAGGAGTTACAAAAATCTTTTGCGATTGGTATTATAGTATTAGGGATTAGTATTATCACATTCCCTACTTGTGTAATGATTTCTCAGAACACCAATGATTTTCCATAGCTGGTGTAGATCAGAAGCGGTCTAGCTGTATAAGGTATCTCAGGGGTTCAAGTATATCGACATTTCAGATGACTTTATATAATCTAGATATCCCTTTAAATGGACAGATTGTGATGGTTTTATTTTTACATGTGATTTGTAGGTCGGCAGGAAACGCTGAGTCACATTTTCTGAATGGGAAAAATCAGAGGTGGGAGTCATTTGTCTAAACAGAGAAAAGTAGAGAAAAAATAGACACTTGAGAACAGATTATTTTCTTATTGCCAGATTATGAATAAATTATTTTTACCACCAAGGATTTGCGGAGTAGACATCTGCTAGTGATAACCAAGTTATGACTCCGAACTCTGTGCTTGTAGCATTACATATCTATCTATCTATCTATCTATCTATCTATCTATCTATCTATCTATCTATCTATCTATCTATCCATCTATGTATCTATCTAGTGACATCTTGGGGGTCATTTTAACTCTCGGGATTACCATCTCTTGGTCAAGATGGTGGGCACATCATATTCTCACTCTAACACAGTAAATTCACTTGGAGTCTTAGGGGGTCCATTAAGTGTCTCTCCCAATATGTAGAGACCAGTACTATTAATGATACATTATAGTTGGGAGTCTGGGATTTTGCATTGTGACCAAGGAGTTTCATGTTCTTGCTCTGAATCTTAGTATTAAATAGGAAGTTCTGTTAACCCTGTACCCTCCCCATAGGTGTCAACTGGCCAAGAGTGTCCATTTGGTCCATTGGGATTTTTTTTTGCACAGTTGAGATTTCTGCATCAATTCCTCATGACTTTCAATAGCTCTGCTTGTCGACATTCATTAGAAACCTTCATTGGTTATTTCTAGGAATTTGCTGAAAATGGATACACCCTTTAAATGTAAATAGTATGGACATGTATTCACTAAACCTTTTAGTTGTATGCATTTATGAATGCTGAGCCCATGAAAAATGAAATGTCCAAGATTTTAACCAAACAGAGCGGAAAACCTGACAACCCGATGGCCATTCCTATAAGAAAAGAAGCATTGATAATTGATTGTGTCAGAATTGTGCAGCAAGTTGGCACTGCACAAATAATGCCATTGTCCAGTGTAGACAGGATCTGAGACACTCATTACTTGTCTGTCCTTCGGTATGGACGCAGCTGCCAGTCGCTTCATACTACAAACTAATTGGTCACAGAATATCAGTAAATGACTGGAATGACATAAATCAGGCACAATCGCACTTGGCAATGGGCTCTCTATAAGCTTAATGAGTTACAAAAAAATGGAACCTCCTTACCCTAAATTTGCATTGTGTTCCCAAGCAATGTTGCACTTTTTCAAGATAATGCTTCCATTGAATTGCTTATATGGGAAAATATCATTACGGCTAAAAGAGTAAAGCTCTAGACTTGTTTCAACATTTTGTTACAGTCTAAGGCTATGGTCACACTACTGTTATTAGCTGTAGAGTAACAGACACAGACGGAGATCCCTATGTCAGTGTCTGCTCCCATTGACTGTAATGTAAAAAACATCTTCTGTCTAGTTTTTACATCAGGGTGAATGCGGATGCACCCCCGACTCAGGGGGCTCCATCTATACCTGTCATTTAATGGACAATAACGGCAGTGTGAACCTACCCTAACTGCATGGGAATTTGAATAGTGTATTTCTTTTCAAGGAAATAGTATTGGTTCTCTAGACCTTTGTATGTATCGCATACATGGAGACTGGTACACAGCCATCTTTAGTACAGTCGTGGTTCTCAGTGTCAGAATTTGGGTATGTTGAGTCACGGAAATGGCTGTAGTTATCATATTCTTGGAATATATGTCATCTCTGCAGAGGATTAAAGGGGTTGTCCAGGAAATTGAAATAAAAAAAAATAAAAAATAAAAAAAAACACACACACTTCCCTGTCCCCAGTGCTCTGGTGTACCAAGCCGCTGTCCAGTCCTGGGGCTTGTTCTAGTGGAAGTCCTTGCCTCGTGTGACCACAGAGGCCGATAAGTGTCGGGGACATCACAAGTGATGTAGGTGTTTTTTTTTCACCTTCCCTGGCCTTCAGAAAAAACACGCTTAAAAACAACCAATGAGGGACAACAGAGTGTCAGTGCTGGGACTGTGGTGGATTAAACATGTTTTTTTCAATTCCATTAAAAAATAAAATCAAATCTGGGAAACCCCTTTATTATGATTTTCTGTCCCTTTTATATCACCGATGTCTTCTGCAGCACTTTTTAGAGATTGTCATCGTTCCCATCAGTCCCTTTTCCCATTCTAAAATGAACACCCTCCCTGGGGTCAATTTCTTTCTGTAACCTATCAATATATTTTCAGTAGAAGAGGATGGTATTTGGGTAAAACCCACACAAACATTTGGAGAACTTGCAAAGCACATGCAGATGTTGTCCTCAGTGGGACCTGAACCCTGCTGCTGTGAAACAACAGTGCTAACCACTAAGTATATGTAATACACATTATTAATAATAGGAGCACTACTAGTATTACAAGTGTTCTTATGAAAATGTTTCATTTGTATTATTTTTACTTTCTAGGTTTTTGGGGATATAGATCACGTGCGCATGATTTCAGAAGGTTCTGACTGTCGCTGTAAATGCATCATGAGACCCCTTAGTAAAGAGGCCTGTGCCCGAATTAAAGATGGCAATATGCGAGTGGAGGATTATTATACAGTGGAAACAGTCAGCTCAGGGTCAGACTGCAAATGTTCCTGTACTGCTCCCCCATCATCTCTAAATCCATGTGAAAATGAATGGAAAATGGAGAAAATGAAGAAACAGGCTCCGGAGCTATTTAAGGTAACATATAATATTATCCTTGTGTGCTCGGACTCACATTATATAGTATGGTAATGTGGTGGACGGAGTGTATATCTCACCTGGTTTCCTCAGCCAGGTGAGATAAAGGAAAGCCAGAGCGATAATTTATGCTCTAGTACAGGGGTAGGGAACGTACGGCTCTCCAGCTGTTGCAAAACTACAACTCCCAGCATGCATACTTGCTCTGCTGTTGTTGGAAATCCCATGGAAGAGAATGGAGCATGTTGGGAGTTGTAGTTCCACAGCAGCTGGAGAGCCGTACATTCCCTACCCCTGCTCTAGTAGAACATAGTCTGCTAGGGCTCTTTTTCCATATCATGGGCTGGTTTTTCTGGACTGGAGGGCAGGTTGGTAGTGGGAGCCTTCCAGTCCACACCCCTACTCCACTCCAGGTTTTTCCCTGAGTCCCGGGTTCCTCATGAGGCTTCCTCATGGCTATTACTGGGGAAGGAAGCCTAGTACTGAGGGTTGGTTCACACTAGCGCTTGTATTCCGTCCGCAAGGAGTCCGCATGGAGACCCCCCCTGGACGGAATGCAATCGCAATTGCAAGCGATGTGCTTGCAAAGCACATGGAGCCCATAGACTATAATGGGCTCCCTGTGCTTGCCGAGCACTGCCCGCACGAATCAATTGTGCGGGTAGTGCGCGGCAAGCACACGGAGCCCATTATAGTCAATGGGCTCCGTGTGCTTAACTGCACAGCGCTTGCATTAGCATTGGTATTCCGTTCGGGGGAGTCTTCATGCGGACTCCTTGCGGATGGAATACAAGCGCTAGTGTGAACCAACCCTGAGAGGGAAACACCCCTGGCACAGCTTGTGACATTTTGCTGCTACATCTGCTGATGTGTGTCTCGCCTGCACTAGGTTAGTCAGGTACGCCAAGTGTATAGCTAGGGCTGGATAGGACTAGATTTTCTGTTGTTTGTTTTTTGTTTTGTGAATAAAACACCCCTGGACTTTAAACCCACTGACTTTCTGAACTGTCATTGCCGTTCCCCAACCGTGTGAGCTGGACCCCCTTACAATAGATAACACCTATGTGAGTGCTCTGGGTCCCATATAGAGAGGAACTGTCTGATACCCTTCTCTAAAGGGTAGTGTGACCCTGGGCAAGGCTTCCCATCTCTCTAGGCACTGTAGTCTTTTCCATGGCTGGTGGACTAACCTGACCAGTCCAGAAATTGCATAAAATTAGTTCATTCATTGGGCTATTTATATATGTTTTGGAGAATATATGTAGGATTTAGGAGTCAGAAGGAGAGAGAGATTTCATTCCTATATGGTGGCATTGGCAGCCATAGAAAGTCTTAGGAACCTCAGGTTACCTCCCCATGTGGAAGAAGGAGTCACAATTGTCTACATTTTCATTCCCAGTTTGAGAAATGAGTCCATTATGGCCTTGTTAGTGATGTCCATGTAAACTGTAAAGACATCTTGTTTAAGACAGGACTCTAATGACCTCCATTTTTCTCCGACTTGTCTGTGAAAGAAAGAATGGTCGGCAACCTGAGTTGAGAGTCTTGGATGTAATGAAGTCATTGCTGAGCAACCATAGAATACCATCTGTTTACTGTGACTGCCCTAAGAACAGGGATACATTTAATGAACCGTGGTCTTCTGAGTGTACACAGCCTGTTGACCCCTACTACAAAACCAGGCGGACGCTTTACCATGGTCTCTGCTCATCAGATTTAGTATGTATTGCAGAGCTTACATACATGCACCAACTGTATACTCCAGTCACATCTAGAGATGCAGTCACTATTCTGCTGTACATCATGTCTTATTCTCCAGTCACATCTAGAACTACAGTCACTATTCTGCTGTTACATCATGTCTTATACTCCAGTCACATCTAGAGCTGTAGTCACTATTCTGCTGTACATCATGTCTTATACTCCAGTCACATCTAGAGCTGCAGTCACTATTTTGCTGTTACATTATGTCTTATACTCCAGTCACGTCTAGAGCTGCAGTCACTATTCTGCTGTTACATAATGTCTTATACTCCAGTCACATCTAGAGATGCAGTCACTATTCTGCTGTACATCATGTCTTATACTCCAGTCACATCTAGAGCTGCAGTCACTATTCTGCTGTACATCATGTCTTATATTCCAGTCACCTCTAGAGATGCAGTCACTATTCTGCTGTTACACTATGTCTTATACTCCAGTCACATCTAGAGCTACAGTCACTATTCTGCTGTACATCATGTCTTATACTCCAGTCACATCTAGAGCTACAGTCACTATTCTGCTGTTACATCATGTCTTATACTCCAGTCACATCTAGAGCTACAGTCACTATTCTGCTGTACATCATGTCTTATACTCCAGTCACATCTAGAGATGCAGTCACTATTCTGCTGTACATCATGTCTTATCCTCCAGTCACATCTAGAGCTGCAGTCACTATTCTGCTGTTACATTATGTCTTATACTCCAGTCACATCTAGAGATGCAGTCACTATTCTGCTGTACATCATGTCTTATACTCCAGTCACATCTAGAGCTGCAGTCACTATTCTGCTGTACATCATGTCATATTCTCCAGTCACATCTAGAGCTACAGTCACTATTCTGCTGTACATCATGTCTTATACTCCAGTCACATCTAGAGATGCAGTCACTATTCTGCTGTACATCATGTCTTATACTCCAGTCACATCTAGAGATGCAGTCACTATTCTGCTGTTACATTATGTCTTATTCTCCAGTCACATCTAGAACTACAGTCACTATTCTGCTGTACATCATGTCTTATATTCCAGTCACATCTAGAGCTACAGTCACTATTCTGCTGTACATCATGTCTTATACTCCAGTCACATCTAGAGATGCAGTCACTATTCTGCTGTACATCATGTCTTATATTCCAGTCACATCTAGAGCTACAGTCACTATTCTGCTGTTACATCAGGTCTTATACTCCAGTCACATCTAGACCTACAGTCACTATTCTGCTGTACATCATGTCTTATTCTCCAGTCACATCTAGAACTACAGTCACTATTCTGCTGTACATCATGTCTTATACTCCAGTCACATCTAGAGCTGTAGTCACTATTCTGCTGTACATCATGTCTTATACTCCAGTCACATCTAGAGCTGCAGTCACTATTTTGCTGTTACATTATGTTTTATACTCCAGTCACGTCTAGAGCTGCAGTCACTATTCTGCTGTACATCATGTCTTATACTCCAGTCACATCTAGAGATGCAGTCACTATTCTGCTGTACATCATGTCTTATACTCCAGTCACATCTAGAGCTGCAGTCACTATTCTGCTGTACATCATGTCTTATACTCCAGTCACATCTAGAACTACAGTCACTATTCTGCTGTACATCATGTCTTATATTCCAGTCACATCTAGAGCTACAGTCACTATTCTGCTGTACATCATGTCTTATACTCCAGTCACATCTAGAGATGCAGTCACTATTCTGCTGTACATCATGTCTTATATTCCAGTCACATCTAGAGCTATAGTCACTATTCTGCTGTTACATCAGGTCTTATACTCCAGTCACATCTAGACCTACAGTCACTATTCTGCTGTACATCATGTCTTATTCTCCAGTCACATCTAGAACTACAGTCACTATTCTGCTGTTACATCATGTCTTATACTCCAGTCACATCTAGAGCTGTAGTCACTATTCTGCTGTACATCATGTCTTATACTCCAGTCACATCTAGAGCTGCAGTCACTATTTTGCTGTTACATTATGTTTTATACTCCAGTCACGTCTAGAGCTGCAGTCACTATTCTGCTGTACATCATGTCTTATACTCCAGTCACCTCTAGAGATGCAGTCACTATTCTGCTGTTACACTCTGTCATATACTCCAGTCACATCTAGAGCTACAGTCACTATTCTGCTGTTACATCATGTCTTATACTCCAGTCACATCTAGAGCTACAGTCACTATTCTGCTGTACATCATGTCTTATACTCCAGTCACATCTAGAGATGCAGTCACTATTCTGCTGTACGTCATGTCTTATCCTCCAGTCACATCTAGAGCTGCAGTCACTATTCTGCTGTTACATTATGTCTTATACTCCAGTCACATCTAGAGATGCAGTCACTATTCTGCTGTACATCATGTCTTATACTCCAGTCACATCTAGAGCTGCAGTCACTATTTTGCTGTTACATTATGTCTTATACTCCAGTCACGTCTAGAGCTGCAGTCACTATTCTGCTGTACATCATGTCTTATACTCCAGTCACCTCTAGAGATGCAGTCACTATTCTGCTGTTACACTATGTCTTATACTCCAGTCACATCTAGAGCTACAGTCACTATTCTGCTGTTACATCATGTCTTATACTCCAGTCACATCTAGAGCTACAGTCACTATTCTGCTGTACATCATGTCTTATACTCCAGTCACATCTAGAGATGCAGTCACTATTCTGCTGTACGTCATGTCTTATCCTCCAGTCACATCTAGAGCTGCAGTCACTATTCTGCTGTTACATTATGTCTTATACTCCAGTCAAATCTAGAGATGCAGTCACTATTCTGCTGTACATCATGTCTTATACTCCAGTCACGTCTAGAGCTGCAGTCACTATTCTGCTGTTACATCATGTCTTATACTCCAGTCACATCTAGACCTACAGTCACTATTCTGCTGTACATCATGTCTTATATTCCAGTCACATCTAGAGCTACAGTCACTATTCTGCTGTACATCATGTCTTATACTCCAGTCACATCTAGAGATGCAGTCACTATTCTGCTGTACATCATGTCTTATTCTCCAGTCACATCTAGAACTACAGTCACTATTCTGCTGTTACATCATGTCTTATACTCCAGTCACATCTAGAGCTGTAGTCACTATTCTGCTGTACATCATGTCTTATACTCCAGTCACATCTAGAGCTGCAGTCACTATTTTGCTGTTACATTATGTCTTATACTCCAGTCACGTCTAGAGCTGCAGTCACTATTCTGCTGTACATCATGTCTTATACTCCAGTCACCTCTAGAGATGCAGTCACTATTCTGCTGTTACATTATGTCTTATACTCCAGTCACGTCTAGAGCTGCAGTCACTATTCTGCTGTACATCATGTCTTATACTCCAGTCACATCTAGAGCTACAGTCACTATTCTGCTGTTACATCATGTCTTATACTCCAGTCACATCTAGAGCTACAGTCACTATTCTGCTGTACATCATGTCTTATACTCCAGTCACATCTAGAGATGCAGTCACTATTCTGCTGTACATCATGTCTTATCCTCCAGTCACATCTAGAGCTGCAGTCACTATTCTGCTGTTACATTATGTCTTATACTCCAGTCACATCTAGAGATGCAGTCACTATTCTGCTGTACATCATGTCTTATACTCCAGTCACATCTAGAGCTGCAGTCACTATTCTGCTGTACATCATGTCTTACACTCCAGTCACACCTAGAGATGCAGTCACTATTCTGCTGTACATCATGTCTTATACTCCAGTCACATCTAGAGATGCAGTCATTATTCTGCTGTTACATTATGTCTTATTCTCCAGTCACATCTAGAACTACAGTCACTATTCTGCTGTACATCATGTCTTATATTCCAGTCACATCTAGAGCTACAGTCACTATTCTGCTGTACATCATGTCTTATACTCCAGTCACATCTAGAGATGCAGTCACTATTCTGCTGTACATCATGTCTTATATTCCAGTCACATCTAGAGCTACAGTCACTATTCTGCTGTTACATCAGGTCTTATACTCCAGTCACATCTAGACCTACAGTCACTATTCTGCTGTACATCATGTCTTATTCTCCAGTCACATCTAGAACTACAGTCACTATTCTGCTGTTACATCATGTCTTATACTCCAGTCACATCTAGAGCTGTAGTCACTATTCTGCTGTACATCATGTCTTATACTCCAGTCACATCTAGAGCTGCAGTCACTATTTTGCTGTACATCATGTCTTATACTCCAGTCACGTCTAGAGCTGCAGTCACTATTCTGCTGTACATCATGTCTTATACTCCAGTCACCTCTAGAGATGCAGTCACTATTCTGCTGTTACACTCTGTCATATACTCCAGTCACATCTAGAGCTACAGTCACTATTCTGCTGTTACATCATGTCTTATACTCCAGTCACATCTAGAGCTACAGTCACTATTCTGCTGTACATCATGTCTTATACTCCAGTCACATCTAGAGATGCAGTCACTATTCTGCTGTACGTCATGTCTTATCCTCCAGTCACATCTAGAGCTGCAGTCACTATTCTGCTGTTACATTATGTCTTATACTCCAGTCACATCTAGAGATGCAGTCACTATTCTGCTGTACATCATGTCTTATACTCCAGTCACATCTAGAGCTGCAGTCACTATTCTGCTGTACGTCATGTCTTATCCTCCAGTCACATCTAGAGCTGCAGTCACTATTTTGCTGTTACATTATGTCTTATACTCCAGTCACGTCTAGAGCTGCAGTCACTATTCTGCTGTACATCATGTCTTATACTCCAGTCACCTCTAGAGATGCAGTCACTATTCTGCTGTTACACTATGTCTTATACTCCAGTCACATCTAGAGCTACAGTCACTATTCTGCTGTTACATCATGTCTTATACTCCAGTCACATCTAGAGCTACAGTCACTATTCTGCTGTACATCATGTCTTATACTCCAGTCACATCTAGAGATGCAGTCACTATTCTGCTGTACGTCATGTCTTATCCTCCAGTCACATCTAGAGCTGCAGTCACTATTCTGCTGTACATCATGTCTTATACTCCAGTCACATCTAGAGATGCAGTCACTATTCTGCTGTACGTCATGTCTTATCCTCCAGTCACATCTAGAGCTGCAGTCACTATTCTGCTGTTACATTATGTCTTATACTCCAGTCACATCTAGAGATGCAGTCACTATTCTGCTGTACATCATGTCTTATTCTCCAGTCACATCTAGAGCTACAGTCACTATTCTGCTGTACATCATGTCTTATACTCCAGTCACGTCTAGAGCTGCAGTCACTATTCTGCTGTTACATCATGTCTTATACTCCAGTCACATCTAGACCTACAGTCACTATTCTGCTGTACATCATGTCTTATATTCCAGTCACATCTAGAGCTACAGTCACTATTCTGCTGTACATCATGTCTTATACTCCAGTCACATCTAGAGATGCAGTCACTATTCTGCTGTACATCATGTCTTATATTCCAGTCACATCTAGAGCTACAGTCACTATTCTGCTGTACATCATGTCTTATACTCCAGTCACATCTAGAGCTGTAGTCCCTATTCTGCTGTACATCATGTCTTATACTCCAGTCACATCTAGAGATGCAGTCACTATTCTGCTGTACATCATGTCTTATTCTCCAGTCACATCTAGAACTACAGTCACTATTCTGCTGTTACATCATGTCTTATACTCCAGTCACATCTAGAGCTGCAGTCACTATTTTGCTGTTACATTATGTCTTATACTCCAGTCACATCTAGAGCTGCAGTCACTATTTTGCTGTTACATTATGTCTTATACTCCAGTCATGTCTAGAGCTGCAGTCACTATTCTGCTGTACATCATGTCTTATACTCCAGTCACCTCTAGAGATGCAGTCACTATTCTGCTGTTACACTATGTCTTATACTCCAGTCACATCTAGAGCTACAGTCACTATTCTGCTGTTACATCATGTCTTATACTCCAGTCACATCTAGAGCTACAGTCACTATTCTGCTCTACATCATGTCTTATACTCCAGTCACATCTAGAGATGCAGTCACTATTCTGCTGTACATCATGTCTTATACTCCAGTCACATCTAGAGATACAGTCACTATTCTGCTGTTACATTATGTCTTATTCTCCAGTCACATCTAGAACTACAGTCACTATTCTGCTGTACATCATGTCTTATACTCCAGTCACATCTAGAGATGCAGTCACTATTCTGCTGTACATCATGTCTTATATTCCAGTCACATCTAGAGCTACAGTCACTATTCTGCTGTTACATCAGGTCTTATACTCCAGTCACATCTAGACCTACAGTCACTATTCTGCTGTACATCATGTCTTATTCTCCAGTCACATCTAGAACTACAGTCACTATTCTGCTGTACATCATGTCTTATACTCCAGTCACATCTAGAGCTGTAGTCACTATTCTGCTGTACATCATGTCTTATACTCCAGTCACATCTAGAGCTGCAGTCACTATTTTGCTGTTACATTATGTTTTATACTCCAGTCACGTCTAGAGCTGCAGTCACTATTCTGCTGTACATCATGTCTTATACTCCAGTCACATCTAGAGATGCAGTCACTATTCTGCTGTACATCATGTCTTATACTCCAGTCACATCTAGAGCTGCAGTCACTATTCTGCTGTACATCATGTCTTATACTCCAGTCACATCTAGAACTACAGTCACTATTCTGCTGTACATCATGTCTTATATTCCAGTCACATCTAGAGCTACAGTCACTATTCTGCTGTACATCATGTCTTATACTCCAGTCACATCTAGAGATGCAGTCACTATTCTGCTGTACATCATGTCTTATACTCCAGTCACATCTAGAGATGCAGTCACTATTCTGCTGTACATCATGTCTTATATTCCAGTCACATCTAGACCTACAGTCACTATTCTGCTGTACATCATGTCTTATACTCCAGTCACATCTAGAGATGCAGTCACTATTCTGCTGTACATCATGTCTTATATTCCAGTCACATCTAGACCTACAGTCACTATTCTGCTGTACATCATGTCTTATTCTCCAGTCACATCTAGAACTACAGTCACTATTCTGCTGTTACATCATGTCTTATACTCCAGTCACATCTAGAGCTGTAGTCACTATTCTGCTGTACATCATGTCTTATACTCCAGTCACATCTAGAGCTGCAGTCACTATTTTGCTGTTACATTATGTTTTATACTCCAGTCACGTCTAGAGCTGCAGTCACTATTCTGCTGTACATCATGTCTTATACTCCAGTCACCTCTAGAGATGCAGTCACTATTCTGCTGTTACACTCTGTCATATACTCCAGTCACATCTAGAGCTACAGTCACTATTCTGCTGTTACATCATGTCTTATACTCCAGTCACATCTAGAGCTACAGTCACTATTCTGCTGTACATCATGTCTTATACTCCAGTCACATCTAGAGATGCAGTCACTATTCTGCTGTACGTCATGTCTTATCCTCCAGTCACATCTAGAGCTGCAGTCACTATTCTGCTGTTACATTATGTCTTATACTCCAGTCACATCTAGAGATGCAGTCACTATTCTGCTGTACATCATGTCTTATACTCCAGTCACATCTAGAGCTGCAGTCACTATTCTGCTGTACGTCATGTCTTATCCTCCAGTCACATCTAGAGCTGCAGTCACTATTTTGCTGTTACATTATGTCTTATACTCCAGTCACGTCTAGAGCTGCAGTCACTATTCTGCTGTACATCATGTCTTATACTCCAGTCACCTCTAGAGATGCAGTCACTATTCTGCTGTTACACTATGTCTTATACTCCAGTCACATCTAGAGCTACAGTCACTATTCTGCTGTTACATCATGTCTTATACTCCAGTCACATCTAGAGCTACAGTCACTATTCTGCTGTACATCATGTCTTATACTCCAGTCACATCTAGAGATGCAGTCACTATTCTGCTGTACGTCATGTCTTATCCTCCAGTCACATCTAGAGCTGCAGTCACTATTCTGCTGTTACATTATGTCTTATACTCCAGTCAAATCTAGAGATGCAGTCACTATTCTGCTGTACATCATGTCTTATACTCCAGTCACGTCTAGAGCTGCAGTCACTATTCTGCTGTTACATCATGTCTTATACTCCAGTCACATCTAGACCTACAGTCACTATTCTGCTGTACATCATGTCTTATATTCCAGTCACATCTAGAGCTACAGTCACTATTCTGCTGTACATCATGTCTTATACTCCAGTCACATCTAGAGATGCAGTCACTATTCTGCTGTACATCATGTCTTATTCTCCAGTCACATCTAGAACTACAGTCACTATTCTGCTGTTACATCATGTCTTATACTCCAGTCACATCTAGAGCTGTAGTCACTATTCTGCTGTACATCATGTCTTATACTCCAGTCACATCTAGAGCTGCAGTCACTATTTTGCTGTTACATTATGTCTTATACTCCAGTCACGTCTAGAGCTGCAGTCACTATTCTGCTGTACATCATGTCTTATACTCCAGTCACCTCTAGAGATGCAGTCACTATTCTGCTGTTACATTATGTCTTATACTCCAGTCACGTCTAGAGCTGCAGTCACTATTCTGCTGTACATCATGTCTTATACTCCAGTCACATCTAGAGCTACAGTCACTATTCTGCTGTTACATCATGTCTTATACTCCAGTCACATCTAGAGCTACAGTCACTATTCTGCTGTACATCATGTCTTATACTCCAGTCACATCTAGAGATGCAGTCACTATTCTGCTGTACATCATGTCTTATCCTCCAGTCACATCTAGAGCTGCAGTCACTATTCTGCTGTTACATTATGTCTTATACTCCAGTCACATCTAGAGATGCAGTCACTATTCTGCTGTACATCATGTCTTATACTCCAGTCACATCTAGAGCTGCAGTCACTATTCTGCTGTACATCATGTCTTACACTCCAGTCACATCTAGAGATGCAGTCACTATTCTGCTGTACATCATGTCTTATACTCCAGTCACATCTAGAGATGCAGTCATTATTCTGCTGTTACATTATGTCTTATTCTCCAGTCACATCTAGAACTACAGTCACTATTCTGCTGTACATCATGTCTTATATTCCAGTCACATCTAGAGCTACAGTCACTATTCTGCTGTACATCATGTCTTATACTCCAGTCACATCTAGAGATGCAGTCACTATTCTGCTGTACATCATGTCTTATATTCCAGTCACATCTAGAGCTACAGTCACTATTCTGCTGTTACATCAGGTCTTATACTCCAGTCACATCTAGACCTACAGTCACTATTCTGCTGTACATCATGTCTTATTCTCCAGTCACATCTAGAACTACAGTCACTATTCTGCTGTTACATCATGTCTTATACTCCAGTCACATCTAGAGCTGTAGTCACTATTCTGCTGTACATCATGTCTTATACTCCAGTCACATCTAGAGCTGCAGTCACTATTTTGCTGTACATCATGTCTTATACTCCAGTCACGTCTAGAGCTGCAGTCACTATTCTGCTGTACATCATGTCTTATACTCCAGTCACCTCTAGAGATGCAGTCACTATTCTGCTGTTACACTCTGTCATATACTCCAGTCACATCTAGAGCTACAGTCACTATTCTGCTGTTACATCATGTCTTATACTCCAGTCACATCTAGAGCTACAGTCACTATTCTGCTGTACATCATGTCTTATACTCCAGTCACATCTAGAGATGCAGTCACTATTCTGCTGTACGTCATGTCTTATCCTCCAGTCACATCTAGAGCTGCAGTCACTATTCTGCTGTTACATTATGTCTTATACTCCAGTCACATCTAGAGATGCAGTCACTATTCTGCTGTACATCATGTCTTATACTCCAGTCACATCTAGAGCTGCAGTCACTATTCTGCTGTACGTCATGTCTTATCCTCCAGTCACATCTAGAGCTGCAGTCACTATTTTGCTGTTACATTATGTCTTATACTCCAGTCACGTCTAGAGCTGCAGTCACTATTCTGCTGTACATCATGTCTTATACTCCAGTCACCTCTAGAGATGCAGTCACTATTCTGCTGTTACACTATGTCTTATACTCCAGTCACATCTAGAGCTACAGTCACTATTCTGCTGTTACATCATGTCTTATACTCCAGTCACATCTAGAGCTACAGTCACTATTCTGCTGTACATCATGTCTTATACTCCAGTCACATCTAGAGATGCAGTCACTATTCTGCTGTACGTCATGTCTTATCCTCCAGTCACATCTAGAGCTGCAGTCACTATTCTGCTGTACATCATGTCTTATACTCCAGTCACATCTAGAGATGCAGTCACTATTCTGCTGTACGTCATGTCTTATCCTCCAGTCACATCTAGAGCTGCAGTCACTATTCTGCTGTTACATTATGTCTTATACTCCAGTCACATCTAGAGATGCAGTCACTATTCTGCTGTACATCATGTCTTATTCTCCAGTCACATCTAGAGCTACAGTCACTATTCTGCTGTACATCATGTCTTATACTCCAGTCACGTCTAGAGCTGCAGTCACTATTCTGC
Organism: Leptodactylus fuscus; assembly: GCF_031893055.1. Classification (NCBI taxonomy): domain Eukaryota; kingdom Metazoa; phylum Chordata; class Amphibia; order Anura; family Leptodactylidae; genus Leptodactylus; species Leptodactylus fuscus. The sequence goes on along the minus strand of NC_134275.1, from coordinate 26,918,896 downwards.
TGTTACATAATGTCTTATACTCCAGTCACATCTAGACCTACAGTCACTATTCTGCTGTACATCATGTCTTATATTCCAGTCACATCTAGAGCTACAGTCACTATTCTGCTGTACATCATGTCTTATACTCCAGTCACATCTAGAGATGCAGTCACTATTCTGCTGTACATCATGTCTTATATTCCAGTCACATCTAGAGCTACAGTCACTATTCTGCTGTACATCATGTCTTATACTCCAGTCACATCTAGAGCTGTAGTCCCTATGCTGCTGTACATCATGTCTTATACTCCAGTCACATCTAGAGATGCAGTCACTATTCTGCTGTACATCATGTCTTATTCTCCAGTCACATCTAGAACTACAGTCACTATTCTGCTGTTACATCATGTCTTATACTCCAGTCACATCTAGAGCTGCAGTCACTATTTTGCTGTTACATTATGTCTTATACTCCAGTCACATCTAGAGCTGCAGTCACTATTTTGCTGTTACATTATGTCTTATACTCCAGTCATGTCTAGAGCTGCAGTCACTATTCTGCTGTACATCATGTCTTATACTCCAGTCACCTCTAGAGATGCAGTCACTATTCTGCTGTTACACTATGTCTTATACTCCAGTCACATCTAGAGCTACAGTCACTATTCTGCTGTTACATCATGTCTTATACTCCAGTCACATCTAGAGCTACAGTCACTATTCTGCTCTACATCATGTCTTATACTCCAGTCACATCTAGAGATGCAGTCACTATTCTGCTGTATGTCATGTCTTATCCTCCAGTCACATCTAGAGCTGCAGTCACTATTCTGCTGTTACATTATGTCTTATACTCCAGTCACATCTAGAGATGCAGTCACTATTCTGCTGTACATCATGTCTTATACTCCAGTCACATCTAGAGCTGCAGTCACTATTCTGCTGTACATCATGTCTTATTCTCCAGTCACATCTAGAGCTACAGTCACTATTCTGCTGTACATCATGTGTTATATTCCAGTCACATCTAGAACTACAGTCACTATTCTGCTGTACATCATGTCTTATACTCCAGTCACATCTAGAGATGCAGTCACTATTCTGCTGTACATCATGTCTTATATTCCAGTCACATCTAGAGCTGCAGTCACTCTTCTGCTGTTACATTATGTGTTATACTCCAGTCACATCTAGAGCTGTAGTCACTATTCTGCTGTATATCATGTCTTATACTCCAGTCACATCTAGAGCTGCAGTCACTATTTTGCTGTTACATTATGTCTTATACTCCAATCACATCTAGAGCTGCAGTCACTATTCTGCTGTACATCATGTCTTTTACTCCAGTCACATCTAGGGATGCAGTCACTATTCTGCTGTTACACTATGTCTTATACTCCAGTCACATCTAGAGCTACAGTCACTATTCTGCTGTTACATCATGTCTTATACTCCAGTCACAGCCAGTTCTGCTACATCTCATATGTAGCAAGGTTCAGCACACACAGCTCTGCTGCATCTGAGGGTGTAGCAGATTTCAGCATGCGCTCAACTCTACTACATCTGAGATCGGACCAGAATGGAGACTGCTGTGGACCGATCTTAGACTCCTCCTCCTTTGGCAGAACCAGCGATGATTGGCCAAATGCTGTACTCTCTATGACATTTGGCCAATCAACGCTGGTCAATGCATTCCTATGGGAAAAAGTCAGCTCCTGCATATCGCAAGCTGACAGGGATCCCAACAAGATAGAGCCCCAAAGAGCTGTGTGAGTGACATTCCAACCTAAATAAAGGTTATCCTTAGCTAACCCTGCCAGTACATCTATCTCTGTCTCACAGTCACATAGTTCACAGTCTTATATGACCCGGATATTAAATCCACCATTCGTATAAATTGGAGGTCACCTGATTTCGGCAGCCAATGGCTTTTTCCGATTTTTTTTCGATGCCTCAGTTGTCGTAGTTCCTGTCCCACCTCCCCTGCGCAGTTATTGGTGCAAAAAAAGTGCCAGGGAAGGTGGGAGGGAAAACACCCCAGTTGTCATGATTGGTGGTTGCCTCAACAGTCAGACCCCACATCAATCAGTGAGTGCCCCCTCTCCTATGATGTGATTGATTCGGGTGACAAAAAGTATGGGCACCTTAGAAGTTGCTGTTAGAGGTTGTCACTTAGGGGCCATTCACATCACTGTTATCAACATCAGTTGTTCTTATCTGTCATAGGATAAGAGCAATGGACATTTCGGGTAGTAGAGTAGTAGTAGTAGACGGACACAGTGTGAGCCGCCTATATCTAGCATCTGTTAACATTTACACTTTCTTCCATCATTTTTTGTTTTCATTCGTAATGGAAGAAAAAGTCCTGCATGCAAAGATTTTTCTTCCATCAAAAAAGTAAAAAACAGAAGAAAGCTTCCATCATGTTTTTTTTACATGTGGCTGAACACAGATGAACACCAGACAGAGGGAGCTCCATCTGCATCAGTCACTCAATGCCATTGATCTCATCCTATGACGAATAAGGGAAACGGACATTAATAAGGGTAGTGTGAACATCCCCTAAGAATAAAAATGTCCTCTAACCGTGAAATAACAGAAAACTCCAGACAAGAACACAACGTATTGGTACGTTTTGGATCTTAGTGGGAAACGTTCTAAAACGTTGCTATTAGGTAGACGCAAATGCAAAATGGAAAATGCTAATAATCAATGGCAGCTCCAGGCGTTGTCTGTGGAAAACATATGTATATTTTTACCATCTAATTATATCACTATCACAGGAAGTCATGGGAAAATGCCTGAGCTGTGGGATGGTCGCTTATCCCAAGCAACTGAGAAATTTCTATTTTCTATGAAAACTCCCTAAGGCTTCGTCCGTCTCATCCTTCAAAACACTGAGCCAGGACGCTAAACACTACAGTCGCTTGTTCAAGTGAAACTGGGTCGAGTACAAACATACAGTCTCCAGTTAGCGTTCCCATCATGTATTTCCTTCTACAGGGAATCCTGGTTGCAGTATGTGCCATTCACCATACACCAGCAGCCACAAGTCACAATAATGGAAAGGTAAAGTATTGGGGGACAAAGCTTTACACCCCTTTCTTGCTTCCTTACTTTACCTTTCCATTATTGGGATAATACCCTTTTCCCACTGTTATGTAACGGTTCAACTCAAGTTTGGTTTCTCTGGACTCGCCTCTGTTTGGGGACTATGTAGATATTTTTCCACTGCAGAAAGTCCTCGCTTCATGAAGCTGGTTCTTACCTTTTCTACTGCGTGTTGGTTCACATCTACATTCAGTATTCCATTTGGGGAGTCTACTTGGGGACTCACTGAACGGAATACTGAATGCATTGACAAGCAGTAAGCACATAGACTATAATGGGGTCCGTGTTTTTTCCGCGCGGTGTCTGCACGAGTCATGCGGAGAAGAAAGTAGTTCATGAAGTGCTTTTCTCTCCACATGACTCATGTAGACAAGGCAAGGAAAACACACGGACATTATAGTCTGAGGTCCATTGATTTAATTGTTCACCACTTGTCAATGCATTCAGAATTCCGTTTGGAGTTCCCCAAGCGGTCTTCCCGAACGGCATACGAAACGCAGATGTGAACCAGGTCTTACCGGACTGTCTCAGATTGCCTTATACCAGTTTTATGGTACCGCAAAGTACCCGCCGGCTTCCTCGTAGATATAATGTTAACAGAAAGTCCGCGGAGGAAAACTCAGTGAACTTTCTGTTCAAAGCACTATGGGAAGAACAGCGATGCGTTTCCGCCATGTTTTCCCCGCAGCGTTTTAGCGCTGTGTATCGTCCCATGGGGCCTTAGCCTTAGGGGGCATTCACACGGAGTAACGCCGGGCGTGTATCACAGCCGTACACGCCGGCGTTACGGCAGACTGCCGAACACTTCCTATTCACTTCAATGGGAGCGCTCGTAAACGCCGCTGTTACGAGCGCTCCCATTGAAGTGAATGGGAAGTGTTCGGCAGTCTGCCGTAACGCCGGCGTGTACGGCTGTGATACACGCCCGGCGTTACTCCGTGTGAATGCCCCCTTACTCAGTAAATTTCTGTGGTCTCCTAAGCAGCTCAGTGCCGTTTTTCCTTTTGTTTCTGTGCTATCATAATTCGGGGTGTGTAGTCTGGAATATAAGGACCAAATTGTTGTGCCCCGTGACCCCTCACCTTTTTATCCCATCAGATAAAAGCTTTACTGTCAATAAACTAAAAATTACTAAATTTAACACAGCAATTAACATAATAGAAGGCCATAAAGGCCCCTGTATAATGCTGATGTAACTTCCAGTATTTATTGAGCTGCAACTTGCTCGCTTTCCATTAATAGATCCATATATAACACTGAATTATTACTGTGTCTGTCGGAGACACCATGTTATTTACTGCGGAGTATTTATTGATGTAGTCAGACCCGGGCAATGAAACCATTATCCAGTAAGCTCCAAACCTTGCTGCCCATTTGTATTTTTTAGGAACTGACCGCCCTATACCATTAATAATTCACTGACAGCCAATTCCTGGCGATGGCTACTCATATCTAATGCACTTATTGACATTGATGGACATTGCTTGTGCACATAATAATGGGTTAGGTAATAATTCATGTGAAAAGTGTATGCAAGAGACTAATGAAAATAGTCTCTTTTTTTTTCTTATAAACAGTGCCACCCTTGTCCACAGCCTGTGCCTGGTAATGCATCTTATTCAAGTAAATGTGGCTTAGTTGCAATACCAGAAGCAACCAATGCACAAATGTAGCGCTGTTTCTCATAAAAAAAAACTGATTTTTTTTTTTTACTCCTGCACAACTCCTTTGATATTATTATCCCAGACTTTATCCCTGCCAAAGTTCAGAGACAGTGTATATTGTATACGCCATCCCTTAGTCTTCGCACGTTGATGAATTCCTCTGCATAGTAATAACCATCTAATGTTCGGACTTTACAAAGACGGCTTTGAGATCGAAGCGTGGCAAATGTCACAAGCTCTCACTAAATGTTGTGAGCTGGAAAATACATGAGAAAGGTTCCTTTTTATTCTTCTTACATCGCTCTCATTAGATAAGTGGCAGAGCTGGAACTTGTGAGTGATAGGACTCTAAAGAAAGTGGAGTTAGTGACGACAGACCAAGAGGAGAATATTGATCAGGACGTCAAATGTTATATATTCAGCATTAGATGTATTCAAGGATACAGGGATCGATTGACTTTCTGCACACAATGGACCCTGCTGAGTCCTACAGTACATAGAGTGCAGAAAATTCCTGTCTTGCATTAAAAATTGGCAAAAAGGGTTCTGCATACTAAAATATTGGCAGATGATGGTGTATGAGCAGTCTAGGTTCTAAGAAAGTGTGGACTCATCTCTGGTACTCTCGCGATTTGGGATACTAAACCCCTGGTCTATAAGGACCTGTGGGTGGTTTAGTGTTTCCGAATCAACTGGATAGGTTCCCTTTAAGGACATGACCATAATACAGTAATAAGAATGTACTATATAAGGACTCACCTGCATTATACTTATTGGTGATACTACATGTTAAAGCCAAGCCAAGTGTGCATATGTATGGGGCAGTTGGTCAAGGTTGGCCAAACACTTGCTCAGCTGACAGATGTCTAAAGCATGTTTAGACTATTGGTCCATACAGTACATTCTGGCAGGTCACATTGTGCAGATAGTCTTCCCTGGTAGCATTGCTTCATTATATGGATCTGTAGGGGCTTCACATGTTCATGTACAGGCTCATGGTTTTGGTGTCTGCATGAGGCCCACAGATAGGAAACGTCTTGTTCATGGGGTTTGATGTCCCTTCTCTGTTCTGTCATTTTAAGCTGGGATGATGGATGAGGATGATTAAGACTGTCTTGGGTTTTGTCTTCCCTTCTCAGCTGCAGTCTATGGTCGACCTCCTGGAAGGAACCCTGTACAGCATGGACCTGATGAAAGTGCATTCCTACATCAATAAAGTGGTGGCCCAGATGAACACGCTGGAAGAGGTAGGACTACTAGCACCGTATGACGTCTAGAAGACTACTGGTCTGATGTGTAACATATGGACACACAGGATGTATAGGTTATGGTACATAAATGAGTAGTCTCCAGGTAAGAGGTTTCTGGAACAAGAAGTCAAATATTGCAAAGTACTGTTCCTCGGTGTGTACCTTTTACAGTTTACTAAGAAATAGTCTTTTTATCTTTGTTTCTAGTTACTTAGAGGGGTAGTCTCCATGTGCAAGAATGTATGTAACCCTTTCTCCACCTATTTTAAACAAAGCCTCATGTCAGGATGGGCACAGGTGGTCGCCATACTTCACTCCCCAAGCTCAAAGTTGTAATCTTCAAAAAGGGATTACCCATTACATTACATGGCAACTTTTTCAATGGACTAGCTGAAAGAAACATCACTGGAAGGTCAACGTTAATTGCCAAAATAGTAGTAACACAAGTCACCTGACATACTGGTGACGCCATGCTAGGTCTGGGCAAAAGATTTAGGCAGTTGTGGAAAAAAGAAAAGGCTATTCGTCTCCTACCTTTTGTCATCTTCTCCGCGACGCCATTCGCCTACAATCCCGGTTTCTCTCGGTATGCAAATTAGCTCTCTCACAGCACTGGGGTGGGCCCCAGCTTTCAGACAGCACTGGGGCGGCCCCAATGCTGCGAGAGAACTCTCTCCAGCGCTGCCTCCATCTTTGTCAGGAATGGCCTCTTCATTCTCTGTCTTCTTACTTCTAGGCCTCGGGCAGAGCAGAAATCGCATGCCCACAGGCCCCGAGAAAATGACCACTTACAATGCAAGTGGCCATTTTCTCGTGGCCTATGGGCATGCGCAGTCTACTCTGCCGTAGGCCTTAGAAGTTACAAGCCACCGCCGGAAGAAGAGGCTGAAGATGACTCTGCTGAAGAAGAGGAGGCAGCGCTGGATAGAGTTCTCTCGCAGCATTGGGGATGCCCCCAGTGCTGTCTGAGCGCTGGGGCCCGCCCCCAGTGCTGCGAGAGAGCTAATTTACATACTGACAAGAACCGGGATTGTAGGCGAACGGCGGCATGGAGAAGACAACGAAAGGTAGGAGAAGAATAGCCTTTCTTAAGGCTATTCTGACGTGGTACTTAGAATAAATGTCGACTGAATGATAGGATCCCTTTAAAGAAATATACCTTACCTTCATTTTTATAGTAGTGACAGTACGGTAAAAAAAAGTATTAAAAACATGCACATTTTAGTACTTTGGTATATGAATGCGCAACAGTAGTATAAACACTTATTTGTTAAGGTTTTTTTATGCAAACAAAACTTAAAGGGATTTTCAGGGATATTACCTTGATGGCCTATTTTTGAGATAGGCCATAAGTAAGATTCATTCCCAACAACCCCACCGAACAGCAGATCAAAGGGGTAACAAGTTGTCTCCGCCCCGGCACTGCCGTACCCTGCACAGTTAGGTCTATATGAATGTGACTGTTCCTGGTATCACATCACAAGCCTTAATATCGCCATGCTGAGCATTACGGTAAAGGGTTTGCTGCTATTCTTTGTTCTGCTGATGGATACAACTGGGTTTCTGTATAGAGAGAATGACGTGAGGTATGTCATATAGCATTTTGTATTTTATACAAGGTGTCATCGTTTTATAAAATGGACGTAACCCTTTAAGATACCTTTGGTTAATTTATTAAGACTGATGTTTCCTATGTCAGTATTTATAAAGTCCCCGACTGACGCGAGATACACGTGAATTATTAATAAGTTCTGGACTCTAAATAAATCAGGTCCACTCTTGTAACTCACGCCACTCAGTAACCAGCGCCGCACCTCCCATGAGGCCGACCGCTTCAGGTGGCGCTATGCCAGGGCCCCAGGGAGGGCGGCATTTTTGCTTACCTAAGCCAGTCCAGGACAAGCTGTCCTGGACTGGCTTAGCACCGAGCGGTGGATTGGGGAGGCCGCTGGAGCAGCGCTGCTCCAGCGGCCTCCCCTCACGCTCAGGCAGAGAGCAGGTCCTCTCCCTGCCTGCTCTCTGCCAGCGAACGGCGCTAAGCCCCGCCCCCTTGGCTTCACCCCGTCCCCTTTGCTCCATCACGCCCCCTCTGCTCCGCTCCGCCCCCGGGGGGCAGCCTTTCTGTCGTCCGCCTCGGGTGGTGGAAAGCGCAGGTTCACCCCTGTCAGTAACTAATGTAGAATTTCTATGTATAACTTTGTTCCTCCCAACTCTGCGAGGCGCAGATTGAACAATCTGGTGCATCTTTGCCGCGAGAAAGCCGAGGGCTGTGCACAAAAGATGCGCCACATTAACACCCATCTAATGGGAAAAAACGAATGTGGATGGATTAATAAATCGCCCCGTATTCAGTTTACCTGCATTCCTATGGAATATAACACACATAACTAAGTGTGATATCAGAATGAGGTCACAAAACTACAAACACAACCTGTACATGGGCGTCGGCTGCGATTACATACAGGTTTTCTGTATTTTGATTCATTGTAACAAAATTATTAGTTCTACAAAAAGTTCAAAGGCAAAATGTATTAAAACATGTAGTATTTGCCTAATGTAGGATGTCATTCCTGGGCACACATGGAGTCCACATGGTAAATGCAAACAGTATGGTAGATCTCCAGAGAGACTAGAGAAACTGCTGCATATCCAGTATCCATATCCTACACTGCCGTGAGAATCCTACAATTAAGCATCAAAGGAGGAGATACGGCCTAAGATGTCTACATAGGATAAAGTGTCACTTCTATAACAAACCCTCTTTCATGATTCTAGACAATCAAAACCAACTTAACCCGAGAAAATGACTTCATGAAGGAAAGTGTTGTGAACCTCTCCAACCAGATGAAGAAGTACGACAACTATTCTGACATCATGATGAGTATCAAGAAGGAGATTTCCAACCTGGGATACCAACTCCTCCAAAAGGACGCCCCAGAGAATAAAGTACAGGTAACTATAAGCAGCTGGTGCACAGCATGGTCACTCATTGGTTAGCATGGTTCCCTTATATTGCTGGGGTGTTTAGATCGAATATGATCCAAGGCAGCATCCCCATGGACTTGGTGTGTTTTCCCAATATTCCTCCAACCATCCAAATAAACTATACTGATAGGTAAAATGATGGTGTTGAATATGCATGGACCATGAACCAACCACCAAGAAGGCCAGGACAGTAAAAGGGACACATCATAAATGTTATGTTGATCAATGTTGCTTGAAACTCTAAGGACTCATATCTTCAGGACAGTGGTCTCCCTGGTGGTGAAGCAGCCACTAAGTCAAGATGGAGAATCAATTCTTATCTATGGGAGCCAAGCAGGGGTGCATGCAGGGGTGAGAGTACATAGAGAGGTGGTTGTGCATGTCCTTGACTATTGGCATTTACTTCTATGGGAGTCAGTTTTTAACTCTCATAGATGTCAATGGAGAGAGTCAGGCATGCACAACCACCTCTCCTTTCAACCGCTCTCTGAATACAGTGAGTGGCAGCCTCCTCACTAAATTCAATGGGTGTTGGTTTTCCATGATTTTGGGATAGGCGTGGGTGAGACTTTCAAGTCAAAAGTGCCAATATTCCAATAAAATTATAACATGGTTCTATATGAACCCAGTAGAAGTATAGAGGTGTCGTATGACCCTATAGATTTCTATGGGTACCAATTTACCAATCTGTCAAGCTCTGATCTTCTATGGAGATGCAACATGGCTGTGAGAGATGTAAGGAGTAGTGTTAGGTAGTATCCGACTGAGATTCGTTTGGTCCACCAGATAAAATGAAACCTAACAAACCCTAGAAAATATCCATAGTACCCTTCAAATTTGGGTTTCTTTTGCTGGATCAGTATTGATTTAACAGCCTGGACCCACCTAAGTATCATCTGGTATTTTGGAGGGCCTGTCCAACATACATTTTATCAATACATTTTTATAGTCCAGTTTTTATTCTGCAGGACACGGCTGGAGCCAAAGTAAAAGAAGATAAATACACAAACAACAAGAAGAATTCAGGGGAAAAGTCTAAGATTACAAAGGAGAAGCCACAAAAATCTGAGAAACCTAAGAAAGATAACAGTAAATCCAAATCAGCTTTGCCACAGCCTACACCAAGACCCAGATCTCCTGTACATCAACAGCCGGTGGTCATACGAGGAGTCACCTACTACAAAGCAGCCAGACACGATGAGACAGATACTCTTACAAGTAATAGAGGTATGTGGAGCCGAGATCTCCTATTACAACAAGGTCAAACAGATTATTATGTGGGAATATGAAACAAAATATTGGCACTAGGTTTAAGAGTTTAGCATGACCTCCAGCAGACATTGGCCATACACTACTGATCACTGTAGACTGAATAAGCCAAAAGCTATTCCTCCCAATATTAGATTGGCTATAAACATCCGATTAATATGAGCACAACCCTCTGATTTTGGTAGGACCATCCATCTAATGTGTGTGGAAGATCTCAGAAAAATTAGGATCGGGCAATTTTATTTCATCATGTCCAATCCTTTTGGTCTCAGGGAACAGAAGCTTCCACCATAGTAGCCTGGCAACTACGTTCTTCCTTTTGTCCATTGAAAAAACATACATGACAGCCATGCATGCATGTGAATTGGTGGAGGAATTTGGAAGGGTAATTTTGGGAAGTGGGTCCTCACCGAGCGTTTGGTGAACCTTAGATGGGTAGCTAGTTTGGCCAAAATCGGCGTGTTCTGGCAATATTAACCTACTGTGTGTTGTCAGCCGAAGACTTCTAATCGTTCAGTGACAAAGGCTTATGGTGAAGTAGTAGTAAATGATTTGAAGGGGAATAGATGATGCTTTAGGAACAACACACAAATCTCCAGTCTTCCAAGTTCTTATTAAGAAGCAAACTCAAGATGGCAGTCAAAATTTTTTAAAAAATCAGGTTTTTCTTATTTTTTTTTTTGCAGTGGTTTAGAGTGAGTTTTAGCCTCTTAGCCTACTGATTCTCAGTGTAGCTACTGGGGGTTGTCTGTAGTCATAGAGAATTTCTGAATACCGTATGTCTAGGTGATGGATAGTATAAAGGCCAAGTATGGAAATGGTGTAGTTCCAAGAAGCTACTACAAGTCATGCAGACCAAAATAATGCTCCTAGAACCTTTTTCATGTCTGGGTTGTCCCCAAAATAAGGCAGATGATACAAACAGAATAGTGTGAAGCTCCAAACATATACAGGCAAAAGGCATCCACATGCAAATGGTACCAAAGTAGTACGTCACTGAAATCCCCAATACTGCAATAGATGATACGACTGTCTTGGTGATAATCCCATTGAACCCATTATGGATCTCACTCTTGGTCATAGAGCTCATTGCCAGTTATATAACTTACCCAATTATATGTCCCTTGAATCGATCGGCTTCATTTGGCCAATGTTGTGTTGTAGGATGTTACAACATCCCGTAGATAAACAGTTTCTAGAAAGCATCAGTATATCTACTCTTTATTTAATAATTTCATCTCCAGGTTTTTTTCCACATTCAACCACTTTGACCCATTGGTTTGGGTCTTACTTAACAATTCAGGCTTCCTGTAAGCAAAAATCTAATAGAAGCAATGGGTTGATGGGTTATACAGAGATGTTCACATTAGTTCCAAGCCATTGGCAGTCACTAGATATTAGAAATGTCATGCGTAAAACAGAGGGGGTTTATGTGCATAACTCATTAAATGATAACCTCCATTGTGATTATTCTGGGGGTGGTAGTTCTTCAAATTCCCAGATGTTTTTCGCAGAACTCTGGTCCGCTGTTTCAAGCATTTTACTATGTGCCTTCTATTGTCTGTCAGTGGTTAATCTCGTGTGAGATCTTAATGGAAAATCGAGTCTGCTCGCCTCCAGTGTATGCTGACTGTGGGTGGGTGGTTGCAAGGAGATACATATGGAGAATACAGAAGGATGAGTAGGATGCGCAAGAATATTTAACCTGTTCAGGGCTTTACAGTTGAGAACTGAAGATGAACTTGAACTTCTAAGATATACGTTTTTAGGATGGCATGGAATTGTACTTGTAGTTAAAGATCAACCCCTCTGTGTTAACTTGTAGTAAATGGCAGCACTCCTGCCCCAAATTGCTTTACAAACATCCTGAAAACCACAATTGACTGCTTTACACTTGCCTTTGTCACTTCGTACTTTGAAGCTCTTTCATGTACAAGGTAACTCCAGATGCACAATGACTTCAATTTTATTACACTGTAAAATAGTGAATTTGGAGATGAGATATATACCAATTTGAATATTTTATGAAAAATAAGATCGCAAAACAGAATATATAGAAACCATTATTATACAGATGAGGAAACCCATGTGGTGACATAGATATGGAAGAAAGATAGTGGATGTATTATAAGATATGGATGAGGAAAGTGTGCACTGAATGGACAATGGCATTACAGGAGCTGATAAAAGACAATACAAACAATTCCCATATGCTCTACGCTGTTTCCATAACTCACAGCTTACCTATGCTGTTTCCATAGCTCCACCATTATGGAAACCACATAGCTAAATGTGTTAAGCTGTTTCCATAGTTCCCATTTTTTTTAATGAGAATTATTGAACTGCTTTTCTGTTTCAATAAGTCCCACTGTGGTGGTCAGAACTTGTGGACTAATATTGCCATCTCTATGGCGATTTGATGCAATGGAGATAACCCGTTACAGTTCCCTGCATACAGCAGAGCTTATATGGCAGTGCATGGGTTCCTATGTTCTCCTAAGAGCAATAGATCCATATGCTGTCACCTTAATCATTACAAGGGTAAAGTAGGGGGGGTTATTACAACTACATGATGTCAGCAAAGGACCTGGAAGCTGCACCAATTGCTGCTGATAACACTGAGGAAGGTAATGGGGTTATGGTGAACAGTGAGCAGGATGGTAGGAAACAGATTATGTAAGAGGAAAAGGAGGAGCAGGAGGTGAAATTTTAGAACGGGGGGGGGGGGGGCATTGATGAATGCAGCAGTGAGAGACCTCCTGTTTGCACAGTAACCCATGCTAGATATAATGAGGTCACGCCATGGTCATGTGTCTCATTGAAAAAGATGAAAAGCAGAATAAGGAAAGACAATGTGAGGAGACAATGATTATTATTCGGGGGATGGTCTGTCAGACAATATAATGACTTGTAGAGATGAGCGAGTAGTATTAGATATGCGTGTAAGCGGCCGAACACCAAGGGGTTAAGTGCATTGAATATTCGATGCGTGTAACCCCTTGGTGTTCGGCCGCTTACACGCATATCTATGGCGGGGAGGTATTCGATCGAATACTACTCGTTCATGTCTATGAGTAAAAAAGAAAAATCACCGGAGTATTCCTTTAATATTACAATTGAGTCCTAGAAGGGATTCCCGTGTATCGTATGTAGACACTTGAAATATGCTGCATTTTCCCTCATGTATTGAAGTTTCCCTTCAGTTTCCCTCATGTATTGAAGTAACACCAATAATAACATTTATTGTCGTCTTTATTGATGTTTTCTTGGAATTTGGGTGACCTTATCTACTTCTCACATATTTGGGCTCTTGACCTGACATAGTACTCATGCCTCAGTTTTTTTAGGTGTTTAGACTCTCCATGGTTAGCTTGTGAACCTTAGCCAAACAAAACAACTTTTTAAGGCCAAAATGGGGCATTTTTGGGATTGTACATTTTAGAATAATTTAACACAAATATCTCTGTATATTGCCAGAGTAAATAAAGACCCACAGTCTCCCCAGCAGGTGTAACCTGGTGTCCCATGGTGCTTTACAATCCTTTATGAGATGCAATGCAAAAGAAAATATCTTCAACCCTTTTTTCTGCATGTAGTAGATATATCTAACCCTTCTCTTTGTCTCCAACAAATCCACGTTCTAGTTTCCTATGCATCATCCATTCTGATCACTGACTGAGCCTAAGGGGCTATCTGGCAGTAATCTTCCTAGTGCATTCTCTTCTTTGGTTAAGCTTTATTACATATTCCACAGTTCCCTCAAGTCCTCTTTATTGCCTGAGCGGAGGGCAGCTGGGGAGACCAAAACTCTTGTTTTTCAGTCTGCCTTGCAGAAGTTCCAGCTCTCACTGATGTCTCTGACTCCCCTCTACTGAGGCTGCAGGTCCATTGAGTAGAGTGGATTCAATTATGTGACCAAGAGTCAAAGCATTAACAGAGGAACTAGAGCTTTGGCCTCCCCAACTGCCCTCCACAGAGGTACTAAACAGAACTTAACCAGGGCAGGGAATGTACTGATAATCTTTACTATCCCCAGATAACCCCTTTAAAGAGGACCTTTCACCATCTGGGGCACATGCAGTTTAATACACCGCTAGAAAGCCGACAGTGCGCTGAAGACACTGCTGTGAGGAAGGGCTTTCCTGACTGACTGTCAGAAGCACCCTTCTGACAGTGAAGAGCTCCGGTACCAGCACTGATAGCTCTTCACCGGGGGCACAGAATGGGAAAGCCGATAATGCGCAGAATTCAGCGCACTGTCGGCTTTCTAGCGGTGTATTAAACTGCATGTTACCCAAATGGTGAAAAGTCCTCTTTAAATAGGACTCTTCATGTCCTAATGAAAGTGTAGTTTAATACACCATTAGAAAACCGAAGGGGTATATCCCCGAAATGCGTTATCCTAACCATTAAAAGTTCTACATCTACTATTGTGTCCTGAGGTGTGCGCCACCAAGCTTTTTTCTACCTTTACAATAGTTCTACACCGATTCTAAGGCCGTACCAGCCAGTCGGTCAGCCAGGGTGTGCTGCGACCTTCACTTCACCATTTTTCTGCTATATTACTATACACCTTTGAACTTCTTTGAGTGGGCATCTATTTCATTTCCCTAAGTGGTACATCTGAACCCAAGGAGAGCGCATCAGCCTGGAGTTTTTTTTTCTCTCTTTGCATTCTCTATCCATATTAGGCATTTGTTTCTATGAGGTGCAAGAAGATGAAAGTTTAAGGAAAAGGGACTGACACCAAGTACCGACTTAGTACCTTAAAATTAGGCCACGATCCGACCACTATGGTTTACAAGCTTGAAGGGGCCAAGGACCTTCTCTTTTCTTCTGCTTGTACCTTTATTCATACAGTCCTATGAAAAAGTTTGGGCACCCCTATTAATCTTAATCATTTTTAGTTCTAAATATTTTGGTGTTTGCAACAGCCATTTCAGTTTGATATATCTAATAACTGATGGACACAGTAATATTTCAGGATTGAAATGAGGTTTATTGTACTAACAGAAAATGCGCAATATGCATTAAACCAAAATTTGACCGGTGCAAAAATATGGGCACCTCAACAGAAAAGTGACATTAATATTTAGTACATCCTCCTTTTGCAAAGATAACAGCCTCTAGTCGCTTCCTGTAGCTTTTAATCAGTTCCTGGATCCTGGATGAAGGTATTTTGGACCATTTCTTTCTACAAAACAATTCAAGTTCAGTTAAGTTTGATGGTCGCTGAACATGGACAGCCCGCTCTCAAATGATCTGAAAACAAAGATTGTTCAACATAGTTGTTCAGGGGAAGGATACAAAACGTTGTCTCAGAGATTTAACCTGTCAGTTTCCACTGTGAGGAACATAGTAAGGAAATGGAAGACCACAGGGACAGTTCTTGTTAAGCCCAGAAGTGGCAGGCCAAGAAAAATATCAGAAAGGCAGAGAAGAAGAATAGTGAGAACAGTCAAGGACAATCCACAGACCACCTCCAAAGAGCTGCAGCATCATCTTGCTGCAGATGGTGTCACTGTGCATCAGTCAACTATACAGCGCACTTTGCACAAATAGAAGCTGTATGGGAGAGTGATGAGAAAGAAGCCGTTTCTGCACGTACACCACAAATAGAGTTGCCTGAGGTATGCAAAAGCACATTTGGAGAAGCCAACTTCATTTTGGAAACAAAAATTGAGTTGTTTGGTTATAAAAAAAGGCGTTATGAATGGCGTCCAAAAAGAAACAGCATTCCAAGAAAAACACATGCTACCCACTGTAAAATTTGGTGGAGGTTCCATCATGCTTTGGGGCTGTGTGGCCAATGCCGGCATCGGGAATCTTGTTAAAGTTGAGAGTCGCATGGATTCCACTCAGTATCAGCAGATTCTTGAGAATAATGTTCAAGAATCAGTGACGAAGTTGAAGTTACGCCGGGGATGGATATTTCAGCAAGACAATGATCCAAAACACCGCTCCAAATCCTCAGGCATTCATGCAGAGGAACAATGACAATGTTCTGGAATGGCCATCCCAGTCCCCAGACCTGAATATCATTGAACATCTGTGGGATGATTTGAAGCGGGCTGTCCATGCTCGGCGACCATCTAACTTAACTGAACTTGAATTGTTTGTCCAAAATACCTTTATCCAGGATCCAGGAACTGATTAAAAGCTACAGGAAGCGACTAGAGGCTGTTATCTTTGCAAAAGGAGGATCTACTAAATATTAATGTCACTTTTCTGTTGAGGTGCCCATACTTTTGCACCGGTCAAATTTTGGTTTAATGCATATTGCACATTTTCTGTTAGTACAATAAACCTCATTTCAATCCTGAAATATTACTGTGTCCATCAGTTATTAGATATATCAAACTGAAATGGCTGTTGCAAATACCAAAATATTTAGAACTAAAAATGATTAAGATTAATAGGGGTGCCCAAACTTTTTCATAGGACTGTATATCACTCTTCTACTTGTCCCATCTTATTATAAACAGTAAGATTCTACAGAATTGGCTTGGAAAATATTAGATCTGCCTCCAATAAGGGACAGTGACTAATGCTCCTATTCCATCATGCCCGATTGTATCGCGATTTCAGTGACAAAAACAGAGCCAAAACTACAGTGGGTGGCCCTTTGAAAGTGGCTGATCTGTGTGTAGACCCTTGGCAGCAACTGCAGCAGAAACCTAATTCCCAGCCTCTGCTTTTTGCAATGGCTCACACAGCCAAAATGCTTGTTGTGTTTTTCCGATGAGTATATTGCTCATGTGAATATATCCTTAGGAAATAATCTTACATCTCGCAGTGCATTACACAAGGGGCTGTTAGTGGAACCCATTGGGGCCATCTTTATAAATAAGTCATCTATTTCATTTCCCATTAACACGGGCAGATGCATATGTTTCCGCATGGCTTTCTATACATTTGACTTAAAAAAGTTCAAAAGTTCAAAAATTAGTTCAACCCTACAAACAACTACACGGAACTGATGTTATATGTAGTTTCTCAACACATAGCTGAATATATATCTATAGTGTCTGTAGCCTAGAGATACCTCAGATGATCTGGTTCCTTTATGCTCAGAGGAATGTACATGAGACTCTTCAGTGCTAAAGCTGCATGGATCCAACCTGACTTAGCAGTGTTTTCTTGATAACATTCCAAAATCCAGCTGTTTCCCATAAAACTGTCTCCAGCGCTATCTGCATTAGATCAAACGGGAGGCTTGCTTATAAGCAACTTCCTATACGGGTCCAGCGCCACACAGTATAGTGTCTTCATTCATCATATAATCAAGTCAATCCATCCTAGTGAAGCTTCTGGTGCAGATACCCCACTACAGAGGTTATACAGTGACACATCAGACGACTGGCATCACTCCAACATTGATGCAGAACGCTCTTGCCAGCCATTATAAACCTTTATTGAAAACAAATTTTTCAGATGGGAATTCGTCCCCTGGTGAAAAAGCCAATTTCCAAATGTTCCTCCACAATTGTTATCATAGATTTTGCTACAATTGCAATGTTTGATGGCTCTGAACCCACCTGCAGATGGTACTGTCATCAGGAAAGCCTCAACTTCAGATCATATGTTTGGAAACAAACCTAGGGGATTAAACGCCCCCTTTATAATGCACGTAGAACTAGGACTGAAAACATGATGCATAACCAAACATGAAACAGAAGCTGAAACATCCACATTACAATGCTTCCAAAAACATAGCAGTTGGTGTAAACAATATATGAGGGATGTATTGTGCTATAACCTATAGAAAGCTGGGTGTCCCCTCTCCATTCAGAGTGGTGACAAGACATGGAGCTGAGTGGCCCCCGATTTCAAGATTGGAACACTCCTTTACTTAAATGTATGAGTACAATTACGATCTGTTATCAGAAATGTCTATCTTCAAGAGGACGTTTCACATCCTCTGACATTGGTGGTGTTAAATACCACTAGAAAGTTGACTGTGTGCTGAATTCTATTCCCTGTCAACTTTGCCGTTATGTCCTCCAGTTGCAGGGATATTGATGCTGTTAGTTTCGGCACAGATATAAGGGGGGCCTTACAGCTCAGTGTCCTCGCTGGGTGGTGAGGAACACCCTTTGATGGTATACTTCTATAGACTTATACTGTCAGGAGTAGAGATGAGCGAGTAGTTCTCGATCGAGTAGGTATTCGATCAAATACTACGGTATTCGAAATACTCGTACTCGATCGAGTACCACTCGCTGTTCGAATGTAAAAGTTCGATGCAGAACCAGCATTGATTGGCCGAATGCTATACAGTCGGACAATCAACGCTGGTTCTTCTCCTACCTTTAGAAGTCTTCTCCGTGCAGCTTCCCCGCGGCGTCTTCCGGCTCTTCATTCACTCTGCCAGGCATCGGGCCTGGGCAGAGCCGACTGCGCATGTCCGCTTGTAGTGCGGGCATGCGCAGTCGGCTCTGCCCAGGCCCGATGCCTAGCAGAGTGAAGAGCCGGAAGACGCCGTGGGGACGCTGCAAGGAGAAGACTGCTCGGAGGATTCAGCCCGACCCTCACTCATGGACTTGGTAAGTATAATTTGATCGAATGTTGCCTACCCCTGAAACGAGCATTTCCCCCCATAGACTATAATAGGGTTCGATATTCGATATGCACCACTTTCTTTCTGCACCTGCTTGTCACATTTTAGGAAAGTGGTCAAGACAGGGTGGGGATCATGGTGGGCGGTTTTACTGTAACCCACCCATGAAAAGTGGTGGGAGTTATACCTAAAATCTATGTCAATCCCTGACTGGTATAGATTTCAGTTCGGCTGTATAAGACCTCATGTGGTATACTACAATTATTAGGAGGCTTGTCCGCCCTTTAATAATTCTGCCGCACCTGACACCAGCGGGTAAATGGATTAAGGCTAGCATAGACAGTCTTAATAAATTCCCCCAATATTCTTGTGTTTCTTAGTATAGAATCCTATCACAGTTATTTTATAGTCTCTTATTGACTACAGCATAACATGAATCTCTTGGTTCTCTTGCAAAATCTGGAACAGGGCCCCCTATCTGTCATGTAATATTTATAATACTGGTGTTCTTTCAAGTGGAAGAAGAACACAGCAGAATAACATTAAAGGTTTTGCCCACATATATAACTTATCCTCAGTCCACACCTACTGAAACCACAGCAGCTATGCTAGAGATGAGGTAACTCTCATCACTCACTTCTTAGGGCGTACATAGTGAATACAGAATACAGACGGCGGCGCATGCGCAGCTGTTTTTCATTTCTTATCACTATCATTACGGGGGAGGGAAGACCCCTGTTCTCAAGATTGCAAGATTCCTGGGCCCCAGTACATAATCTGTAACAGAACTCTCTACCTACTATACTTAGTTTGTAGCAGATGGGCTTTTGGGCTTTTCAGGCATCAGGGCCTAGGTATAACTTCTACCTTGTGCTATAATTTCACCCTTGAAGGCCTCCTCAGAAACCAGACTGGTTTTAGGCAACTGCCTGGGGCGCCTGTTTCTTAAGAAATCCCTCTCAATATAGGACAGATCCTTGGTAGCAACCTGAAAAACATTTTGCTCCCTCTAGCCAAGAAAATCAATAAAAAAAAAGGTCTCGAGGAAATGGAGAGTTGGACATTATTTGCCCAGGACCTCAGTTCAAGAAAAAAAAAGTAGCAAGAAAAAAGAGCAACTTCTTCACCCGCTATAGCTACGCCTTTGCTAATATGGCTTGACCCATTGTATGTAAAAATTCATGAATTCATGTCCAATTTGTATGCAGCCTATAATATGTTGTTATAACATGCACGAGGTACACGCTAAGAGATTAAATTCTCTCCTTTTAGAGCCAAGTTTACATTGTCTAGAAGACTTCTCGGAAGGATATGAATATTAAGAGCTCAACGGAAAAATGGCCTAAGTCCACATTTTGTCATATTTCAAATTATTACCTAGAAAGCTTCTTTGTACCTCGTTCTATGCATTGGGTTTACAAGGTACCTAGGATTAATGACCTAAGTCCATATATTTCAATGCAGAAGAATTTACACTCAATGGAATAATGGCCTAAGTCCAATACAAACTTACTTACTTCACTCTCGTTGGTCATTTTTTCATTGAAATCGTGACTTCCGGTCTGTTGTTTATATTAGTGTAAAAACTTTGTCTTATTGTTTAAAAGGCTCTAAATCGACTTTTGCACATATTTAGCGCCGAAAAGGGAGGCAGGTAATTATTATTCTTCATCGTTTAATAATAGTAGTAATTAATTAATAATATTAAATAAATAATATTTATACATGAAGCTGCAATTTTTTTAATAAATAATACAATTTATGATTAGGATTAACGGTGTTCATTAGCTGATTACATTGGATAGATATATTCCACAATAATGCCCGTTTGCTTTAGGCTAAAACTTTAAATTTCGTTTTTCTCACAATATTGATTTTTGGACTTAAGGCCATTTTTCCGTTGAGCTCTTCATATGTTTTCATCGGAGTTAAGTCTTCTGAGACGTGTTGCATTGTTAGAGCCTTCAGTAACAATCAATGACATTACGGCATCCTATGGAGGAAGCTGTGAAGCCTCACCAGTTGTCTAGAGTGTTTGCTCTTGGCTGACAATGTGAACTGTCAGTTACATGCGGCATGTAGAATTAGCAGACTTTTACTGCTTCATGAGAGTCAATATTGTTACAAGCAATGCAAATGGCTATTGAAAATTCCTGAGATATGTTGGTTCTCCACCCAGCTCTCTGACAGGCAAACACTATATAGACAAATCAGACGGCATCATGACTTAGCCATTAGTGTTTGCTCAGACTCATTCACTCACAGTCCTGGTCACATCATCTATAAAGGCTTTATTGAACCAACCACTGCTGCCAGGTCCAAGTCTATAGGTACCAATATTCTAGTTTCTGGAACCTCAAGTAGTCATGGTAACCTTTTGGCATGCTATGGGCAGCAAATTTGACGTTGGACCACTCCCAAGTGTGTTATCTAAGTAGTCGCCTTGGTCTTCACCCTTTAACCCCTCCCCCCCATTGCTGATATATCGTAGTTTGTGTTAATATGCAAATTAGCTCTTTGAAACACCCAGGGTGGTGCCATTGCTCCAAAGAGGTAAGTGGCAGTGCCCTCATTGCTCCAAAGAGCTAATTTGTGTATTATTATTATTGTTTATTTATATAGCACCATTAATTCCATGATGCTTTACATTTGGGGGTTACATACAATACACAGAATATACAGGTAGATATAATACTAACAATGACTGACTGGCACAGTGGGGTAGAGGGCCCTGCCCGCGAAGGCTTACAATCTATGAGGGAAGGGGGGTAGAGACAGAAGGAGAGGGGGAGACTGTACAGATGGGGGTGCGGTGATAGTGTTACCGGAGGTTGTAGGCCTTCCTGAATAGGTGAGTCTTCAGGGCCTTCTTGAAGCCTGTGATTGTGGGGGTCAGTCTTATGTGTCGTGGTAAGGAATTCCAGAGTATGGGGGATGCACGGGAGAAATCTTGGAGATGGTTGTGTGAGGAGCGGATGAGAGCAGAGCGGAGTAGGAGGTCATTGGAGGATCTGAGGTTACAGATGGTGATCGCTGAACAAGGGAGCCAGTGAATCACAAGGGGAAAATAAGGTTTCATACAGACGACCATAACCTATCTATCTTTGGGTCTGGATTGATATGCTGGTTCTGGTGACAGACTCCTTTTAACTCATGGAAGATAACAAACATGGATTTGTGGTTTTTCCCCAACTTCTTCAAATAATTTCCTCCTCAATAAAAACTAAGAGAAACATCAGCTAAGATAAGGTTCACTTCTCATGTGCATAGCTAGACGGCGATCCCATGAAATCTGTGTTTTCTTTTAATAAAATTTAATGACAACGTCTCCATAAGACTATTCCGTGGCTCAGATCTGGCATATACACAAGTACGCAAAAGATCAACATTAATTAATGTCCTTTATTAAAACTGGATGTGCTGTCATGTCATGTAGTTAAAATGGATATGCATTCAACCCCTAGAAGACCAGGGATCATTGCTGACTCTGTGGCCAAAGTAGTGTTTTACCTTCAGAAATCGGGAATATTTTTCTGATTCTTAGTCTATTATTTCTTTTTAGCAATGAAGCTTGGATTGTAATATTAATACTAAAATGTTACCAATAGTTCCTAATAATAATAGATCTTAAGCTTATCTGATCAATTTTATCATGAAAATACTGCAGTGAATAGTGTAGAGACCCACTTTACAGCCTGGACTTGATGGTGACCATAATGACTGATAAAAGTGAATGGTAAACGTCATGTATGCTTCTATGTGAGATCTAAATCCCATCAATATGACAGTATGACCTTTGCCCTTTTGAGGAGGAGTCCTGGAAGTGATGATATAGCCCCGAAGAGCCTTGATCTCAACATCATCAAGTCTGTCTGGGATTACCTTAAGAGACAGATGGATTGGAGCAACCCTACACCCACAGCAGGTAGTTCTCCAAGATGGCGGGAACAACCTACCTGCCGGGTTCCTTCAAAAACTGTCTGCAGGCGTACCGAGAAGAACTGATGGGCAGAAACGGGCAAAGGTCACACCAACTAATGATGGGATTTAGATGTTTCTTTTCTTCATTCATTTCATTTTGTTAATAAGACATACTGATAGGAAATGTAGATTGCGTGTCCTATATGGGACAGTGACTTACAATGTCTGTAAAGTGCCGCGGAATATGATGGTGCTATACAAGTAAGCACAATAAATAAATAATGGATAAAACTAAACTATTAACCCTTCTATTTCTGAAAGCATTCTTACCATGCAGCATTTTTCCACACCTGCTTAAAACTTTTGCTCAGAATTTTATATCTGCAGAATAAAGTCTATATTATTTAATGTTTTATTCCATTTGTAGAGAACACAGGAAGGTTATCTGTCCGAGGTGAACGACAAGATATCAAAACGGCAGCAACAAACATCACAGAGTCCCACATCATCCAGGAGGAGAAACCTGTGGAGCGGGAGAGACCAGCTCCAACCACAACTACTACTACGACCACCACCACAACTCCCACCACTACTACCACCACCACCACCACAACAGAGAGCACCACTACTACCACATTGGCCACAACTACCAGCAGCCCAGAATACATTGTCACAGCTATTTCTCTTACAGGACTTGGCTCTGATGCGGAGAACAATAATAAAGGTAGGAACTGTGCAGATTATATTTTATTGTATGTAGGGGATCTTAGCGCTATAGCAGAAGTATATAGGAGTAGTAGTCCTGACCTGTGTCTGGGCTCCAATGGGCAGCTATATGACTTTAATACACATTAGCGAAGGGTTAATCCACACATACCTTTTGTATGTAAATCGCCTCAGCCATTTTTTAATTAGCCCTGTGTACACACAGCAGACAGTGCTCACTGAACTTCCGGTGCTCATTGTTGGCTATTAGCCTATCAATAAAAGAGGGCTAATTCAAAAACTGCTGGGAGGATTTACACACAAAAGGTATATGTGGAATAGGCTTTCTAAAGGCTATGCAAATATATGCTTCGTTAAAAATGCAGAGCAAAAAAGTTAGATGGAACTACTCTCATACCACGTAACACAACCTTCTTATATGAGTCAGAAACTACATGGACCGAGACTAATGACAAAAAAATGTCAGAAAAAAACGCACAGGTGGTGCTCAACTGTAGAAACGCAGAAGTACAAAATGCCAAGTATAGAAGTAGAAAACAGGGCACTCACCAACAGCGTAGATAAAACAGATAAAGTCTTTCTTTCATCTTCAATAAAAAATCAACAAGGTGTGGAGGACAGCACGCCTGGCAGAGGAGCGACTATTATTTTGTGCACACCAGCACTTCCTTAAGCTCGCTTCTACCTGCTTGATGAAGTGCCAATGTGCACGAAACAATTGTCGCTCTTCTGCCAGGCATGCCTCCCTCCACACCTTGTTGATTTGTTATTGAAGATGAAAGAAAGACTTTATCTGTTTTATCTACGCTGTTGGTGAGTGTCGCTGCCATAAATTACTTTATAACCATCTTTTTTAAATCAGATTTTTATTAACAAATTTTTCTGTACAAAATGCAAACAATCGACAAAACAACAGCAACACAACAACAATTCAAAGTAAATATGGAGACACAATCTGACATATAAAGGGGGAAGTCCATTACTAAATCTCCCAAACATCTTTTGATTCATAGCAAATAATACCACTCAGGGGATCAGGGAAACAGATAAAGTAGAAGTGAGAGCTCTATCCCTAATCAGAGAGGAAAGAACAGGTGTATCCAACCATGCCCCCTAAGTTTTTTACAATTTAGTTTGGGCCGTTCTTTGTGTATGTACTCCCCTCTCCAGCCTAATAGTATTATTAAAGGGGTGTTCCCATAACTCATGTTCTGCAGCCTGCAGGGCTCTGTGCTCTCTTCACTTCCTAGATTTCTCGGTACATTGGTGGGCGGGGTTTCACTTGCTCTGCTATCTGCTATGTTTGCAGTCAGTAATGAGGGATTGGTTGTAAATGCATTACCACAGTATAAAGCTGATGTGGAAACTGATGTAGCAGAGCTGGATTTGAGTCAGCTTGCATTACATACAGAGGTAACGGACTCCTTATCTCAGTCCTTATCAGCCAAATTTAATTAAACCAGCTGATAAGTGGAAAAGGTGAAGATAGACAGCACAGTAATCCCGGAGCTCTAACCTCCCCCCTCCCCTATATGAGGTCCACTGCTTGTCAGCCCCTCCCTTCCCACCTGAGAGCAGGCAGCTACGTCACTTGGGAAATTAGCAGATAAGCCCAGTGGCCATAGAAATGCAGTGTCAACAATGAAGTGAATAAATTAAGATAGCGTCCAAACAAAGCAGTTTTGATAAAGCAATGTATTTAGGAAAAGTCTTAAATCCACATAAACTAGCAGTATTGATAGGATGCTTTTCATGGGACAACCCCTTTAACTCTAGATATCAATTCCACCAGAGAAGGAGGGCTGTCTGCTTACCTGCACAGATCTGCTGCCTCTGCCCATTCTTCTCTGTCCTCTCCTCTCTCATTCACATGCCTTCAGAGCGCCGTGCGTGCCTCCACCTCCCTAGGCTAGTGTTACTGATTCTGGGAATAGGCAGAGTTTGTTGTGGCTTAGGAGAGTGTGGGCGGTTACAGGGAGGGGAGACGTGAGTGCATCACTCACGTCTCCCTTCCCAATACCCGCCCACACTCTCCTAAGCCACAAGCCCCGCCTTCTCCCAGCATCTGTAACACTAGCCTAGGGAGGCAGGGGTGCGCACGGCGCTCTGAAGGCATGTGAATGAGAGAGGAGAGGACCGAGAAGAACAGGGAGCGGCAGCGGATCTGTGCAGCTAAGTTGAGCGATCGGGATTGGAATTCCGTTCCGATCTTTTTTAGGTGGGATCGCAACCTGATCGCAATCGTGAAATTTACTCGATCGCCGATCGGGATCCGATCTTTTCCAATCCCAATTGCTCAACCCTAGTGAAATGTTAATAACATGTCTAATCCTGAGAAGTATAACTTTAAGTTTCTGGGACCCAATGCGAAATTTGTAAGCCCCTCCATCTTGTGCCATGTATCACCTTATGTGCCTGGCATCACCTTATGTACCACGAGGGCCACACCTCTGCCTGTGGAAAAAAAATCCTACACTGTTTGACTCAGGTGACCCTAGCCTATCTATCCAGGGGTCTGGGGTGAAATGTTCGGTTCTGGTGACACACTCCATTTAACACATCTTTTTTTAATCCTTAGTTTTTTACCTTCCTAATACTAAGCAGCAGGTACTTTACAGAGATGTAGTGGTAATGGAAAAACTGTAGTGAAAAATATCAACCAGTTCAAAACATAATAATCCCCCATTTTAGTCATTTTTAAACCATCTGACAAAACATGTACTTTTTTGTTTATTTGCATTTTACATTTTTCAATTTTTTTCCATTCTTTTTGTAAATTGTTTAAAGGACCTTTCAGGTTCCCACATTTGATAAAGCAAGTTAAGCTAAATAACATTAAATGTAAAAGGAGAAAAGTAATGATAATGGTAATATAATCTGTAACCCACCAAAATGAAAAATGTCCTTCTGGTATTAGAAGAAGTTAACCATTTGAGTCTTTGCTTGTACTATGCTACAAACCAAGCAGGAGATCTTTGTACAATGTTCACTTCCAATGTCTTGTGAAGGTCCCCAGACATCGCTCTGTAACAAATGTGTCTTCTAAAAATGTCTACATTCTTAAGGGAATTCTCAGAAGATTTAGGCCACTAAAGTACCAGCATGTCATCATGGACCAGTGGTTTATAGTCCTAAATATTCATATAGTAAGTCTGTCAGCCCTGGGATTGCATGCGCATGTGATGTCGTGGAGTTGGAGCAGTACATATCAGCATCCTGTACTCAATGTGCAGCGCATGCGCAGTAAAGGGAGAAAAAAGATAAGATCAATAAGAACATGTGACTCATTACTTGGTAAGTACTAGGGCATTTAACAACCCAGGGGCAGACAGACATACTATAAGAACATGCTAGTGGTTTAGTGTTCAAATTCCTTTTTCATCATTTCCTCCCATTGAGAAAATCAGCTACTGTCTCCCATTGAAATTATTTCAGGCAGATTTTGAGGGTCAAATTCCTACATGTGAACACCCCCTAATACTTCTTTAGGCTTAGATCCCACGTTGAGGAAACACAGCCTTGTTTATTAGGGTAAGTTCACATGGGGTTTTTTGGTCAGGATTTTGAGGCCGTATCTGCTTCAAAATCCTGACCAAAAAAGACGACTCCCATTGAAATAAATGGGAGACGGTCAGTTCTTTTTTGAGGGAGTCGTTTTGTTCCGGCATCCGGAAAAAGAAGCGAGATGCTCAGTCTTTCAGGCGGAGTTGCCTCGTGACATACGCCTGAAGACACTTCCTCCCGACTAGGCCCATTCATTTGGGCCTAATTCGGAGCGTAGTGCACGACTGCACTGCACCGTCATCCACTCGCAACTACCCATATTTTGGACCGGAATCTGAGGTGGCCTCCACCTAAGGTTCTGGTGCAAAAAACCCTGAGTGAACTTACCCTTACAGATTTTTTTGAGCCAAAGTCAAGAATGGCTACAAAACGGGTGAATATATAGGGAGTACTTAAACTTCTCCCTTCTGCTCAATCCGCACCTCGCTTTGGCTAAAAAAAAAAAAAAGCAGGAAAATCTGCTACAAAAACTCCCTGCATTTCTACAACATGGGCCTCAGCCGTCCAGGCAAAAATGCATATTAAATTTATTCTTAAAATAGGCCAAGGGCAGTAAAATAAGAAACTTTTTGAATATCTCAGTAAACCCCTTTAAGGAGCAGGTGTATTACAGTCATGTGAAATCAGCCTTTGTAAATTTTTGAGATTCGTATCATAGTTTCCAAATGTTCGAAAATCAAAACTTTTTGAAAGTTGTGGAGTGGACCCAGAAAATATGGGGGCCGGGCAGGGGCAGGAGTTCAATGTTCTTCGCTCTTATTCTTTCTTGGAAAATACAGTTTTTTTTTCATAGGGGAGTGAACGGAAATGATTGATATAGACTATGTCAGCTCTTGGATAGCGCTATATGCCTTATGATGATTTAATCCCCAATCCTTCACGATGATTAATGTTTTTCTGTAGACACATGCCAGCTGTATAGTGAAACTTCTAACAAGTATCTGACTTGTGTGACTAATTAAGAGAAAGTGACATTTCCTTTCTAAAAATCGATTGCAGGCGTTCTGTGATGGCCCGCACAGCAGCTGTATTGAGTAATCTTTTTACTCGTGAACTTTTGTCATTTCAACACTTTAATAGATTAGGAACATTTTCTTATATTGCTGGCAATCTTTTATACTGTATACATTATATATCATATATATGACATATAAGTCACCAAAATGAACATACACTTTGGTGCTTAAACGGGTTTTCCAGGATCTGAAGATCTTTGATACTGATTACCTTGCTACAGGATATGTCATTAAAATAATAATAATAATAATAATAATAATCACAGAGGGTATAATCAACCACTAATTAGCAAAAAACATCACAGATTGGCTGACACTGCTGATATCAGACGATAAACAGAATTAAAATATAACTTTTATTGGTGAGGCTAAAATCATCCCAACCCCAAAACAATGTATATGTACACACACCAACTTATCAGGGCTACAAGGTAAGTACTTCACTCCCTCAGTCTCCTAGATACGGGAGATCCCCATAAGTATACATCAGTCCTCTATGGTCAGCGTCTTAAATAAGAAGCAATTGAAAATATATATCACCAAGAGCTGGACTTGAGGCATTCCCGTGGTTTCAAAAGTCAATTATTGATCAATGTACACTATATAATCATGTGAAGAGGGAGTAATCTCAGTAAATAACCACCACCCCTACTCGTGTACTGATAACAATATTAAAACAAGACCCTGCATTAGTGACCACCTACTGAGCATAAAGGATGTTGGGATATAATATCTGATACATGGAGCTCCCCCATGAAGACGGGAATAAATAGCCCCTTAGCATCCCCCTCAATCACCCCAAACTGCGTTTACTCTGAGTAAGTGTTGATACTAAATGCAGTATATTGACTAGCTCTACTGCTCGGAGATACCTAAGACAAGATATAATATACTAGCACGTATCACCATTAGACATACACTGGGAACAGATGTGGCAAATTACTAGTGTGTGCCAAGGTGCTAAACTCATCAGGGTAGTAATGCAGCCGTATACTATTGCACTGGGACTACATTGGTTGCTCGCTTATATAAGCTGGCCGTATCACTAGGAGGCACCTATAGTACGACTAAGCTTCTGATGAAGTCAGTCAGCCCGTCCCTATTCCTCCCCTAGCAGTTACAAGCCGCTCTATTGCTATAGTAAGCCGCTCACATTAATATACAGCTGCCGCCATGCAGCTAATGGTAGTCCATGTAATGTATGGCTCTGCACTGGGACTAAATTGGTGAATCACCTGTGCATATAAAGCTTATGTCAGCTGGTTGTATCGCTAGGATATTATTTTTATACCGGGCGTTGAGGATTGCAAAAATCCAGTGGTGGTTGCTCACAAGGATTTTGACAATGCGTTTGTCAGTTGAAAAGCACCCCAACATGAATTCAGCCATGTGTGCCAGAGTGTTACTTGGCATGACTTCCCTGCCCCCACCGGAATGGTCACTCTCCCTTTCCTCCTCCTCCTCCTCCATTTCGCCCCATCCGCACTGCAGCAATGGGACACAATGAACTTCCCCGCTAGCCTCCTGTGTGACAATGACATCATCTGCCACTTCGTCGTCCTCCTCCTCCTCTTCCTCCGTCATTATACGCTCTGAAGCAGACAAGAGTGTGCACTGACTATCCTGCTGGGATGGTTCTGCTCCTATGCCCGACTCCTCAGTGTACAATGCGTTATCCCTGATGGCGATGAGGGATTCTCGCATTAAAAACACACAGGAGCGGGATTGTTACACTCACAAGTGCGTCGTCACAGCTGACTCTCTTGGTAGACTCCTCAAAGACATGCAAGATCTCGCATAAGTCTGCCATCCATGGCCACTCATGGTGCAGAAACTGCGGGAGCGAGGGGCCAAACGGTGGCTCAGTGGTTAGCACTGCAGCCTTGCAGTGCTGTGATCCTGGTGTTCAAATCCCACCAAGGGCAAAAAAAAAAAAACCATCTGCAAGGAGTTTGTATGTTCTCCCCGGGTTTGCATGGATTTCCATCCCGTATTCCAAAAAAGACATACTGATAGGGAAAAAATGTACATTGTGAGCCCTATGTGGGGCTCACAATGTACATAAAAAAAAACAAAAAAAAACTGCGGGAGCGGACTCTGAAGAACCCTTGGGTTTTGGAGATGGTACTCCATCAAGGGTCTCTGCTGCTCACACACTCTGCTGAACATGTGGTATGTCAAGTTCCAGCATGTGGGGACGTTGCACAACAGCCAGTGTTCTGGCAGATGGAGGCATTGCTGGAGTGATTTGAGGCTAGCAGCGGCTACTGTAGACTTGTGAAATTGGACGCACAAGCGCCGCACTTTCACTAGTAGCTCGGCTAAATTGGGGTACGTTTTTAAAAACCGTTGCACCACTAAATTGAAAACGTGGGCCAGGCATGGAACATGGAGGTTGGCAAGCTCCAGAGCCGCTACCAGGTTCCGGCCGTTATCAGACACGTCCATGCCTGGGGCCATGTTGACGTTTCATCGAGGACGGCATCCCTCACCTCGGAGTCAGTGTGCTGTCTGTCCCCCAAGCTAATGAGCTTCAGCACGACCTGCTGACGTCTCCCCACGCCAGTGCTGCAGCGTTTCCAGCAGGTAACTGGGGTCAATGTGATGGCGGAGGAGGGTGGTGGTTCAGAGCACAGCGGGAGAAGTAGTGATGGCTAGGGACGGCATAGCAAGGTGCCGCACTTGCCATCAGGTCACAGAAGGCCTGAGTTTCCACAAGTCGAAACAGCAACATCTCCTGGGGCAGGAGTTTGGAGATGTGTGCGTTTAAGGCTTGTGCATGTGGGTGGGTAGCGCTGTATTTTTGCCTGCGCTCAAACATCTCTGAGATGGTGGGTTGCAGGGAAGAGGCACATGATGGTTCAGGAGAAGGAGTTGAGGCAGGAAAATGGGAGGATGAGGGAGAAGTCTCCAAAGTGACGGAGGCAGATGTGGAGGTGTCCTGGCTGCTGGTCTGGACTGCAGCGCCAGCACTGGCAACAGTGGGAGAGGCAGTGGCAGCAACACCGGACGAACATTGTCCTGCGTTTGCTCTCTCTTACTCTCTCTTTGCTCTCTCTTACTACCTCGAACAGCCTGATATTTGATCGAATACTAATTCGATCGAACGGTGTTCGCTCATCTCTACTAAGGGGCTATTTATTCCCGTCTTCATGGGGGAGCTCCATGTATCAGATATTAATTCCCTTTATGCTCTGTAGGTGGTCACTAATGCAGGGTTTTCCTGTTTTAATATTGTTATCGGCACACAAGTAGGGGTGGTGGTTATTTACTGAAATTACTCCCTCTTCACATGAATATGTAGTGCTTTTATTACTGAAGGGTTGCCGCCCCTCCATTCATTTGATCTATGAGGTTGCTCATAGTCAGACCCCACCATTCAAATATTGATGGCCTATAGTTACATTAACCAGCCATTTTATCTAAAATTGTGTTATTTTGCTCTAAGCCAGTGATGCAGATGCCATGAATGTGTTCTCTTAGTAATGTAAGATGAATTCTCTTGCAGTCAGAGAAGGAGAGTGTGAAGGCACCATCGCATCGATAGAGGCACCCAAGAAACATCACAGTTATGGCCGCAATGAAGGAGCCTGGATGAAAGATCCTGCGGCAAAGGATGATAGAATCTATGTCACAAATTATTACTATGGAAATAATCTTGTAGAATTCAGAAATCTTGACAATTTCAAACAAGGTATGAATTCAGTCATTTTATAACAGGTACCCTATTTATGGCAGATTTATGAAGACTGACATTACTCACACCAGTCTTCATGGCCCCGGACCAAGCAGAGGGTACACTTTATATTGGACAAGGCATAGGCCTTTTCATAAGCGAGGCATATCCTCCACTTGGTTGTGCGTCTCAGGGTAAATGTACAACATAATTTACGCCAGATTTCCTTGGGTCTTATGTTATAGAGTAGGAGTAGCTGAGCAGATTGCTTTATAATTTTGTGTGAAAATTATTCAGTATAATATGTGGTTTATTGATTGACATCCCTGCTATTTCTATGTTTAGGAGTCCAGGGGGTGGTGCTAAACAGTGATTGACAGCTATCTTTATGTGCATTCTCATACGTGGAAGGTTACAAATAGTTGACCACCCACGGGACTCCTAGACATAAAAAGTACCGTATATACTCGAGTATAAGCCGACCCGAATATAAGCCGAGGCCCCTGATTTTACCACAAAAAACTGGGAAAACTTAATGACTCAAGTATAAGCCGGGGGGTGGGGGTGGGGGGTTGATGCAGCAGCTACTAGAAAATTTCCAAAAATAAAATGGCCAACGTTTTTGGGTGCAGTAGATGCTGTGTGCAGGGGGACAGGAGGGGGTGTTTTGGTTGCCTGTCCTGAGCTTGAGGACTATTCCCCCCCACCCCACTTGAAATTCAGCCTGGCTGAATATAGGGTATCTGCAGTGCTCCTATTAACTAGAGATGAGCAAACACTGTTCGGATCAGCCGATCCGAACAGCACACACCCATAGAAATGAATGGAAGCACCTGTGACGCTGGCCAGCCGCCGGCAAAGTCAGCATCACAGGTGCTTCCATTAATTTCTATGGGTGCGTGCTGTTCGGATCGGCTGATCCGAACAGTGTTCGCTCATCTCTACTATTAACCCCTTCCCGATGGAACAGGAGCACTGCAGATACCTTATATTCAGTAGACCGAGCACTTTCAGACACAGGGATATCTAATGTGTATGTGTTTCACAGTAATTTTCTATTTTTATATGTATTCTAGGGAAAGGAGCGATTTAGAACTTTAATTTCTTTTATTTTTTATTTTATTTTAAAGCTTCTTTTTTTTCCCACTATTTTATGGAGATTCTATACATTACTATTGCGGCTGGTCATAGACCCCCCCCCCAAAAAAAATAAATAAATAAAAAAATTATATATATATATATATATATATATATATATATATATATATATTTATTTTTTTTTTTTGCTTGACTCTAGTATAAGCACAGTATTTAGCACGAAAACTGTCCTGAAAAACTTGGATTATACTCGAGTATATACGGTATACATATTTCAATAATAAAGATTTCAGAAGTGATAGTGAATCTTTTTTTTTTTTTACACAAACTTATATATCAATCTTCTCAGCAACTCTTGCTCTATAATACACTTTTGATGGAATTCATAGCATTTTGATGTATTTCATAATACCATGTTGACTTATAGTAACTTCATCATTGCTGTCACTACTACAGTTTTGAGGCTATCTTTCATAATCTGATTGGTTTTCAGGTCGCTGGAGCAATCTGTATAAGGTTCCCTACAACTGGATTGGGACTGGACATGTTGTATTTCAAGGAGCCTTCTATTACAACAGAGCTTTTACGAAGAACATCATTAAGTATGACTTGAAGCAGCGCTTCGTAGCAGCCTGGACTCTTCTGCATGATGTGGTTTACGAAGATACCACCCCATGGAAATGGAGAGGCCACTCCGATATTGATTTTGCCGTAGATGAAAGTGGTCTCTGGGTCATCTACCCATCTGTTGACTACGACTACTCTCAACAAGAAGTCATAGTTATCAGCAAACTTGATCCTAATGACTTATCTGTAAAGAAGGAGACTACGTGGAAAACTGGTCTGAAACGTAACTCCTATGGAAATTGTTTTATAATCTGCGGCATCCTGTATGCGGTGGATGTCTACAATCAAAAAGAAGGACAGATCTCGTACGCCTACGACACTCACACAGATACTGACGCAGATCCAAAGTTGCCTTTCATTAACGAATATGCCTTCACTACGCAGATTGACTATAACCCCAAAGAAAAAGTACTATACGCCTGGGACAATGGACACCAGTTGACATACAAAGTGAATTTTGTTGACTGATTGAATTGATGGCTTGTAAGGACGTAGGTCAGTCCTTCCACAAAGAAAGCACTTTTACACATCAGTTATAACACGTTGCTTGGGGAGCAACTAAAGCATTATCCTCTGGCTGTTAGGAGGCAAAATTACTCTGGCCAAGACAAGTGTAATGGCCCAGAAATGTGGTATGTGACTAATCCATTGTTACGAAGCTGAACAAAATTGTAAAAGTGTGAATGGACCCGAGATGAATGGCTCACCACATAAAAGAAAGCCAATTTCTTTTTCGGCCTTTTGACATCCTGTATTTTTCAGTTTAACCCCAATGAAGGAGACTGAACAAACTTAACACAAAACAGTTGGGAGCAAAATTTTATTGCATGGACCACCAAAGAAAGTACTGACACCCCGCGCTTACATCTAATATTTTTGTCTTGTCGTCTTTGTAGTGTGAATATTCCAAAACTTCAGACATCTACATTTTACTGAAAGATCATATATTATAATGTTATGTGTATTCAAAGGGGGGGTAATTTTATATAAAAACATACTATTAAGGACCCTCTTCCAGTAGCGGTGGTCTGAGATTTCCCTTTTTTATGTAGTCCTATTATTCTTGAAGAATGAATGAGACTATGAGAATAGGTTCACTCAGCAGAATTGCCACAAAGCTGAACAAATCTGTTTCAGGCATTCAAAGCAAAATTTTTCTTTTTTACCAAATTTGCTATGGAATTTGTAAGTTACTTGCCGGACAGGAGGTATTTTTCCATCTGCCATTCTCAACTCAATGGGAGTTTTCAGGCTGAAGCTATAGGAAAAACCATAGTCTACCCTGCATTGAAATGTATGAAGTCTGATTTCAGGCACAATTTGGAGTTGAATTTGAGTTGAAATATGACTCCAAATCAGCTGCAAATTCCTCTGTGTGGAAATATTCTAAGCAGGCTTTGCAATATTTTTATTAAAAAAATACTTGATAACTCTCTAAGATCATCTGGGAGGCTCCGAGGAGGTGGGGAAAAGTGGCCAAGTGTCCTGGCAGTCATTTTAAATGTGATTTTGGCACTTTTTTCACTGGCCATGTCCTTTTCTCGGGACATGATCGGCTCAGAGTTTATACATCACAAAAAGGGGACATGCCTGGGCCCCAAAAGATGGTGTGTGGAAGCTTGAGTGAGCATGACCTCACCCATAACATTTTTTTGCAGCCTACAGATGTTGGCATGTGTTATACAAGAGAACGTTTCACATTGGACATGGTGTCTAATCTGTAGGAAGTATATTATAGAGCAGGAGGAGCTGAGCAGATTGGTTGCAGAGATTTGCGAATATTTTTGAGGTTTATCCACAAGACAAAAACAAATTGCTTTTATTATACTTTTAATAAGCAGAGTCCAAGGGAGGTGCAGTAAAATAAAAAACACCTATATACAACGTCCTTCACCTCTCTTGGTGTCTCGGGTCCTCTTTGGGCCTAGTGAGTTACTCGAGTCTAGCCCTTCCTATGGGGTGTAAGACCACACACTGGACTCCTAAACACAGAAAGAAGTCCAGGAGGGAGCAGGAGCACCCACCACAAAACTATATATTAATCTGCTCAGCTCCTCCTGCTCTATAACATGGTGCCCATATATAACTACACGTACATCTTGAATTTTCAAGCCAAAATAGCTCTTTTAGTACATGTCCTTCGGTATATGCCTCACGAAAGAGGCTTCTTAAATATAGGCACCCTTACTTCAAACATTAACCCCCCTCCTAGCAATATGGCATACTTCCCCTTTAACACTGACAACAAACCAGCATTTTTAGTTGACAGATTATTAGTCTGACAGTTTTTTGCTGTTTTTTTGTTTGAGAAAAAAAAAATGTAATAGGCGGAAATGCCTCTTTTCACCTGCGCATTTTCACTCAGTATATGGGTGTGAACAAGTGAGAGCAGCCAAGTCCTGAAGGAATAAAGTCCAGCGTGCCAGCCGCCTGGTGCCAGCTGGATTTTCCCACAGTTTATATGCCTGTAGAAGTATTTTGTTGCTTTTCCAGATCTCCGATAGATTAAAATGTTTCCTTTATGGTTGACGTCTTCATATATCTAGTACATGTAACAGCTGTGCGTGTTTCTCCAGTTTATTGTGGTCTACATATAGGGAGTAGATTAAGTAGTTTTAGGGTTCTACCTCTACGTTGCGGAAAAGCTGTTTTTTTTTATTGCAGATTTTGCTGTAGTTTTTTGAGTCAAAGCAGATTGACTGAAGGGAGATGTATAAGCAATTCCATTATATCTCCCATTCCTTTTTGTAGCCACTACAAGGTTTGGGTAAAAAAAACAAAAACACAGCAAAATCTACAACAAAAAAAACGCAGCAAAATCTACAACATAAAAAAAAACGCTTTTCTGTAACGTGGGGCCTTTTAGCCATAATGTACATGCAGTTCTTCAGTTGTTCGTCTGTATAAATCCTGACAATGGATATTGGAAGAGATGAATAACTCTGATCATACCAGTCATGACCATCCACATCCACTCTCTCTAGCATGACGAATAGTATAATGGTATAATTTTTTTGCAGTACTGGTATTGACTGGATATGTGACCCAAGTAGTTAAAAGGAATCTGTCACCAGGTTTGGAGTCCTAAACCATAGAGGTATAACAAGGACAGGCTGCTGGTTTAAGAGGTCCAAACCTGGTTGACTTTATGTGAATTTAGGGATTAGCCATAAATAGTCCAAGTCCAATACTCCACCATTATGTATTCTGGCATAACCCCTCCACTTGGACTATTCATGGGTAACCGCTAAATTGGCAAGTTTGGCTCTATGCAAACTACAAACTCAGATGGCTGCTTAGGTGAGAGTTAGACTACTGCTATAAGGGAAGCTCAGGACTACACACAGAGAACATTGTTATAGGGGGCAGACTGAACAGCCAGATTGGTGTTATAGGGGGTGGTCCAGACCATGTTATAGGTGGCAGTCCAGACTACACAACCAGATTGTTATAGGGGGTGGTCCAGACTACATAACCAGATTATTGTTATAGGTGGCAGTCCAGACTACACAACCAGATTATTGTTATAGGGGTGGTCCAGACTACACAACCAGATTATTGTTATAGGGGGTGGTCCAGACTGAACAGCTAGATTGGTGTTATAGGGGGCGGTCCAGACTGAACAGCCAGATTGGTGTTATAGGGGGCGGTCCATACTACACAACCAGATTATTGTTATAGTGGGTGGTCCAGACTGAACAGCCAGATTGATGTTATAGGGGGCAGTCCAGACAATGTTATAGGGGGTGGTCCAGACTACACAACCAGATTATTGTTACAGAGAAAGGTCTGAATATAGAGAAAGCTTTGAATCACGCAGCCAGGCTGCTACTATAGACAGCATTGCATCTATATATCCAAACTGACAAATCTGGGCTTGTGGGCATGAGACTTTGTCATGCACCAAGCATGCCATGTAGAAAACCATGGAAGGTGCCATTGTCTACAAAAATTTTGTGAAGGTTGTATTTTGCAGCTGCACAGAAGTTATCATAGAGCTTGGGCTTAATGTTTCCCAAATAATTATATTAAGTAATATATTTCTATACGGTATTCACATGTAACACTTGTAGGAGACAGCGACTTCTGGGCGACTATACACACTGATATTGCTCATGAGCCCATACAGTGTACATGGAATGCAAAATGGATATGTCGTGTGTCCGCAGCTCATGGAGTGCACTGTTTGAGGTCACTGCCCCATCATAGTCATTTCCTTACATATCTGGCCCGTGAGAAATCTCAAAGCCTGTTCAGAGTTTTAACATCTTCTTTATTGGTTCGCTGGAAACTTCATTATGAAAGAATGACAAGAGAATTGCTCCGGCAGAGTAGGGAGCGTGTTAAATGTTATGATCCCCATCTGAAAAGGACAACATCTGTAACCGCTTTACAGTTCTTTAGACACTTCTTAAGAACGATGACGAAGGATTTAAGGAGAAGATTGACCATACAAAAATAAACTTTCCAAAAAATTGCTGAGAAGTAGTAGTAGGACACAAGATACGGACTTCAGCAGTTCTACTGAACTAAACTTCGATCATCATACGATTCTGTAATGATCTAGGTTCAATGTTGTAGAACTGTGTTGTGTCTGTGACAGTTGTTTGGCCAATAGCCTTTCCTTCCGATACACATGCAACCTCGTTTCAGTACAACATGCATTGTTCTGAATGGGGAGAGGGCCTAAACCATGGCTGTACTCCTCTGGTGGTGACTTGCCCACTCCTTTTTCATGAAATGCATGTGAGATTGTTAGGGTAACCTTAGTCTGAGTATGACTGCATTTAGGGTTCTGGAACCCATTAAAAATTTTTATGTATCAAGATATAGTATAACATACCAATTTTTAACGGATTTCACTCATTGTTATACATAACTATGTAGCAATTTATGTAGCATGCCCTAAAATTCACACATGTAGGCCTCCTGCACACGATCATAGTTTTTCAGACCCATTAATTTTTATGACACCATACACCTGCCTGCATTTTTTGCGGCCGTGCGTCCATGCCATATATAAGGACCACAAATTATGACGAGGATCTGCATCAATGCTGTAGTATGTGAACACACCTTTAGGGATAATGGATATGGCCATGTGTACCAATCTATGATATGTCATCCATAGGCATACTCTACATTGGGCCATATAGTACCTCTGTATGCCTTTCTTCATTTATAGTTGGCTTTTCATGTGAATACTTATGTAAAATCTTCCCAAAGATCAAGAACCTGTGTTACTACGGGAGAGAATATGGCGGAACAAGTGTGTACAGAGTACAAATGTCTTATATATGGCCGAACTCTTAATCTTTCATGTGTCTCCTTTGTGCTACATTACATTGCTTCTCTAATAGTCTAGAGCTGACCACATACAGGACAGAGACGTATTACAGGACAAGCCTCTTGCTGGGATACACAAGTTGGCAACTTAAATTAGGGAAAAATTTTCAGCCCCCTCCCCTATATAAAAATCCTTTTTTCCATGTTTTGTGTTTCTTGTATGTATATGTAAAAGAAGTATATACATGTTTATATCACGCCACGCCATATGAAATATGTTGAATATATTCTTTATCTGTTGTAAATATAAAATACACCTTATTTTTTAAGAACGTTCCATGTATGTAAATTAGGATATTGCTTTACGATTTGTATATAACATGTGCATTCATCCAATGAATAATTTAATGCAAGTCATTCACATTTTTGATGCGGCCGCATCAATATGGCTTAGTTAACCTTCTTGTATGGTATAAAATGGTTACTACAAATATGGCGTATTTCATTTTTATTCTGTTAAAGTAACTTATGAGTTTTATGGAGTCGACATCCATATGTTCTGCAGAACAAAGAAAGAAAATAATAAAATATAATGATATCAGTATAAAGAATTAAAGTCTTTATCTTCTGTAGACGACACAAGGGCTTGGACAGAAAATAAGAAAAAATTATTTTATGCTAATTAAGTCTCATTGGGGGAATTTAGTAAAATAGTCATGCCAGTTTACGGACAAAAAAGTATTGCATTTTTAGTGCACAGCAATTTACTAACCATTTACTAACCTGCTAGTCGCTAAGAAAATTGGGTGGAACTGTGAGGAGATCAAAGCAGGCCCATTTTATGTCCCACTCCCCTATATCACTGGAGAGGAGAGGATGGAGCAACCCAAGGGTTGGGGGCTAGTTCCAAAGACATCACCCAGGGGTTAGAACTAGAGATGAGCGAACAGTGAAATATTCAATATTCGTTTAGAATAGCCCCTCAATATTCGACTATTCGAACAAGTATCAAATCCCATTATAGTCTATGGGGAAAAAAGCTTTGTTTCAGGGGAAACCACTATTCGACTCAGGAGGGTCACCAAGTCCACTCACACCTCAGGAAATGCTGACTGTTGTCTGGGACAGCAGGGGAAGCATATCTGAGGGCATCTACCATCCCCAAGTCACTGTATTACGCCACTAATAATGTGGGAGCTGACTTTTTGCCATAGGAATGCATTTGACCAGTGTTGATTGGCCGAATGCCATACAGTATACAGCATTCAGCCAATCAACGCTGGTTCAGCCGGAGGAGGCGGAGTCTAAGATCGGTCCACAGCAGTCTCCATTATGGTCCGATCTCAGATGTAGCAGAGTTCAGCGCACAGTTCTGCTACATCTCAGGTATAGCAGAGCTCAATGCACAGCCAGCTCTGCTACATCTGAGATGTAGCAGAGCTGTGCGCTGAACTCTGCTACATCTGAGATGTAGCAGAGCTGGCTGTGCGCTGAACTCTGCTACATGTTGGACGTAGCAGAGCTAGCTGTGCGCTGAACTCTGCTACATATGGCTTGTAGCAGAGATGGCTGTGCGCTGAACTCTGCTACATCTCAGATGTAGCAGAGCTGGCTGTACGCTGAACTCTGCTACCTGTGAGAAGTAGCAGAGCTGACTGTGCATTGAACTCTGCTACATCTGAGATGTAGCAGAGCTGGCTGTGTGCTGAACTCTGCTACATCTGAGATGTAGCAGAGCTGGCTGTGTGCTGAACTCTGCTACATCTGAGATCGGACCACAATGGAGACTGCTGTCGACCAATCTTAGATTCCGCCTCCTCCAGCAGAACCAGCATTGATTGGCCGAATGCTGTACACTGTATGGCATTCCGCCAATCAACGCCAGTCAATGCATTCCTATGAGAAAAAAATCAGCTCCCGCAAAAACGCAAGCTGCCAGAGATCCCTACTAGAATATAATGGGCTGCCACAAGATGTGCTTGCAGGTGAAGTTTGAGAGTGATGAGACCTTGCCAGCCCGAGCTAAATGCGAGAGTAAGTTCAATGCAAACACATCGTGGCAGCGCACCATATGCCAGTCGGGATTGCTGGCAGCTTGCGGTATGCGGGAGCTGACTTTTTCCCATAGCAATGCATTGGGCATACTCTTGCATGTATCTCGGGCTGGCAAGGAAGGTATATAGAGCCCCAAAGAGCTGTTTGAGTAAGATTCCTACCTAAATAAAGCTAATTCCTAGCTAACCCTGCCAGTATATCTATCCTTGTCTAGTTCACAATGTCATATGAACC
Organism: Leptodactylus fuscus; assembly: GCF_031893055.1. Classification (NCBI taxonomy): domain Eukaryota; kingdom Metazoa; phylum Chordata; class Amphibia; order Anura; family Leptodactylidae; genus Leptodactylus; species Leptodactylus fuscus. The sequence goes on along the minus strand of NC_134275.1, from coordinate 26,877,872 downwards.
GAATCTGAAATCCACTATTTGTATAAAGTGGAGGTCACCTGATTTAGCCAGCCAATTACTTTTTCCGAATTTTTTTCGATTCCTACGTTTTCCTACTTCCTATCCCACCTCGTCTGCACAGTTATTGGTGTAAAAAAAAGCGTCAGGGAAGGTGGGAGGGGATACAAATTTTTAGTGTGTTTGCCGCGTGGTATTCGATTGGAATCGAATACCTCGAACAGCCTGATATTCGATCGAGAACGCCGTTCGCTCATCTCTAGTTAGAACCAAACCGATCACTAAGAATCTGCCGGATTAAGGTAGACAACTCCTTAAAGAGGATAATATCTGATGATTTGGCAGTTTACTTATTTCCCTGGTGATGTGTCCTGTTGTTGGATGGGATGTGCTTTATAAACACTGAACCCAACTGAGGAAGCCGCCCCATTTTCTCCAACTTTTAGAAGACGCACACACTTCCTACCACAGGGATACCCTACTACAACATGTAGTAATGGCGGATACTATGATGCCACATCTAATAACAATTGACATTGAGGGTTATAAATAATTCAGCATTGGACGGCGTATAATTGATCTGAGCTGGATTCACCACTATGCACACTTGTCTTTTCTTTCACCTAACTAAACTTTGATGAACTTATCTCGATGTTTGCCGTGGATTCGGTAACTAACATTTGGGTTTTCTTAACAAGTCAGCATGACCCCAGGATTGACATTAGCGCTGCCACATTCCCAGACAGAGATTGCTGGAACGTCTTAATTCACATCTAAATTAAACTTCTCACTTTGATTCTAAATATAGGTTAATACTTCAAGGATGATCACAGCTACACTTATTAGTACATGCAGCTTTTTTATATCTATCTATACCAATTGATAAAAAAACTAAAAAACGCAACAAGAAGTTTTTGGAATGCAATGAATCTTTCTCAGTGTGAATGTAATGATGATATATGTAATTGAAAGTTGTACAATTGAGTGGAGGCTCTAGTACCCTGTTGGGCTGCCCCTAGCCTGGATACATAGTGAGATACGGTTGGGCATGGAGGCATACAGGTACCATATGGTAATCCTGTGGCACATTTTCCTACAGATCTTGAAGCTGGGCCTGTAGATCCTGCACTCTCATAGATAAATGCTTGGTTGGTCATAAATCTGAAGACCAAGGAAGGCCAAGAAAGTCTTACAATCTGGCAAAAGGATTCCTGGGAACAGGGGCGGATCCAGGGCCGGGCGAGCCGGGCAACCGCCCGGGGCCCCGCTCTTAGCGGGGCCCCGTGGCGCGGCCGGGACCTAACAAAATGGTCCCGGTCGGCAAGTCCCGACTCCAACTGAGCTCAGCGTTAAAGCAGGAGCTGACAGCTCCTGCTTTAAACGCCTATGTATTTCAGCTCATCGGCGGTAGGACGCCGATGAGCTGAATGCATAGGCGTTTAAAGCCGGAGCTGTCACAGCTCAGCTCCGGCTTTAACGCTGAGCTCCGGGCCTCCGGCATTTGTAGCCGCGATGTGATGACGTCATCACATCGCGGCTACAATATGTGTATGAGGGAGAGAGCTGCGAGGGAACGAGGAATGGTGAGTGTGTGTGTGAGTGTGTGTGTGAGTGTGTGTGAGTGAGAACGGCATGACACTGGGGCAGATGGAGGAGGGAGAACGGCATGGCACTGGGGCAGATGGAGGAGGGAGAACGGCATGGCACTGGGGCAGATGGAGGGGGAGAACGGCATGACACTGGGGCAGATGAAGGGGGGAAGAACAGCATGACACTAGGGCAGATGGAGGGGGGAGAATGGCATGGCACTGGGGCAGATGAAGGGGGGAAGAACAGCATGACACTGGGGCAGATGGAGGGGGGAGAATGGCATGACACTGGGGCAGATAGAGGGGGAGAGAACAGCATGACACTGGGGCAGATTGAGGGGGGAGAATGGCATGACACTGGGGCAGATGGAGGGGGGAGAACGGCATGACACTGGGGTAGATGGAGGGGGAGAACGGCATGACACTGGGGCAGATGGAGGGGGGAGAACAGCATGACACTGGGGCAGATGAAGGGGGGGAGAACAGCATGACACTGGGGCAGATGAAGGGGGGAGAACGGCATGACACTGGGGCAGAGACGGGGGAAATGAAACTGTGGGCAGATAAAGGGGGAGAATGGCATGAAACTGGGGACAGAGATAGAGGGGGGGGACATGAAACTAGGGGTAGATGAAGGGTGTATATGAAAATGGGGGGGGAGATATAATTTACGGGTGACTGTAGGAGGATTATACTGTGTGGAATCACATGAAAATTGAATGAGAATGGGTGGAGTCAACATAAAAGTGGGCGGGGCCTAATTTGCTGCGGCGCGCTGAGCGCGCCGCACGTTTTGTTCCCTCTTTCTAGTCTTCAACAGTTGGGAAGTACAGGTTAGAAGTGCGAGACCCCCAGTAAGTAGGGCCCCGCCAAAGTCAATTGCCCAGGGCCCCGCAAACCCTGGATCCGCCACTGCCTGGGAAACCCATGGTGTGTGTCAGTGAGCATTATCCTGCTGAAAATCCCAGTTGCAAGCTCTGCCAGGATGTCCTGTACATATTACTGAGCTGTTAGTGTCCCTTGTATCATCACTTGAGGTAACTGGCCGTCATATGTGATGGCTCCTTATATAATCACACCAGCAAAGTAAGGATAGAAGCTCTGACCATGAGGTCTCCATACACAAAACCAGCCATCAACGGATCCAGAAGAGAATCTGGATTCCTTACTAGATAGATGATATAGTTCTAATCCATAGCAGTGCAGAATGCTCAATCAAAATGTGCTGTTCTCCTCATATTTATTAGTTAAATGTCCTGTATTACTAATTCCCTTTCATGTTATTTCAATGCATTGTTGTGAGACCAACTTTCCTTTGGCTTAGCACTTTGAAATAGATGGGTAGAGACAGGGGTGTGTAAAGGAAAATGTGATCAAATGTGCAAGAGAGAGTTGCAAGACACCATACTACACCAGCTTCTGTGTGTTAGGGGGCAATCACCCCTGGATATGTTGTTGTAGTCCAAATTGATGACGTAATCACGAGCGCTCGGAGAACAGACAGACCAACACTCAAGTATCGTAATCAGAATGTTCCAAAGTTTATTACATATTACTTAGCTTTTATAGAGAAATAATGGCTGTATGCTAATTTAGGCATAACAAACTATATCATATAGAAATATGAGAAGAATATTCAAATCTGACTTCCATGATGTAATTAGGAAGCCAGTGCCTCAAGTATGCACACCAATAGAGGGCGCTGACTGAGAATGTGCAAGTCTGACTTCCATGATGTAATTAGGAAGACAGAGTCTCAGTCAAGACATCCAATAGAGGGCGCTCCCTTTAACATCATACTGACCTTCTCAGAGGCCTTTGTTTGCAATGATGTCGGGATTGTACCAGATACAGTCTTCTCAGCCAAGGACAGCCGTTTCGATGTATTTGCATCTCATCAGCTTGGCGTAGAGAGGACTAATCTGGCAGAAGTGAGAGGCTTAGACAGGGTTGAGGGGATATCGTCAGTCCATAAGGAGAGACCACCATATAGGTGTGTGGAGTCTTTTAAGCCATGAGCGCTCCACTGCAAAGGAACATGGGAAGAATATGCAAATCTGACATCCCGACATCATTGCAAACAAAGGCCTCTGAGAAGGTCAGCATGATGTTAAAAGCTTGTCCTGGACTGGCTTAGGTCAGCAAAAATGCTGCCCTTTCCCGGGGCCCTGGCATAGCGCCGCCTGAAGCGGTCGCTTCAGGTCGTCTCATGGGAGGTGCGGCGCTGGTGAGGACGTTTATGTGAATGGTGAGCAATAACAAAATGACACTGGAGGGGGCCACACGGTGGCTCAGTGGTTAGCACTGCAGCCTTGCAGCGCTGGAGTCCTGGTGCTCAAATCCCGCCAAGGGCAGAAAACCATCTACAAGGAGTTTGTATGTTCTCCCCGTGTTTGCATGGATTTCCATCCCATATTCCAAAGCCATACTGATAGGGAAAAAATGTACATTGTGAGCTCTATGTGGGGCACACAATCTACATTTAAAAAAAAAAAAAAATGACACTGGAGTAAAATCTAACAGGAAATGTTGACAATAGTCCAGTGGTGTAGCCTCATGCTTTGGGCCAGTAACTTAAAATAATAATACTTTTTAGGGCGTTTTATAATTGTCATCTGGTGGTATGGATTTCTAAAAGTTGTAATGTGGTCAAATGGTATTTACAGTCCCCCACTGAATCTCAATAATGTCACGTTCATGGCACTGATGTCCAGTGGAATGACCTCATTATAGCTGGAAAAAACAGCAGCTTCTCCGAGCTCATTTCCCTATGTGATCTACTGCAGGAAAGTGTCAATAACCTGTTATTTCCTTTACAATCCGTTATGTAATTATCCCTATATATACAGTCCTATGAAAAAGTTTGGGCACCCCTATTAATCTTAATCATTTTTAGTTCTAAATATTTTGGTGTTTGCAACAGCCATTTCAGTTTGATATATCTAATAACTGATGGACACAGTAATATTTCAGGATTGAAATGAGGTTTATTGTACTAACAGAAAATGTGCAATATGCATTAAACCAAAATTTGACCGGTGCAAAAGTATGGGCACCTCAACAGAAAAGTGACATTAATATTTAGTAGATCCTCCTTTTGCAAAGATAACAGCCTCTAGTCGCTTCCTGTAGCTTTTAATCAGTTCCTGGATCCTGGATAAAGGTATTTTGGACAAACAATTCAAGTTCAGTTAAGTTAGATGGTCGCCGAGCATGGACAGCCCGCTTCAAATCATCCCACAGATGTTCAATGATATTCAGGTCTGGGGACTGGGATGGCCATTCCAGAACATTGTAATTGTTCCTCTGCATGAATGCCTGAGGATTTGGAGCGGTGTTTTGGATCATTGTCTTGCTGAAATATCCATCCCCGGCGTAACTTCAACTTCGTCACTGATTCTTGAACATTATTCTCAAGAATCTGCTGATACTGAGTGGAATCCATGTGACTCTCAACTTTAACAAGATTCCCGATGCCGGCATTGGCCACACAGCCCCAAAGCATGATGGAACCTCCACCAAATTTTACAGTGGGTAGTATGTGTTTTTCTTGGAATGCTGTTTCTTTTTGGACGCCATGCATAACGCCTTTTTTTATAACCAAACAACTCAATTTTTGTTTCCAAAATGAAGCTGCCTTGTCCAAATGTGCTTTTTCATACCTCAGGCAACTCTATTTGTGGCGTACGTGCAGAAACGGCTTCTTTCTCATCACTCTCCCATACAGCTTCTATTTGTGCAAAGTGCGCTGTATTGCTGACTGATGCACAGTGACACCATCTGCAGCAAGATGATGCTGCAGCTCTTTGGAGGTGGTCTGTGGATTGTCCTTGACTGTTCTCGCCATTCTTCTTCTCTGCCTTTCTGATATTTTTCTTGGCCTGCCACTTCTGGGCTTAACAAGAACTGTCCCTGTGGTCTTCCATTTCCTTACTATGTTCCTCACAGTGGAAACTGACAGGTTAAATCTCTGAGACAACGTTTTGTATCCTTCCCCTGAACAACTATGTTGAACAATCTTTGTTTTCAGATCATTTGAGAGCGGGCTGTCCATGTTCGGCGACCATCAAACTTAACTGAACTTGAATTGTTTTGTAGAAAGAAATGGTCCAAAATACCTTCATCCAGGATCCAGGAACTGATTAAAAGCTACAGGAAGCGACTAGAGGCTGTTATCTTTGCAAAAGGAGGATGTACTAAATATTAATGTCACTTTTCTGTTGAGGTGCCCATACTTTTGCACCGGTCAAATTTTGGTTTAATGCATATTGCGCATTTTCTGTTAGTACAATAAACCTCATTTCAATCCTGAAATATTACTGTGTCCATCAGTTATTAGATATATCAAACTGAAATGGCTGTTGCAAACACCAAAATATTTAGAACTAAAAATGATTAAGATAGGGGTGCCCAAACTTTTTCATAGGACTGTACATATTTGCAATGCACTAAGGTCACTTCATTCTGCCATAGAAGGTTCCACATAGCCTTAAACATTCACTTTTACCCATATGATTGTGATTTCCGCCTCTTCTTCCACAAATCACGTACAGAACATATGTTGGCTTCAGATCAAGCAAGTCCTTTAGCTTAGTTAAAAATAAATTACAATGAAGAATATGTATGCATGGACATGAATTCATAGGAGAGGCGTCCACACATCCAGAAAAAGTTCTAAAAACTAGAATATAGATTCTAGTATATATTCCATGATTCTATGGTATATATTCCAGGGGGTCCCTGGAATATATACCACACTTAAACTGTACTACAGGTGAGAACAAACATAGGAGTGATGTACAACCCCAATTCCAAAAAAGTTGGGACACTGTGTAAATTGTAAAGAAAACAAGACTGCAATTATTAAGAACAATCTGGAAATCACATAGAATCCTATTCTCTTCGCAATAGAGCACAGAACACACATCAGAAGGTGAAAGCTACAAAGTAGAACACTGAAATTTATACAATAGAACATAAAAAGGTGAAAGTTACATAATAGAACATATCAGAAGGTAAGTTATACAGTAGAACATAGAAGACATATCAGAAGCTGAATGTTACACATTAAAACATGGATTAAATATCAGATCAGTGTTAGGAGTAGAGCAACGCCGTGCGGAGGTCTCCGGCACTCTCCTCCCTGTGCTCCCGAGTCCCCTGCTTCTGGGTCTGGGGAGGAAGGCTGGAACCCCTACAGCAATGTGCGGGGGTTACCGGTCTCCTCCTGAGCCGAAATGGGGACTTCCGGTTTTAGGTCTAGAGGCGGGCTGGAGCCTATTTAAGGATGGCTGTGGCTCCAGATCTTGTTTTCTATACACTTCACACAGTGTCCCAACTTTTTTGGAATTAGGGTTGTATGAGAACATTGTGAACTGCTATGAAAAATAACATTTAAATTAAATGAGTTTTTTTGGACTAAAGATATTGATAATCTAAGCGAAGGACATGTCACGAATATCAGATTGTGGTCCAACACCTGGTGTCCTCACCGATACATAGAGAATGAAGCAGAAGGCAGATAGCTCCGTTCCTTGTGTAGTGGTCAGACCAAGTATCGTAGATCAGCTCCCAATAACTTGAATAGGATAGAACCTGCAGTGACTCGATTTTCAGCTTTCTTCCTAGCCCATTCTCTGTGCACCTGTAGATTTGTATGAGTGTCTAGCTTCAGACACCCACTAATCTGATATTTATGACCTATCCTGGGTCATGAATATCTTTATCCTGGAAACCCCTTTAATAGCACGTTTTGTTGTTATACTTGTGGACCAGATTTCTTTTGTTATGATTTTTTTTAGATGAAAAATGCCTTTGATTCTTTTAGCGCTGGAGAGGACCCCTCCCCCATTCTGAGCGAACTCACAACAGACGCAGAACAAAGTCTTTGTGACTTGTAGTCATTTCCTTGATCCTTCCTCTGCATCTGGTGCGGACATTTATCAAAACTTCTTTATAGATATTACTTGCCTGCTATAACCCCAGTATTGTTCTTATTACAGCTACCAATGTTGTTCCTGCTGTTGCCTAAGTTGCCCTTTAATATTGTCTACTATAGCTTCTTGCACCTTCTTGCACTTCTGTACGTTCTTGTACTATATGTTCTGTGCCCTCTTGTGCTTGCTTATATGGTTTCTATTGTGCTGTCTGGCACTGTTTCTTTCCCCCATATGTATTGTTCCTTCTTCCCCCTTGCACTGTGACTACTGTGCTCCTTGGATTATGCATACTGTGACTTATTGCATGGTGCATCCTGGTATCATTTCTATTGTGCTCACTTGCGCTATTTGTCTCCCTTCACTCCAACTCCAACTTCACTATTGTTTGTTCTGCTGCCTTGCACTTTGCCTGCTCTGCCCCCTATGTTTTGTTCCTTCTGCTCCCTTGGACTGTGACTACTGTGTATAATGGTGGGTTATGTAGATAACCTGTTTTCCCTAAGTCCCAACAGCGGCACAATATGGGGGGCATTTTCTGCCCCTGTGTGCTGGTAGGACAGGCGGAAATTTTCATTAGCCAAGTTTAACTACCTGGCTGGTCCCTATAAGAGGGCACCACACCCCTCCCCCTGCGTGTTAGTACAAAGTAACAAGTATAGCTTTACATACAGGAGTCTGTTACAATTGAGGTGATGTTGTACTTATACATATACCCCTACATATATACACAACACACATAAGTCCATGTACTTGATAATGCACGTAAAATAAATCTGTACATATTTTGTTTTGCTCTCCTCCAGCGTATCCTAGGGAGGGAGACTTGTGCCGCTGTTGGGACTTAGGGAAAACAGGTTATCTACATAACCCACCATTCCCTTGCGTCCCACCAGCGGCACAATATGGGGAGATAGAAAGTAATTCCCCTCTTCAGGTGGGTTTTGGAGCTCAACTGAGCTCAACACCGTCAGGCCAAATGCCGAGGCCTCAGCAGTACGGCTAGCTAGCCTGTAATGCCTTACAAAGGTGGAGTCTGAGCTCCATGATGCTGCCGCCCAAATTTGCTACAGCGGCAAGGCGCACCTTTCAGCCCATGAGGTGGCCACAGCTCTCATGGAGTGCGCCCTTAGGAAGGTAGGTGGAGGTAATCTCGGGACATGAATGAAACTTTAATGGCCTCCTTCACCCACCTAGATATGGTGAATTTATTAGCCGCCAGCCCCTTCATTCTTCCTAGAAAATTAATGAGCAAATTCTCCTCTCTTCTAAAAGAGCAGGTGCGCTCTATGTATATCCTCAGACACCTTGATAGGTCCACCGAGTGCAGCTTAACCTCCTCAACTGTGGAGGGAGGTGGATGGAATACTGGTAGTGTGACCAATTGGCATCTGTTGGAGACGGAGGGTACCTTGGGTCTGAAACCCGGGAGGTACCTCAGTTGGACTCTATCTTCAAAGAAGCTGGTATAAGGTATAAGGCCGATGTTATGGCCAGGAGGAATACCACCTTATAGGTGAGGAACTTCAGTTCAGTATTTCCCAGAGGCTCAAATGGTTTCTCACATAGTGCGACAAGACCGTGCTGAGGTCCCACTTGTTGACAGGAGCAGTTACTGCTGTTCTCAATCTCCCAGCACCCTTTAGGAAGGTGCTTACTAGAGAGTCTTGAGATAAACGCCTCCCCAGACAGGCGGACAGGGCGGCCACATGTACCTTCAGGGTGGCGACCGAGAGCCCCCTGTCTAGGCCGTCCTGAAGGAAGTCCAGGATCACCTCCACTGAAGGATCCACGGAGTCCACTTCGTGCCCCCTGCACCAGGAATTGAATATGTTACCGATCCTTTTGTAATTTTATATGTAGACTCTGCACGGGCACATGAAAGCATCTTCAGGATGGCTCTTGAGAGTCCACTATTCCTTAATAGGGACTGGTCAACTTCCAGGCTGTCAAGTTGAATCTCCTCAGATCCTGGCAGAACAGCTCTCCTTCAGTTACCAGGTCTGGGAGGGGGGAAAGCCTCCAGTATATGCCTTGACTCATCCTTATGAGCTGGGCAAACCAAGTCCTTTTTGGCCAGAACGGGATTATGGCGATACCCGAGACTTGGTCCTGTCTTATCTTCATCAATATCTTGGGTTTGATGGGAATTGGAGGGAAGATGTAAATCAGCCTGAACCTCCACGGGATGGACAGGGCATCCACTTCCAAGGGATTGTCCTCCGGATATAAGGAACAGAAGGTTTCCACCTTGGCGTTGAGTCGGGTCGCCATAAGATCGACCTCTGGGAGACCCCATCTTTGGACGATCTGCTGGAACACTCCTGGATGAAGAGACCATTCTCCGGATACGGTAATACCCCGACTCAAGTGATCCGATACTATGTTCAGGGAGCCCTTGATGTGAACAGCGGATAGAAGGGACAGGTTCTTTTCTGCCCATGTGAAATCAGGTTTGTGGTTCTTAGAAGGGCCGGGGATCTGGTGCCGCCTTGCTTATTTATGTATATTACTGTCATCATATTGTCCGACCGGACCTTAACCGCCTTCCCCTTGAGGAGAGGCGTGAAATGACATAAGGCAAGGTATACTGCCTGAAGCTCTTTCAAGTTGGATGATCCCTCCTCTGGATGTGCCCAAACACCGTGTACAGTCCTGTCATTCAGGTGGGCTCCCCATCCCCAGTGGGACGCATCTGTAGTCAGCAGGATCCACTCTGGTGGAACCGTGGACCTTCCGTCTTTCAGGTGTATCCAACATCTGAGGGAAAGATGGGTACTGGGAGAAAGGCAGATCTTCTTCTGCAGTCCCCGTGGAGACCTGCTCCAGGCGCTCAAAACTTCCTTCTGGAGGGGACGCAAATGTCATAAAGCCCAAGGGACCACCCTGGCCGAGGATAACATCAGGCCTAAAACCCTCATGGCGGTCTGGATGGTCACCCGCTGAGTTCTAATGCCCCCCAGTAAGGGGGGATTGAAAACTGCTGTACGGTCGCCGCTGCGACCGGAAGTGCGGCTGCCCCATAAGTGTGCGGCTGCAAAATCTGTCCTCCTTCCCTGAGGACCCTGACGAGGGTTCCGCCTCCTCAGCCACCTGCATGCCGGAACCGAACACCATACCTCCCAACCATCCCGATTTCCGCGGGACATTCACGATTTCGGTGACGTGTCCCGCGGTTTCCGGTTGGCGGGAGGTACGTCCCGATTTCAACTCAGATCTGCGTCTGGAGGACGCAGATCTGAGTTGAATACATACACGGCTACAGCAAGGAGCTGTCACAGTTCAGCTCCTTGCTTTGCCGCGTCCTCCGGGCTACTGGCTGTGTAGACACGATGTGATGACGTCACATCGTGCCTACAACAGTATTAGCAAGAGAGAGAGATAGAGGCACGGAGAGAGTGGCGGGGGAGCGAGGAGAAGGTAAGTGTAATGTGTACACATTGAGGTGGAACATGAAACTGGGGGCAGATGAAGGAAAGGACGCATGACACTGGGGGCAGAGATGGGGGGGACATGAATCTGGGGGCAGAGATGGAGGGACATGAATCTGGGGGCAGAGATGGAGGGACATGAATCTGGGGGCAGAGATGGAGGGGACATGAATCTGAGGGCAGAGATGGAGGGGACATGAATCTGGGGGCAGAGATGGAGGGGACATGAATCTGGGGGCAGATATGGAGGGACATGAATCTCGGGGCAGAGATGTGGGGACATGGATCTGGGGGCAGAGATGGGGGACATGAATCTGGGGGCAGAGATGGAGGGACATGAATTTGGGGGCAGAGATGTGGGACATGAATCTGGGGAGAGAGATGGGAGGACATGAATCTGGGGGGAGAGATGGAGGGACATGAATTTGGGGGCAGAGATGGAGGGGAAATGAATCTGGGGGCAAAGATGGAGGAGGGACATGAATCTAGGGACAGAGATGGAGGGGGGACATGAAACTGGGGGCAGATTAAGGGTGTATATGAAACTGGGGGAGAGATAGAGGGGGGACATATAATTTACGGGTGACTGTAGGAGGATTATACTGTGTGGGAGCACATGAAAAATGAATGAGAATGGTTGGAGTCAACATAAAAGTGGGTGGAGCTAAATTTGCCACAGCGTGCTGCGCACGCCACACATTTTGTCCCTCTTTCTGCTTTTCAAAAGTTGGGAGGTATGCTATAGTGGATTTAGGGCCATCTATTACAGTGTTTGTAATATGTGCTATAACAGGAAAGAGTAAAAATATATTCAGGAAAATGGCTTGTATGGTATAGGTTTCTAAGAATATGAAGGCATACTGTGCTAAAGTTTTAGGCAGATGGGGTCAATACAAAGTCAGAATGCTTTCAGAAATAGAAGAGCAAATAAAGAAAAGAGGAATCTAAATCCCAACAATATTTGGTGTGACCTTTACCCTTTCCGTTCTATCAATTATTCTTTTTATTTGAAGACAGTTTTGAAGGAACCCGGTAGGTTCTGGAGGTTGTTCCAGACATCTTGGAGACCTAACCACAGATCTTCTGTGGATGTCGGCTTGCTCCAATCTGTCTGTCTCTTTATATAATCCCAGACAGACTGGATGATGTTGATATCTCTGAAAAATACATTCAAAGCACATAGTAATACAGAACACTTACAGTCACCAGATCCAGACCATCTGATATTTAGTTGGCCAGTGTAGGATTGGCAGAATTCAACGGCAGACTAATTTTACCAATACCTGGACCCTACATAGTGGAAACAGCCTCCGGGTGCCAGGAGTTGCTAGTGGGTGGGACTTACTTGAATAGGAATGGTGCAGCACAAGCAACTTCTGGCACATGGAAACTGCTTATCTATGCAGGATATGGGTCTGGACCCTAACAGATCATATACAATCCTGTGCATAGGTCATCAGTATGAAAAATCAATTGGGGACTGGAAGACTCCTTTAAGTACTGAAAATCTATTCATATTTCATGGTTCTATTATAGTTCTCCAATCATGTTTCTGCCCATTATACACAGTCCAGTCATATTAATGTGAGCACCGCCTACTTTTGATGTCAACGTTAAATAACAAATCGCAGATGGCATGTGTCATCAGCCATCTGGGTGCACTCATCATTGTGGAAGGCACGATGGATCAACACAAGACTTGATCAAGTCTATCCTTGCCGACCATGTTCACCCCTACATGCGAAATGGTTTTCCTCAGGATGATGGCATCTACCAGCAGGACAATGCTCGCAATGTACGTCCTTAGATCGAGGAGCACCAGGATGAGTTTACCGTATTCCCTTGGCCAGCAAATTCTCCAGACTTGAACCCAATCGAGAATCTGTGGGACCACCTCGATCGGGTTGTTCGCGCCATGGATGCTCAACCGCATAACCTAGTTCAGCTGGCCACGGCACTGGAGTCGGCATGGCTCAACATCCCAGTGAACATCATCACAAACATCCCCTCTCTTCCTGAAACGTCTCGCAGCGGTCTGCTCTGCCAAAGGGGGTTATTCTGGATTTTGACAGGTGGTCACATTAATGTGACTGGACTGTGCAGTATAGTATAATATACTTTATCTTCTTTTGTACAAACTTCTTTTATATCAACAAGTCAGGAGTGCTGTGACGTTTTGCAGTGTGTCACACAGCAGGACTACAGAGCAGAGTAAGCGGGGGCGTTAACCTCAGACTCTGTTTCCCGCCCACGTAGTTCCAAGACCCGATTGGAACAGCATTGCTTTGATCCAATAGCACGCTTACTATAGAGGTCAATTTGGTCAATAATAAAACGATGCAGAGAGAAGATTTTGCAAAGCTCCTGATCATGTGAATGTTGAGAATTTATAAATTTTCACATTGTAACCAATTATGGTGATTATTTGGTGATTAACACCCTGGCTGTAAATACACAGTAGATGTGAAATATTTGCAGGTTGCTGATATTAACCTCACACATCTGTTTTTTTTTTCCCTCGATTGTAAATGCCAGTTTTAACGCATTGTGTGCTGGAAATGTCGCACATTAACGTAAGCTGTAATAGAAATAAATATGAGCTGGCGTAAAAGCATCCGCTGAAATAATTCACAGCTGATGCGCAGTGTGAACACCGTGTTCTGTAAAGTGATTTTGGTTAGGACATCTCGCTGTCCTATTGTAAGTTTACGCTTAACCCTGAAATATTTGATATTTGTTACCAGCGGAGGGTCTTTCACTATATATGCTACCTGGTGGAAAAGGAAAAAAGGAATAGCAGTAAGGTTATAGTTCAACAGTAACCTGAAATGACAGCGTACCTTCACGTGACTGTTATGTGCATATCCGTGAAAAGTTACACTCTATCTGGCCAATATATGACTTATAATCTGCAGTTTTAACCTTGGCATGCTGTATCTAGAGTTTGCACTCCTATCTAGGCTGGTGGGTGTAGACTAGTTGTCATACACTGAACATGGTGAGTAGAGGAAAAAATTGTCATATAATTGCACCAAAAACATGCAGGACATATACAGAGACCTACTGACTTGTACTAATGCATACTTCCCAACTTTTGAAGAGTAGAAAGAGTGACAAAATGTGCAACACCGCAGCAAATTTGGCTCCGCCCACTTTTATGTAGACTCCGCCCGTTCTCATTCATTTTTCATGTGCTCCCACACAGTATAATCCTCCTACAGTCACCCGTAAATTATATGTCCCTCCATCTCTCCCCCAGTTTCATATACACCCTTCATCTGCCCCTAGTGTCATGTCCCCCCTCCATCTCTGTCCCCAGTTTCATGTCCTCCCAGTTTCATGTCCCCCCGTCTCTGCCCAGTTTCATGCCGTTCTCCCCCCCTTCATCTGCCCCAGTGTCATGCCATTCTTCCCCCCTTCATCTGATCCAGTGTCATGCCGTTCTCCCCCCCCTCATCTGCCCCAGTGTCATGCCATTCTTCCCCCTTCATCTGCTCCAGTGTCATGCCGTTCTCCCCCCCCTCATCTGCACCAGTATCATGCCATTCTTCCCCCCTTCATCTGCCCCAGTGTCATGCCATTCTTCCCCCCTTCATCTGCCCCAGTGTCATGCCGTTCTCCCCCCCCTCATATGCCCCAGTGTCATGCCATTGTTCCCCCCTTCATCTGCCCCAGTGTCATGCCGGTCTCCCCCCCCCCCCATCTGCCCCAGTGTCATGCCGTTCTCCCTCCCCTTCATCTGCCCCCAGTGTCATGGGCCCCCTACATTATGTTCCACCTTAATGTTTAACACAAACAAACACTTACACTCACCTTCCAATGCTCCCCCGCCGCTCTCTCACTCATACACATAGTTGTAGGCGCAATGTGACGACATCACATCACAGCTACAAATGCCGGAGCGCAGCATTAAAGTAGGAGCTGAGCTGAGACAGCTCCTGCTTTAAACGCCTATATATTTAGCTCATCGGTGCCCGTAGGACGCTGATGAGTTGAAATCGGGACATACTTCCCGCTGACCAGGACTGCAGGACAGGACACCGAAATCGTGACTGTCCCGCGGAAATCGAGACGGTTAGGAGGTATACTAATGTGAATAATCATAAAAAAAATTTCATGCATCAGCCTAAGTCTGTCTTTTTTTCTGTTATTTTCTGCATTTCCTGATCACTCCTTCCCCTCCCTCTCCATGGATTTCTATAGACACAAGCCATCTGGGTATTTTCAGAGTGAAAGTTAGTTTCAAGTAGGGATAGAGAATAAGAGTCTGATAAGGGTAGAAAGTGGCATTTTTCTCTGATAAGATATATTGCAAAGTTTCTCATAATTGCCTGTACTATTCATTTATACAATATTTGTTGGAATAACAGGGCTAATTTAAATACTGACTCTAAAAATTAGAGAGGAATCCTTCTTGGTATAGGAAAGTGGTCCAATATTGGGCAAGTCCCTTTTCTCACATCAATGTTATGCGGTGGATGGAGTCATTAAAGATGATGCCAAAACCTGACAATGCCTATCCATATGCATTAATAAATGATGTGTACGTCATAGAGAAAGGGTCCCCTACCCAGAACCCTCCTCTATAAGCCAAAGTGTAGAGCGTCCAACAAGCAGCAACTGTGGAACATGTAGGTCGTCCATGTATCATATTGATGGGCTTACAATTCATCTAAGAGGCGATCACGTGATTATTCATTTCTGTCTGGCCCCTGATTCCCCTGGCAAATAGAGATGCTTGCCAGGGGTCTGGCAAGTCAAACCCTTTGGGATGAGTAGACTGTCTTGATGGATTCCATATGAAAAAAGTTTTCTAAGCAGAAGTGCAATTGTAGCCCTATAAATATAATAGTCTCTACTGCTATCTACCTCCTGTCTCTTGACAACCCCAGGCTGTCTTGCTCTCATGCTTTGCACTGCATTTATTTTTTGGAGTTGGAAACTGTGTGTAAGCTCGGTGACCCTACAAATTCACCAAGGGATCAAGAAAGACAGATGATTTCCATTATAACAGGAATAACAAGTTTGTACACAAAGCGCCTGGAGCTATCAAATTAGCTACAAAGTATTGACAAGTGCACTAGTGTAAGAAAATAATGTACAAGTGGTGATTGTTTAGTACCACCGTCATCATCATGACCTAGGCCAAGTCATTACTTGTTAACAGGGGAGAACCTAGCCTTTTTTGCCGCCTGAGGTGGACGACAGAAAGCCGCCGCCCCCCCCCCCCCCCCGGCAAAGAGGCTAGGTTCACCCCTGACTCTACACAGCTTGTAGTCCACAAATGTTTTCAATTTTTGGACCCCACGCTGTGTAGTGATTAACCCCCTCCCCCCCACTGGTGTCCGCTTACCTGCAGCTCCTTGTTCTTCTTGGCCTGGTGCGGTCTTCAGAGCGCCCCCGCGTAGGACGCAGGCACACGTCGGGTGCGGGCCTGATTACATGGCCACGTCACCCGGTGTGTGGGAAGGAGGGGGAGGAGGGGGCGGAGCGGAGGGGGCGGGCGGGCGGCGTTAGCAGGCAGGAAGAGGACCTGATCTCTGTGAAGCGTGAGGGGCGCCCGCTGGAGCAGCGCTGCGTCCACAGAGCCACCCCAATCTACCGAGATGGTGACGCTAAGCCAGTCCAGGACAGCTTGTCCTGGACTGGCATAGGTCAGTAAAAATGCGGCCCCCCCGGCTTCAGGTCACCTCGTGAGAGGTGCGGCGCTGCTTGTTAAGTGACATGAAACGCCCTTCAAGGAGAAAGGAGAATTGTCCCCCTTACTGCCCTTTCACCATTGGCAGCAGAATCATTCCCCTTATTGTCGTTTCACCATTGGCAGCAGCATTGTCCCCCTTACTGCTCTTCAACCATCGGAAAGAGCATTGTTCCCCTCATCGCCTTTTCACCACTGACAGTATTATTGCCCCCCCTACTGCTCTTCCACCACTATCGGATTTGATTCTAAATCTAAATCGGATTCGGTTCTAAGCCTATTGCTGGACACCTCCTACTTGGCCTGAAGAAGACACCCACCCGGTGTCGAAACGCGTAGCCTTGTCTCCACTATCATTGTTTTTTTTTTATTGGTTTATTTCTTTTTATTTATACATCTAAGACAGGTTCACTCAGGGGCATAACAGCTGCAAGAAAAATCCTCTCTTATTAGTGTATATTGGTGTAATAGACGAGGTTGCATTTAAAGAAGCTAAAATAAAAACTGCCTCAATTGCTTCCTTATAAGACAGACACCATACCTCCCAATTGTCCTAGATTTAGCAGGACAGCCCCGGATTCCAGGTCTTGTCCCAGTCAATGGAAGGTATGTACTGGCTTCACGTCACCTGTGCCCTCTCTGGATGCAGATGAGTTGTATACAATGCTGAAGCAGGAACCGTCTGCTCCCAGCTTCACTATTTGTCCATTCCTCTCTGGTGTGATGTCATCACTCACATTAAACCTGCAGCTTCCTGAAGACTCCAGACCAGAACTTGCTGCTCATAGCTGTGGCCTATGGTCATAAGGACTAGGCCTTACATCTACCAGGTATTTTGTTCCTGTCATCTTGTCAAATATATTCCACTAATGCATTCTATTTGCTATGTATGTACATCATTTTCAGTAAAAAAACGACTTTAGTGAGGAGTGGAGTGTCCATGTGTCCGCCATCTCCAATGATCATCTTCTGGTTATTCACAGGTGTTGGTGCCAGCTTTGAAGAAAAGATGTCATGCATGGTGAATAGTTGACTGCAGAGGAGTGCAGTTCTAGCCAAAGCACGGCAGCCATATTGCCACCATCCCAGCTCTAGTGGTTGTCCACCAGTGCCTATTACACTAGGGCAAATGGTTTTATGGTTTAATTTGCTGGCCTCAGACAGCCAAACACTCATACAGGGGAAATTTACTATTATATGGCAGGCATTAAGAGTAATGGCTGTCCATATATTAACCCCTTCCCGACATCCGTCGTAATAGTACGGCGCATGTCGGGTGTGTAACTATGGCGACTGCCCGGGAGCTGGGCGGCCGCCATAGCCGCAAGGTGTTTACTTTTTAAGCAGTAGACAACCGGCTCTAATGCCTTTGATCGGTCCCCGGACCGATCAGAGGCATTAACCGCTCCGGCGCCACGGTCAAAGGCGCCGGAGGCCGAAGTCATGCTCCGGGGCCGAAGTCACGTTAGCATGACAGCCGGGAGCCTTTACAAGGCTCCCCGGCCGGTCTGCAAGCTCTTTCTTTTACAGGCTGATCTATGCAGCCTGCAAAAGAAAGGATGATTTTTTGCAATGCATTACAATGCATTAGCATTGTAATGCATTGCATTAGTGATCAGACCCCCTGTGGTTCAACACCCCTAGGGGGTCTAATAAATGCAAAAAAAAAAAAAAAAGTAAAAAAAAAATATATAAAAAAATATAAAAAGTATTAAAAATTCAAATCACCCCCCTTTCCCTAGAACACATATAAAAGTAGTTAAAAACTGTGAAACACATACATGTTAGGTATCCCCGAGTCCGAAATCGCCCGCACTACAAATCTATAAAAATATTTTTCCTGTACAGTAAATGCCGTAGCGGGAAAAATAGTCATAAGTGCCAAACCGCCGTTTTTTCACTGTTTTGATTCTGATAAAAATTTGAATAAAAAGTGATCAAAGCAATAGCATTTCCCGAAAATGGTAGAATTAAAAAGTACACCCGGCCCCGCAAAAAAAGACGCCCTATGCATCCCCGTACACTGACGTATAAAAAAGTAACGGCTGTCAGAATATGGCGACTTTTAGAAAAAAAATTTTTTTTACACAGTTTTGGAATTTTTTTAAGGGGTCTAAATATAAATAAAACCATATAAATTTGGTATCCCTGGAACCGTACCGAAACACAGAATACAGGGGACATTTCATTTTGGCTGCACAGTGAACGCTGTAAAACCAAAGCCCGTAAGAAAGTCGCAGAAATGCATTTTTTCTTCAAATCCACCCCATTCTGATTTTTTTTCCTGCTTCCAAGTACATTATACAGAATAATTAATGGTGGCATCATGAAGAAAAATTTGTCCCGCAAAAATTAAGA
This sequence comes from Leptodactylus fuscus, assembly GCF_031893055.1. NCBI lineage: Eukaryota > Metazoa > Chordata > Amphibia > Anura > Leptodactylidae > Leptodactylus > Leptodactylus fuscus. The sequence continues at coordinate 26,858,863 of NC_134275.1, read as the reverse complement.
CCTCATATGGCTCTGGGAGCGGAGAAATAAAAAAAGTTATGGGGTTTAGAAGGAGGGGAGTCAAAAACGAAAAACGAAAAATCAAAAAATGCCGTCAGCGGGAAGGGGTTAAATAGATGACTTGATTCCACCAAAACATGGTTTATAGAGGGAACCCCCATTTAGGATGTCCTTCTATGATATTGTAGATCTCAGTAAAGTGCATATTGCTATTGCAATGCTGTTTTCTGAAAAAATATTTCCAACTCCCCAAAAACCCTACCTAGTGGAAGGAATTCTTACAGTGTATGAAAACAGTGGACTTCCCTTTATATCATAAGCTATAGTAGTATTCCTCATTCCAAATATTTACTCTGCAGAAAGAAATCCTTTGGGACTCTCAGATCCCTGAGCCACTACGGCAAAGACTCCTGACTCATCGAGGCATTTACAGTAAGGTAAGGACAGTAAGGACACTAGAAAACGCTGACTATGAGCCTCTCATTAATAAATGATCAAGGCACTACTGTCTGAGTAATCCTCCTATTATAAGGAAGACTAGTTATATCTTACACGGTCAATTCATAGATGGCAGCCACCAGTGGCGTAACTAAGAATGGCAGGGCCCCATGGCGAACTTTTGACATGGGGCCCCCCCGACCAACACCGAAGACCTCAACCGCCCCCCTCCTACGCATTCCTGCGCGTTCTATTATTATCCCCAATAGTGGCCCCTGCACACAGTATTATTCCCCCGTAGTGACCCCTGCACACAGTATTATCCCCCATAGTGGCCCCTGCACACAGTATTATCTCCCATAGTGCCCCCTGCACACAGTATTATCCCCCATAGTGGCCCCTGCACACAGTATTATCCCCATAGTGGCCCCTGTACACAGTATTATCCCCCATAGTGGCCCCTGCACACAGTATTATCCCCCGTAGTGGCCACTACACACAGTATTATCCCCCATAGTGGCCCCTAAACACAGTATTATCCCCTATAGTGGCCCCTGCACACAGTATTATCCCCCATAGTGGCCCCTGCACATAGTATTTTCTCCCATAGTGGCCCCTGCAAACAGTATTATCCCCCATAGTGGCCCCTGCACACAGTATTATCCCCCATAGTGGCCCCTGCACACAGTATTATCTCCCATAGTGGCCCCTGCACACAGTATTATCCCCCATAGTGGCCCCTGCACACAGTATTATCCCCATAGTGGCACCTGCACACAGTATTATCCCCCATAGTGGCCCCTGCACACAGTATTATCCCCCATAGTGGTCCCTGCACACAGTATTATCCCCCATAGTGGCATCTGCACACAATATTATCCCCCGTAGTGGCCACTGCACACAGTATTATCCCCCATAGTGGCCCCTAAACACAGTATTATCCCCCATAGTGGCCCCTGCACACAGTATTATCCCCCATAGTGGCCCCTGCACATAGTATTTTCTCCCATAGTGGCCCCTGCAAACAGTATTATCCCCCATAGTGGCCCCTGCACACAGTATTATCCCCCGTAGTGGCCCCTGCACATAGTATTATCCCCCATAGTGGCTCCTGCACACAGTATTATCCCCCATAGTGGCCTTTGCACACAGTATTATCCCCCGTAGTGACCCCTGCACACAGTATGATCCCCCGTAGTGGCCCCTGCACACAGTATTATCCCCCATAGTGGCCCCTGCACATAGTATTATCCCCCATAGTGGCCCCTAAACACAGTATTATTCCCCATAGTGGCCCCTGCACACAGTATGATCCCCCATAGTGGCCCCTGCACACAGTATTATCCCCCATAGTGGCCCTTGCACACAGTATTATCCCCCATAGTGGCCCCTAAACACAGTATTATCCCCCATAGTTTCCCCTGCACACAGTATTATCCCCCGTAGTGGCCCCTGCACATAGTATTATTCCCCATAGTGGCCCCTGCACACAGTGTTATCCCCCATAGTGGCCCTTGCACACAGTATTATCCCCCGTAGTGACCCCTGCACACAGTATGATCCCCCGTAGTGGCCCCTGCACACAGTATTATCCCCCATAGTGGCCCCTGCACATAGTATTATCCCCCATAGTGGCCCCTGCACACAGTATTATCCCCCATAGTGGCCCCTGCACACAGTATTATCCCCCATAGTGGCCCCTGAAAAATATAAAACAAAACAAAGACACCGAGCGCACTAAGTGTAGTATTTGAGAGTACACAGATGATTAAAAACTGGGTAAGTATTAACGTGGACCAGATGGCCTCTCACCTTATGAGGTTGTGAACAGTCACAACACTTGAAATCGTATTAGGGTGAGAGTGGCAGCAGTTCAATCCATCACCGGAGAGCCGGAGGAAATACTGAAGAGGAAAAAGGGACCAAAGGTCCGTTGAGGGAGAACCGCGCACACTGGTATGTTTAGGAAGATGGTAAACCAGGGTCCAATCATATAGGGTTTATTGGGTAGTTAAAAATACAGCATATAGCACGACGCGTTTCGGCCCTTACACTGGCCCTTTCTCAAGTGCAAAAAACGAGAGCTGTAGGATGATACAATAAAACATACTAAATAAAAACATTACAATAATATAAGGGGACCATCAAGGTATAATCAAACGAACAAGAGGGCGTCTGACCCATTAGAATGCATCAACATATATTGAAAGATACGTATGTATACATTTAAAGGAAAACATAAATTGGTTTTGACATTCTGTAAAAAATTAATTAGATGACAAGTGTCAAGCTTGAAAGGTGTAACTATAATAGATGTGACATTAAGTATATAGTATAGATTAAAAATTATATTGCAAACAACAATATAGATATAACTACAAGTGTGCCATATCTTGTAATGATCAAAATAGTGATCCAACTGGTGGATAGTGCGCATCCACAGTCAGTATTATGAATGAATAGAATGTAAATAAATATAAAACAGTAGTGGTAAACATGTAAAACAGTAGCAGATTGTGCTCTGCTCAGATTGGCCCCTGAACACAGTATTATCCCCCCATAGTGGCCCCTGCACACAGTATTATCCCCAATAGTGTCCCCTGCACACAGTATTATCCCCAATAGTGGCCCCTGCACACAGTATTATGCCCATAGTGGCCCCTGCACACAGTATTATCCCCCATAGTGGCCCCTGCACACAGTATTATCCCCCATAGTGGCCCCTGCACACAGTATTATCCCCCATAGTGGCCCCTGCACACAGTATTATCCCCCATAGTGGCCCCTGCACACAGTATTATCCCCCATAGTGGTCCCTGCACACAGTATATCCCCCATAGTGGCCCCTGTACACAGTATTATCCCCCATAGTGGCCCCTGCACACAGTATTATCCCCCGTAGTGGCCCCTGCACATAGTATTATCCCCCATAGTGGCCCCTGCACACAGTATTATCCCCCATAGTGGCCCTTGCACACAGTATTATCCCCCGTAGTGACCCCTGCACACAGTATGATCCCCCGTAGTGGCCCCTGCACACAGTATTATCCCCCATAGTGGCCCCTGAAAAATATAAAACAAAACAAAGACACCAAACGCACTAAGTGTAGTATTTGAGAGTACACAGATGATTAAAAACTGGGTAAGTATTAACGTGGACCAGATGGCCTCTCACCTTATGAGGTTGTGAACAGTCACAACACTTGAAATCGTATTAGGGTGAGAGTGGCAGCAGTTCAATCCATCACCGGAGAGCCGGAGGAAATACTGAAGAGGAAAAAGGGACCAAAGGTCCGTTGAGGGAGAACCGCGCACACTGGTATGTTTAGGAAGATGGTAAACCAGGGTCCAATCATATAGGGTTTATTGGGTAGTTAAAAATACAGCATATAGCACGACGCGTTTCGGCCCTTACACTGGCTCTTTCTCAAATGCAAAAAACGAGAGCTGTAGGATGATACAATAAAACATACTAAATAAAAACATTACAATAATATAAGGGGACCATCAAGGTATAATCAAACAAACGAACAAGAGGGCGTCTGACCCATTAGAATGCATCAACATATATTGAAAGATACGTATGTATACATTTAAAAGAAAACATAAATTGGTTTTGACATTCTGTAAAAAATTAATTAGATGACAAGTGTCAAGCCTGAAAGGTGTAACTATAATAGATGTGACATTAAGTATATAGTATAGATTAAAAATTATATTGCAAACAACAATATAGATATAACTACAAGTGTGCCATATCTTGTAATGATCAAAATAGTGATCCAACTGGTGGATAGTGCGCATCCACAGTCAGTATTATGAATGAATATGTAGCGCCCCACAGAGTGGGTCACTACAAATGTCATCTTATGTGATCTATACTGTGTACTGTGAAGGTATAGTGAGATCCAGTCAACCTGTTAGCATACACAAAGTTCCACAGCCATTATCTCTTTAAGAAAAGGGGTGGAGCTACAGACTGGAAGAGGGTCTCTCTCTTTTTCAGTTCCAGTTCAGGGGGTGCAGGAGTGTGTAGGAGAGAGGAGCAGGTGTGTTGAGGTGCAGGGTATGCTGCAAGCCTCATGGTGTGATAGAACAGCACAGGAGGCCGGAGACCTGCAGAGGTGAGATGAGACCTTACAGGCACGGAGCTGCAGTTATAGGACCATCAATTCCTAACTAGTGTGAGAAACACTAAGAACATTGAGAAACTCACTGGACTGAGGCCTAGTGAATGCAAGATTCCTGGAGGCTCAGTAACATACAGAGTTGGGGTGAGTGTCTGTATCCAGCATCCCAAAGAACTCGCGTTACCTGCTGTCCAGAAGGGGGATCTACCCAGTTGTAATTAACCTTTGAGCTCCTGGAACCCAGGACCAGAGGAAATCTATTAGAGAGTTTGAGCAGCAGTGGAAGGCTGAATCATACTGGTGGTAAAAGGGAAGACTGGCATCTCACTATACTGAAGCAAGGTGAATCCTCCTGTAACATCTGTTATCTCCTGCTGACTACAGAAGTAAACTGTAAGTGTTTGGTTAACCCCTGTCTGGACCGTATTCTTTCATCAACCCTCTGTTACTCCTCCTGGAAATCATCCCTTTCTCACCTATATCATCTGGCCCTGGGACCTGCCCTGGTTGGGGAGGGTATAACATCTGGCACTGCATCACCACCTATTCCCAGAGGCCCTATCTACAGTGCCCGGCTTCACCTCAAGCCGAAACCCCAACTGGCGTCACGACAAACTTTTATTTTTCTTTATTTTTCTTTAATCCATTTTTGCTTAAAACTCCCCTTTTTCAAGGCGCTGCCGCCCCCGGTGTCGGGCCTGCTCGCACCGTGAATCTACATAGGCCGAGCTGGGGCGACTCAAATAGAATGTAAATAAATATAAAACAGTAGTGGTAAACATGTAAAACAGTAGCAGATTGTGCTCTGCTCAGATTGGCCCCTGCACACAGTATTATCCCCCATAGTGGCCCCTGCACACACTATTATGCCCATAGTGGCCCCTGCACACAGTATTATGCCCATAGTGGCCCCTGCACACAGTATTATCCCCCATAGTGGCCCCTGCACACAGTATTATCCCCCATAGTGGCCCCTGCACACAGTATTATCCCCCATAGTGGCCCCTGCACACAGTATTATCCCCCATAGTGGCCCCTGCACACAGTATTATCCCCAACAATGGCCCCTGCACACAGTATTATGTCCCTTATTGGCCCTTGCACACAGTATTATCCCCCATAGTGGCCCCTGCACACAGTATTATGCCCATAGTGGCCCCTGCACACAGTATTATCCCCCATAGTGGCCCCTGCACACAGTATTATCCCCATAGTGGCCCCTGCACACACTATTATGTCCCACTGTGGACACCCATAAACAATTATTATGCTCTGGTGTCTTTTCAGATCCCAGAGTATAATAATCGGAGACCCGGGGGAATAAAAACATAAAAAACTACTGTTTCTTACCTGTCCCCGACTCCTACGCTGTCTTCTCCGCTGCCGTCCTTCTTCAATGACGTCGGACGTCACATGACCTGGGACGCAGGCCGGGTTCATTTGATGTCAGAGACGTCAGTCAACTAGGAAGGAGGCCTGGCAGGATCGTGGAGAGGCAAGTAACAGTGTTTTTTATGTTTCTTACCTCTCCCGGTCTGCCAATCATTATACTTGGGGGTCCGAAAAGACCCCCGAGTATAATGATAGCAGTGGTAGCGGCTGTCACTGGGCCCCTAATGTCCCGGGCTCTGTGGCAGCTGCCTCTGCTGCTATGGCGATAGTTATGCCACTGCGTAAGGCCAACCTGATCAGGTGTTATTTGGTGCATGGTGTATATCAGGTACCGGACAAGTATTCACAGGCAATCTGTCCTCACTGTAATGGAAATTATTCCTATCCTCGCCTTACATATCATTAAAAGTGAGCAGGCAGTGTAAGACTGAGGTACCTTGGGCCCACCAGCTAAAATGGCCTACCCTCCACCAACCCCTAGAAAATAAACTATTGTACACTTCAAATTTCAGAATATAATATCAAACACAGTCAATCAATAGGTGTTATGTAGAATAGAAAATCATTCAGCATCAGCCTGGGATATGTCATCAATATAAAATCAGAGGGGATCCAACACCCCGGACCCACACTGATCATCTGCTTGAAGGGACTGTGGCACTCGCAACGATGAGGATAGCTCACACATACAAATCTACTGGAATACCCCTTTAAAGCAGTGATCCACTTTTTAAAAATTGATGGCCTAACATTAACATTTTAGATCAGTGGAGACCAAACTATTAGGACCCCACAAATCAGCTGTTTCCCAGCAATGTTTCCATACTGGGCACTGGCTACTCACTCCCTGTATTCTTGATAATACTGGTTGTGGGTATTATACCTGTATCCCTTTCAAGTCTATTGGATACCGCTGCAGCCCTCATAACTGCTGCTATCAAGAATATGTCTTAGGGTTGAAGTAGGGGGCCACTGGACTGAAAGATTTTACAGCTAAAACCACTCCTATAATTTCTAGATGACCACTTCCTAACATCTCATACCTAACAGGTATAGTTTATGGTTTATTCCTTCACCTGGATCATTGAATTTCTACACAACTGTACTTATTCTACAATAACAGCTGAGATCTTGGTGAACTATGGACACCACTACAGACCTAGCCATAGAGTCACATCTCCTGCCCATCTACAGATGATAGAGCACTAGAAGAACCAGCCATGATGTCCTCCATTCCTCTGGACACTAGATTATCAGCCATACTGCCCACATCACATATGGCAGAGCTGGTACATGTGGTACTGGCAGGCAGGTGACACCTGAGGATTCTGTGACCTCTGACATCATGCGACCTGCACACGGCCAACTGTCATTTAGTATCCACTGAAGATGGCGGCGACTAGACTGTACCACTGGATCTCAGCGATACTGCGGAAAGTGCCATTCATTGGACAAAGAGGAAGAAGCGATAGGAAGAGAGAAGAAGAGAAGAAGGAAAATGAGAAAAGGAAGAGAGAAGAGGATGGAGAGAGCGGATTTATGAGGATGAAGAAGATGAGAGGAGGAGGAGATGAGAAGAGAGAAGATGAAAAGAAGGAAAGAAAAGAGGATGGAGAGAGCGGATCTATGAGGATGAAGAAGATGAGAGGAGATGAGAAGAGGGAAAATGAAAAGAGGAAGAGAGAAGAAGACGGAGAGAGCGGATGTATGAAGAAGAAGAAGAGAGGAGGGGAGGCCAGTATATTGAAGGATGACAGTTCAAGACCAGGCAGCAGCCAGGACCCCGGTACATCCAGCCCCTACCCTGACTTTTACATCAACCGCTTCCTCATCCATCAGGAGTTGGGTAGGGGCGCCTTTGGCCAAGTAAGTTTTACAACTTTTTATTTTTTGTTAATAGGACAATGAAACAAATCCTTTCTTATTTCCCTTTAGAAAACTATTGTTCCCTGTTATCAGCCACTTAGGAAATCTGCATTTTCCATTAATGAAGTAAATGACAGGATGTCCAGAAAGTTCCCATCCTCCATGATAACTCCTTTATATCTCTAGTGCTGAGGACCTTTAATAACTTTCTATATATATGTGTGACTCCTTCTATAGAGCTGCAGTGTAATAAGCCGCCACATAGTCTATTCTCATAGAAAGGGATATCCCGTGTGATGGGGCGCTGGTCTCAGGGACTGAAGAGATCGGGAAATGTGCATTATTTACCGGCCCTGGTCTGTGTAGGCTGCAGTAAGAACACAATGTATATATTGATGTCTGTACACGTAGTACAACCAATGTCCACCTAGATCTGTAAATATACTTGACCACTATTTCACTGTTCCTATCTACAGTATCCTCTATTTATGCCTATGTGTATGGTACATTATATTCTTCTGATCTGTAGGGTCTGGATCCAGCTGACTGGCCGACCACTCGGTCCACCCCTCTGTCACAGGCAACAGAATAGCCAGAAACCCCTGCAGATAAAATCCCCCATGTAATAAATATGTAAGAATTTCCCTGTGGCCACTTTCAATGACTTTTCCAACTTTTTCTTCAGGTGGTCCTGGCATCAGTCCCCGGCCAAAACATCTTCATGCCTGTTAAGATCGTCAACAAAACAAGGAACAATGCAGCAATTATAATGAGAGAGCGACGGATACTCCTGCCCATTCCTCTGCCATCTAAATGCCGCACATCAGTCTCAGGACAGAACCTACTACATCATGGAGTATCTGTCTGGCGGCAGCCTGGAGGATTTACTGAGAAAGTGCGGCAGTCTGAACATCGAAACTACAAGGTACGTGAATGACGTGGGAAACGAGTGACAGTGGACTGAAGGGTGGAAAATATATGGTGACATGTCAGGTCAGATCTAGAAGAGACTGGAGGGAATACAGACGACCATACACAGCGCCTCCTGCTGCTGGTGACACTTTGATAATAGCAGGATATTAGGGGATTACTAGAGAATGATTTAATGTCATTGATACTACACTGTCCTCTCTCTCAGATTCTACACAGCAGAGATGGTATGTGGCCTCCAGTTCCTCCATGGACAGAACATCATCCACAGGTAAGCAGATGTCATTTGTAATGGTGGAATAATGTACCTGGAGTCCTGAATGACGCTTGGTTTTGCTGAGGTGTATACCATGTCTTTTATATCACTACAACCTTGGACAGATTTCCCATTTTGTTTCATTTACACTTCATGTGTCTTATTTCATTGCAGAGATATGAAGCCAGCCAACATCATGCTGGACGGGAATGGTCACATCCGCATCATAGACCTGGGGCTTGCCCGAGATGATGTCACCTCCTCCAAAAAGATCCGTGGAGCGGCGGGCACATTACGTTATACGGCCCCAGAGATCCTTCTAGGAGAGGATTACGACGCAGCAGTGGACTGGTGGAGCCTTGGGATTATTGTACCAGAATGTCATCAGGATGCTTCCCACTTACCACGGTGAAATTATCCATCAACACCGATGTACAACACCTGCTCTCAGGACTGCTGCAGAGAAATCCTAAGAAGAGGCTGGGTGTGAAAGGTAACATCAGAGACCATCCCTTCTTTACCATCATCTGCTGGGAGGATCTGGAGATGAGGAGAGCACAGCCGCCATTTATACCACCCAAGGCAGTTCTGAAGAACCAAGACCTTCTGTAGCCGGAGGAACAGACACTTCACGCTGCATCCAATTTCTCATACGTGTCACCAAGCTGGACCCGGATCAGCCGTGCCTAATGCCCAGAACGTTGTGCCTCCCGACCCATACCTCTGCTGCTGGAAGAGACCTCGGCTGCCTGCAAAATCCTCTCTAACCATCTCAATGCTGCAGATCTTCCATCAAGCTGTTGTCCTGGACCTCAACTGCATCCTCTAATATCTGGCTGGCATCGGACATCACTACCTCCTGAAGACTGCCCGCGACCCCAGGAGTGGCCTGTGCATGTGTACATCTCAGCACAGGCCAGGTAAGTTATACACAGCACTCATACATTACACATAGATTACACACACCTAGCTATAAGTATAGACACATAGATACAAGTATAGTCACATAGACTTATAGACATATAGATTGGTAGACGGATAAGTATAGATACTCACTGATACAAGTAGGCAGATGGATAGATAGATGTTAGATATTAGATGTCGGCTTTGATCCTGGGACATGATCTGATCGCCATATTTGGGGTCAGGAAGGAATTTTTCCCCTTGAGGACAATTGGCTCACTCCTCAAAAAGGTTTTCGCCTTCCCCTTGATCAACTCAGCCTTAAATAGGTTTAGTATAATAGATCCTAAGGTGATAAGTAATAATTCATATAACAGAATATAAAAATAGAAAAAAAAAGAAAAATTAGTTTTAGTTTCATATAATGTAAATCTTATATACTAATAATAAACTTTTACCCACACCAGACTGGCTTTTGATCCTGGGACTTGCTCTGATCGCCATATTTGGGGTCGGGAAGGAATTTCCCCCCTTACATGAGGACAATTGGCTCTTTCCTCAAGGGGGGTTTTCGCCTTCCTCTGGATCAACACAGTCTATAGATAGGTTTAGTTTAACATATTATATATTATACAGATAAATATCATAACTATTGTAGAGATTATAGGATTTTAAAATAGATCTCTTTTAAAAAAAAAATATATATATATTTTTTCTCACTAGGAAGGTTAGATACTGTCTTTTGATCCTGGGACTTGCTCTGATCGCCATATTTGGGGTCAGGAAGGAATTTCCCCCCTTACATGAGGACAATTAGCTCTTTCCTCAAGGGGGGTTTTCGCCTTCCTCTGGATCAACACAGTCTATAGATAGGTTTAGTTTGACGCAATTTATATTGTAGACACAAACACAATATTGTAGTACACATACAAAATAAAAAACAATATTAAAAAATCTAAATCAGATAGGTTAGATACTGACTTTTGCTAAGGACACACGTAAATAATATAGATACATAAAAAAATAGGTTTAGTTTGTACACATAAATATAGTAATTTAGTATATATTTATAAAAAAAAATATTTAAAAAATATACCAGATAGGTTAGATAGTGACATCAGCCATGTACTTACAGTCCTATGAAAACGTTTGGGCACCCCTATTAATCTTAATCATTTTTTGTTCTAAATATTTTGGTATTTGCAACAGCCATTTCAGTTTGATATATCTAATAACTGATGGACACAGTAATATTTCAGGATTGAAATGAGGTTTATTGTACTAACAGAAAATGCGCAATATGCATTAAACCAAAATTTGACCGGTGCAAAAGTATGGGCACCTCAACAGAAAAGTGACATTAATATTTAGTACATCCTCCTTTTGCAAAGATAACAGCCTCTAGTCGCTTCCTGTAGCTTTTAATCAGTTCCTGGATCCTGGATAAAGGTATTTTGGACAAACAATTCAAGTTCAGTTAAGTTAGATGGTCGCCGAGCATGGACAGCCCGCTTCAAATCATCCCACAGATGTTCAATGATATTCAGGTCTGGGGACTGGGATGGCCATTCCAGAACATTGTAATTGTTCCTCTGCATGAATGCCTGAGGATTTGGAGCGGTGTTTTGGATCATTGTCTTGCTGAAATATCCATCCCCGGCGTAACTTCAACTTCGTCACTGATTCTTGAACATTATTCTCAAGAATCTGCTGATACTGAGTGGAATCCATGCGACCCTCAACTTTAACAAGATTCCCGATGCCGGCATTGGCCACACAGCCCCAAAGCATGATGGAACCTCCACCAAATTTTACAGTGGGTAGCATGTGTTTTTCTTGGAATGCTGTTTCTTTTTGGACGCCATGCATAACGCCTTTTTTTATAACCAAACAACTCAATTTTTGTTTCCAAAATGAAGCTGCCTTGTCCAAATGTGCTTTTTCATACCTCAGGCAACTCTATTTGTGGCGTACGTGCAGAAACGGCTTCTTTCTCATCACTCTCCCATACAGCTTCTATTTGTGCAAAGTGCGCTGTATAGTTGACCGATGCACAGTGACACCATCTGCAGCAAGATGATGCTGCAGCTCTTTGGAGGTGGTCTGTGGATTGTCCTTGACTGTTCTCACCATTCTTCTTCTCTGCCTTTCTGATATTTTTCTTGGCCTGCCACTTCTGGGCTTAACAAGAACTGTCCCTGTGGTCTTCCATTTCCTTACTATGTTCCTCACAGTGGAAACTGACAGGTTAAATCTCTGAGACAACTTTTTGTATCCTTCCCCTGAACAACTATGTTGAACAATCTTTGTTTTCAGATCATTTGAGAGTTGTTTTGAGTAGCCCATGATGCCACTCTTCAGAGGAGATTCAAATAGGAGATCGACTTGCAATTGGCCACCTTAAATACCTTTTCTTATGATTGGATACATCTGGCTATGAAGTTCAAAGCTCACTGAGGTTACAAAACCAATGTTGTGCTTCAGTAAGTCAGTAAAAAGTAGTTAGGGGAATTCAAATCAATAAAATGATAAGGGTGCCCATACGTTTGCACCGGTCAAATTTTGGTTTAATGCATATTGCACATTTTCTGTTAGTACAATAAACCTCATTTCAATCCTGAAATATTACTGTGTCCATCAGTTATTAGATATATCAAACTGAAATGGCTGTTGCAAACACCAAAATATTTAGAACAAAAAATGATTAAGATTAATAGGGGTGCCCAAACTTTTTCATAGGACTGTATATAAATGCTATATACTTCTAATATAATATTAATACATTGCAAAAAAATAGGTTTAAAGTACTAAAATAAAGTCTATAGATTAGAAACAGATCTATAAATATAGTATTAGAACAGATTTATATTAATATAGAATGATAAAATAACCAGGTACATTAGGTAAATTCCCTGCGGTCCCGGTAGGCAGGAGGTATGTCCCAGTTTCAACTCATTGGTGTCCTCCAGACGCCGATGGGTTGAATAAATAGGCAATTAAAGCAGGAGCTGTCACAGCTCAGCTCCTGCTTTAATGCTACTCTCCGGCATGTGTAGGGGCGATGTGATGACGTCACATGCGCCTACAACTATGTGAGCGAGTGAGCTGTGGGGGAGCGTTGGAAGGTGAGTATAAGTATTTTTTTTTGTGTTACAAACTGAGGGGAGCATAATGTAGGGGGCCCATAGAACTGGGGGAAGATGAAGGGGGGGAAACGGCATAACACTGGGGCAGATGAACGGGGGGAGAACGGCATGAAAATGGGGGCAGAGATGGGGGGGCATGAAGCTGGGGACAGAGATGGAGGGGGGACATGAAACTGTGGGCAGAGATGGAGGGGGACATGAAACTGGGAGCAGAGATGGGGGGCATGAAGCTGGGGACAGAGATGGAGGGGGGGCATGAAACTGTGGGCAGAGATGGAGGGGGACATGAAACTGTGGGCAGAGATGGGGGGGCATGAAACTGTGGGAAGTAATGGAGGGGGGGACATAAAACTCGGGGCAGAGATGGGGGACATGAAACTGTGGGCAGAGATGGAGGGGGGACATGAAACTGGGGTCAGAGATGGAGGGGGGACATGAAACTGGGGTCGGAGATGGAGGGGGGACATGAAACTGGGGGCAGATGAAGGGGTTATATGAAACTGGAGGAGAGATGGAGGGGGGGACATATAATTTACGGGTGGCTGTAGGAGGATTATACTGTGTGTGGGCACATGAAAAATGAATGAGAATGGGTGGCATCAACATAAAAGTGGGGGGAACTAAATTTGCCGCGGCACATTTTGTCCCTCTTTATGCTCTTCAAAAATTGGGAGGTATGCCGAACACACACACGCCGGGGAGCGCAGGACCGCGCGCTCCCTGGTAGAAGTATGGTATGGTTTCTATTGTGTCCACTCGTGCTGCCCCCCCCCCCCCCCCTTCCCAAGTATTGTTTGTTCTGCTCCCTTGCTCTGTTCCCTTGGACTGTGTCTACTGTGCTCCTGGTACTATACATACTGTGACTTCTTGCATAGTACTTGCTGGTATGGTTTGTATTGTGCCCCCTTGACTTGACCTATGCTCCTCTCATCTCCTTGCACTTTTTCTGCTCAGCCTCCCATGTTATGTTCATTTTTCCCTCTTGCACTGTGTCTACTCTGCACCCCTAGTATTTTAACTTCTGCACCTTTCATGTGTGCACTCTACCTTCATGTATTGTTTCTTCTGCTCACCTGCATTATGCCTTCTGTTCTACTATACCATGCCTTCTTGTATAACGGTAACATATTGCTTCTGTTGTGCCCTTTTCCATTGTGTCTGCTGTATCACCATATAGTGTTCCCTCTTTCCCCTTGTCTTGCACTTTGTCTGCCCTGCCTAGCATGTATTCTTCTCTCTGCTGCCTTGTACTGTGCCTGTTCTGCACCCCATATATTGTTCTTTCTACCCCTTTTTCCCAGGGCTGTGGAGGCATTGACTTCTTCATAAATGACTGACACCCAGGGTCAGAGAGGCAGAAAAGATTCTCTAACTCATTAAAAAGTATATATACAGATCTATTTAGGCATATATTGTATACCCCAAATGGTGTGCAGTGGTGGATATTCACTTTAAAGAAAGAATATGTAGGCAAAGGAGCAACTGCATTGTAGGGGACAATTGGATCTGGGATTCCTCAACCTCTTTCTTTAAGTAAAAATAATAAAATCTTGAGTCTTCTGAGAATGGCTGGGCTGGATTCATTTACACAAGGCATGTGTTCCTTCTCCATTGCTTAGAGGTCACAATAACTTTCTCCAAGCTAGCTTTAAGTGGTCGACCCTTATGTACACATCCCTGTCCATTGGGGTAAGGACTTTCCCCAAAGATGTAAATCAAGTTATAGCTGTAATGGTATTTGAGCCAATACAGAGACTGACACACAGGTCTATGCACAAGGCCTACGGTTATATCAAAGGAAACAAGAAACACATCCCCAAAGAAAAACAGACCTGAGTAATCGCAGAGATTCTGCAAAGTCATTTTTTATCCTTTATTATTTAAAGGGTTTTTTTCTGTCCCAATTGAAGGCTGCTAGAACCCGATGGTCTGTGCAGAGTTCAGGTGCTGCAGTGCATGTTCACAAGTAATGGACATTAAAGGGATTCTACCATTAAAAATCTTTTTTCTGTGGCTAACATGTCGGAATAGCCTTTAGAAAGGCTATTTGTCTCTTACCTTTAGATGGGATCTCCGATGCGCCGTTCCGTAGTAATACCAGTTTTTACCGGTATGTAAATTAGTTTTCTGGCAGCGATGGTGGCGGGCCCAGCGCTGAAAATGCGATGAGGGCGTCCCCACCGCTGCCCGAGAACAGGATCCTGAGCCGCCTCTATCTTCTGCTGGATCCTCCCCTTCTTTCTTCGTCTTTCTTCTGACGCCTGCGCAGTTGGCTCTGCCACTGAGACACTAGTAGAGCCGACTGTGCATGCACACAATTGCGGCCTCGGAACTATGGCCGCGCATGCGCATTCGGCTCTACTAGTGTCAGAGCCGACAGAGGTGAAGCTGCCGAAGAAAGACGAAGAAAGAAGGGGAGGATCCAGCAGAAGATAGAGGCGGCGCAGGATCCTGTTCTCAAGCAGCAGTGGGGACGCCCTCATCGCATTTTCAGCGCTGGGGCCCGCCCCCATCGCTGCCAGAGAACTAATTTACATACCGGTAAAAACCGGTATTACTAAGGAACGGCGCGGCGGAGATCCCATCTAAAGGTAAGAGAGGAATAGCCTTTCTAAAGGCTATTCCGACGTGTTAGCCACAGAAAAAAGATTTTTAATGGTAGAATCCCTTAAAGTAATAATAGTGTGAACCTACCCTTAACCCCTTCCCGCCTCAGGCAATTTTCATTTTTGATTCCTGTCTTCCAAACTCCATGACTTTTATTTTTCCCAATGTATTGGGAAGTTGGAATTGGAGAAAACTGCATTTGTGCGACTTTCTTAGAGGTTTTGTTTTTTAACCTTATTAAGCCCTAAAATTTCTAAACTTTGCAAAAAGGAAAAATGAAAAACTTCTTCGAATCTCCTTATTCTGACACCTGTAACATTTTATATTTCCGTGTAAAGGGTTGAATAATGTGTCTTTTTTTTTTTTTTTGGGGGGGGGGGGCATATGTTCTTTTTATTTATACCAATTTGTGGAATGTCTATTGCTTTGACCACTTTTTATCCAAATTTTGATGTGAGGCAAAACACCAAAAAATCGGAAAAAACGGCAGTTCGGCTCTTTTAATTTTTTTCTGCTATGGTGTTCAAAAATATAGTTTTATAAGTTTGTAGACTGGGTGTTTTCTGGCACAAGGAGACCTAATGTGTTTGTGTTTTACTTTCATTTTTTACTTTTATATATGTTCTAGTGTTATTATTATTTTTTTATTTCTACTGTAATAATTAGATCTGATCACTAAAGCATTGCATTATGATGCAAATGCATTGCAATGTGTTGAAGAAATTTGGACAAACTTAATGCCAGACAAGCCTGAGTCTCCGTTGCCATGGAGTAACGCGCACGTAAACACGAGTCAGAGTGAGCGCTTCAAACCAGAATCCCATTGACTTCAATGGGTTCTGTCTTACGTGCGCTACACATTGAAATCAATGGGAGGCTTTTTAACCCATTGATTTCAATGTGTAGTGCGTGTAAGACGGCACCCATTGAAGTCAATGGGATCTGTTTTGAAGCGCTCACTCTGACACGTGTCAGAATGAGCGGCATGTTACTCCTTGGGAACAGAGACTGAAAGTCTTCAATAGACTGCCGGCTGTCCCAGAACTTGGTTCAGGGGCTGACAATCCTCTCCAAAACGGTGGCAACCTTACGCTTTCTGGAAGATAGCGCCTTGGTCAGCTTTGACTGATTGTGAGGCATTAGTGCCTAGCTCTCCATCGCATAATATAGTGGCTCCTGAGCAGCAGCCATATTTAAATACCTGACATCTACTGCATTGCTATGGGAAAGGGTTAAATATTTAAAAACACCGAAGCCCCGATCTTTACATAAAACCACACCTCACCAATATGTGTGTGAATCTCAAAACTTTTGGCCATGACTGTGCAATCTCTGACACAATTTAAGGTGAATTCACAAAAACAGAAATTTCCTGAATGCCGTCCTTCATCCTAATGTGCTCTCTGCTCTGACCTGCTCCACAGAGTGATGATATCTGTAGTATCTCGCCAAGAACCTGCTACAGTTGTCATTTGATACAGCGGAGAAGGGCTGTGGAACAGAAAAGGGTACAAATAAAAATATGCTAATAATATTGAAAATTTAGCACAGTGACCCCTCTATACAGTCTCCCCTATAACAAGGCATCACTTACTGCTAACTGCTAATTATGCAAACTTGTATTTCCATTACAAATACTGGACCCCAAAGCAATGTCCCATCCTTGCACGATGGAAGCTTACACTCCATCGTATGACCTCCTCACACATCTACAGGATTTCCTCTGTGGCTCGCCTACAGAATACATACTGAAAAAGTTAAGCCTGTTCTGCAATAGTTTTATTTTCTTGGCAGCTGGGGGCCACATGAGTTGGCGTACGTCATGATTTAATCCCATTTTATTCTAATATTGATGCAGATGTTTTTGTGTTTTTCTAATCCTTATCACCATATAAGAACATCATTGGGAATATTATAAAACTCATATATTATATTCTGTTGTTATTTTACCTCCTAATCTTTCAGTCAGATCTGTTTTGCAATTTTCATCTCAAGTTAATGGCCCATGAAGTAATGACAAATCCATCAAGTTCTCCCCTGTGGTTGAAATATTGTATTATATTTATTTGATGGGTGAAGCTCTCAGGATCTGTCTCTTGCCTGGCAGTTTAGTGTAGAGTTTAGTTTGGGGTCTCTTCTGACATTATACTATGAACGCTATGGGACAATACAAAGCTTGAAGGGGCCGCTATAGGAAAAACCCCTGGACACATTCAGCCATTTCGTGTCATAGGGGGAAAATTATTTCTTGACCCCAGGAAAGGGCGATCAGTCCAAGGACCCTGGATCAAACCTACTGAAGTCTATTATAATTTATTACTATACTTAATTATCCTACATACTAATATAATATTTTTGTTTCTTTTTTAGATTATTATTATAACATTCTACTATTTTTACTTTTCTTATTATTACTAGACTATTAGTACTATTAGTATAGTATATATACAGGGTGTCTGGAAAGTAAGTACACAAAAATTGATCTATCAAAAATAAAATGTAGATGGACTAGTCCCAACTAGCTGTAACAGTTTACTTTTTTTTTTTCCCCCCCGAATTCTTCATAACAAATAAGATATTCCAGCGTTTCCTTCTTTCCTTTTTGGTGTGTTCACCCCTAAAATGGCTGCTTACACAGTATTGTTAGCGGCCATTTTCTTGTGTCCAGCGGGCATGCACAGTCGGCTTGCCCTAGGCCCGAGGCTTAGAAGTTAGAAGCCACCACCGGAAAAAGACGTGGTCAATACCTCGTTCCAGATGAAGATGGAGGCGTCGCTGGAGAGTTCTCTCGCAGCATTCGGGACGCCCCCAGTGCTGTTTGAGCGCTGGGGACCGCCCCCAGTGCTGCAATAGAACTCATTTACATACCGTCAAAAAACGGTAAAAAAACAGCAGCGCGGAGAAGACAATGCAAGGTAGGAGATGAATAGCTTTCTTAAGGCTATTCCAACGTGTTAATGAGAAAAAAATGTGATTGAATTATAGGATCCCTGTAATATGATTAAAATTAATATTAATATAGGTGCTGCTGCTGGTATTACACCTTGGTGGGCTCATACTTTACCTGATCCATGGATGGAGGAGAATATTGGATATGATGTTCTTCTTTCCTCCAAGCCTCCTGTGGATGTAGTAAAGGAGGGAATGTCGGTGTAACATCTCTGCCTGTTCAGGTCACTGCTCCACCCTCTGCTCGCATGCGGCGGTGCAGAAGGCATGTGCAGTTTAGTTCCTTGCTTAGAGTTTTTGGTTGTACTGTGTAAACACGGCTCTAGTTCTGTAATTGAATCTGCACCACACCCATCTTCTGCCCTTGTCTGCTTCTGTCCATGAAGTAGTTAAATTTGGTCTTGTCCTGTGATTGATAGCCTGCCTTCCTGTCAGGTCCAGGGCGGGTTCATCCTCCCCTATTTAGTCTTGGCTCACATTCACACTGGTGCCTGTTATTGCCTTGTGCTTTATGGCTTTATCTTGCTGTTTATTTTCTTGTATTCTTAATCCTGACTTTGGCTTTTCCTGTTGACTGTTCTTTTGGACTTCGATTTGGCACTGCATTGCTCGACTGTTACTGAACCCTGGCTAGCTGACCTCCCTTTGTTGTTGTTTGTCTTGTCTGCGTTTTGTGTGTCACATATATAGGAAAGGATCGTCTCCAAGTTGCCACCTATTACATAGGATAGGGCCTGGCAAGAGGAAGGGACAATGGGGGGCTTCAGCTTAGGGCGCACTGTCTCTTGTGCCCCTTCCTCCAGAGTTCTCCAGCAGCTACTGGGGAATTGTCATCTAAGCAATTCCCTAACAGTCGGAATCTCAGTGAGTCGCTGGTCTTCTTTTCTGACTCTTGTCTTGATGTTTCTGGCTGTTTTCTCCCTCATTCCTTGTCTCTTTATCTTCCTTCTTCTTCCTCTTCATCTCTTCTTCCTCTTCACTGGACTTCTTCTCAGGGGTCTTCTTGTCTTCTTTCTCTACTCGCTTCTTCTTCACCTGACAATTTTGTCCCTTTTTTGCATCTTCTCTGTTTCTTCCTCCTTCTCTTGGCACAGCCCAGGTTCTTCCTCATCCAGTGCAGAGGGCAGGTATTTCTTCTGGGGTTTACAGTTGGTTGGCATGAGGTGCTAAAAAAATAAGGAAATAGTCAGTTGTCTATTGAGACTTTCTTACACAACTTTTACATCTATAGTAAGGACATGTGTGAATCTAATGATAACATAATATGCAGAATGATCAATAACCTCCATCTTGAAGAGAGGTGACGGCAGGAACTTCATGGAATAGTTGAGGATTTGTACATTTCTGAAGTCCAAATTGCAGGGATACACTGAAAAGATAACAAAACAAGATAATGGGATCAGTCATATGTACAAGAGAATTACAGCAAAATTTCTTTAATCCACCATCAATGCAGCCTGCTAGGTGCTGGATTATCAGATATGCTGGATTATAGGTAACAATAAAATACAATATCTTTATTGAGAAACAGTGTATAAAAATATATATGGAACAGTATCTACCAACAGACAAGAAGGGGATCCTATACAGATAATGGTCCAATATGTAGAATGTAATTTATGTAAATATCCAATAAAATTGAAGACAGTAACTAAATAAACAGCACTAGGGATAGGTAGTAAATAAGCTACTGCTAGTGTATACAAACCACAAAGATGCAATAAATAATAAATTGATTGGTGATACGAGTAAATTAACAATATAAGACAATGCCTAAGTCTAAATATAGTATAACTAGGAAGTAGGCATATGTATAGATCACTAGGTAACATGCAACTAGTGGCTGCATAGGTAAAGTATCACAGACAATGCATCTAAGGCAAATCACATAAGGCAAGTAGACAAATAGTAATTATGCCAAAATGGTCACAAAGTAATAAAGTCTCAGTGTAAATGCAGAGAGAGTAGAAGATCAATATCACAGTAATGACATAATGTAGTATATAGATAGTCAGAGAATACAGGTACCCATAGTGACTGTATGGTGCAGGACCAGGATCAGAGGAAACCCTACCCCAAAGCACGTTTCGGCGCTGCCTTCTTCTGGGGGCGGTGCCGAAACGTGCGTTGGGCTAGGGTTTCCTCTGATCCTGGTCCTACACCATACAGTCACTATGGGTACCTGTATTCTCTGACTATCTACAGTATATACTACACTAGCTGGTACCCGCGACTTCGTCTGCGGTGATTGTAGCAGTGGGTATATACAGGCGTGGGTAAGGTTTTCGTAGTGTGTATAAGGTATGGGATATGAAATGTAAGATTGTATCTTGTTTTTGTTGTAATTCAGAGAATACGTGAGACTTTTGTGTTGAAGGTAATTTGTATTTGAGCTGCTATACGGTGTTGTGAGAAACTTTACATAGTGTCTTTGGGACAGAGGTATTTGAAGTTAACCCTTTCCCGCCGATGGCATTTTTTGATTCTTGTTTTTCACTCCCCTCCTTCTAAACCCCATAACTTTTTTATTTCTCCGCTCCCAGAGTCATATGAGGTCTTACTTTTTCCTGGGACAAATTTTTCTTCATGATGCCACCATTATTTATTCTATATAATGTACTGGGAAGCAGGGAAAAAATTCAAAATGGGGTGGATTTCAAGAAAAAATGCATTTCTGCGGCTTTCTTACGGGCTTTGGTTTTACGGCGTTCACTGTGCAACCAAAATGACCTGTCCCCTGTATTCTGTGTTTCGTTATGATTCCGGGGATACCAAATTTATATGGTTTTATTTACATTTTGACCCCTTAAAAAAAATCCAAAACTGTGTTTAAAAATTATTTTTTGAAAAGTCGCCATATTACGAGAGCCGTAACTTTTTTATACGTGCATGTACGGGGATGCAAAGGGCGTCCTTTTCTTGCGGGGCCGGGTGTACTTTGTAGTTCTACCATTTTCGGGAAATGTTATTGCTTTGATCACTTTTTATTCAAATTTTTATCAGAATCAAAACTGTGAAAAAACGGCAGTTTGGCACTTTTGACCATTTTTCCCTCTACGGCGTTTACCGAACAGGAAAAATATTTTTTTTTTTTTTTTTTTTTTTTCATAATATTTTTATTGGTTTTCCAAAAAGAAATGACACTTAAACAGCATAATATGAAATGTGAACAGAAAATTCGTAAAGAAATACAAAACATTTTAGGAGCGTACTAAAGAATGTAAACGATTCCTATGAAGGCTATTAGTTTCAGCAACTGAAAAAGCATGTGTTAGCTAATTTAGAGAACAAGAATTGAGGAATACGAGAGAGCCATTCCACCACACGAACATATACATAGAGAGCGCATCCAAGGACAGAGGGGAAAGAAAGGGGAAAGGAGGGGGGGGGAGGGTAAGGGGGGTAATTAGACTGTGGGCTAGAGTTGGAGCTGTTTCCAGGGGCCCCAGGTTTTGAGAAAAGCTTGATGCCTTCTTGCCTGCCAACTGGACAACTCTTCAAACCTAGCTATCTGATTTACCTTAGCTATCCATTCAAGTCTGGTTGGGGGTTCGGTACTAAGCCACCTACCCGGGATGAGTGAGTTGGCCGCCGACAAAAGCAAGGAGACTAAATTAGATCTGGACGGTTTATAGTCTGCATTGGGGAGTGAGAGTACTACCATGGAGGGGAGAATCTCGAAAGAATGTGAAGTGACTTTCCTGACAGTAGTTTGAACATCATCCCAGAAGGCGCGGATAAGCGGACATTGCCACCAGATATGAAACAGGGTGCCTGTATGCAGTTTGCACCTCCAGCATAGCTCCGAGGCATTCAATTTCATACGTGAAAGGCGTTCAGGAGTGTGATACCATCTCGTTAATAATTTGAAATGCGTTTCCTGCAAACGCACACATGGGGAAAAACCATGAGAGTTTCGCAAGACCACGGTGACTTGATCGTCCGTCAGTTTGATCCCTAGGTCAGACTCCCAAGAAGAGACATATGCAGGTTTATAAAACGATTGTGGATCGATATACTGTTTCAAGACAAAAGCTGTCTTGCAAAGCTGTGCGTTGTGCGCCAGTACCGATCGCTCAAAGGGTGTAAGGGCTGTGCGTGGTGCGTTACTCGCCAACCATTCCTCAGCCAACTTGTGCAAATGATGTTTTTGGAGAAAGGAAAGTGTAGAGGGAGACAAGCGCGATTCCAACATGGCATAATCAATTTTTGAGCTACTGTCTATATTGTCAATAAGCCTGTGTGGCAGAAGTCTTTCCCAAATATCTCCATATGAAGAGTGTGGATGGCCTAATTGTGAGGGGATGAGGCCTATAGGGGACAAAAGCGAGGAATCGGGGGCCAATCTTCCCTTGACCTCTCTCCAGACTTCGCAGGGACCCAAGATGAGTTGGTCAATCGTCTTAGTACGATTACCAGGTGATCCAAAAAGCCAAAGGTCTGCCTGAGATCGGGGGCCGAAGGCTTGTAAAGATATGTCTGAAACAAGGGATGGAGTGGAAAGGTTCGTCAAGTCAACCCATCGCTTCAGTTGTATTGCTCTGTAGTAGCTTAGAACATTTGGCATACCTATACCTCCTTCCGTCCTTTTCTTCATAAGGAGCGACAGAGGGAGTCTCGACTTTTTACCATTCCACAAAAACGTCGTGAAGAGGGTTCTGATTTCTTTAAAGAAAGTTTGAGGTAACCTTATGGGGAGCATATGCAGGTTGTAAAGAATTTTGGGTAGGATATACGATTTGAGGAGATTTTTACGGCCCAACCAAGAAAATGGAAGTTTCCGGTAGGAAGCCAATTTAGAGCGTATATCTTTCAGCAGGGGGACAAAGTTGGCCGGATATAATTGACTAGGATCCGCCGCCAGAGTGATTCCCAGGTACTTCAGGGATGTGGACGACCATGTAAATGGGGAGGAGGATGCCAGAGAAGTGGCCTGAGACCGCGGAAGAGTAATATTCAATACCTCCGACTTATCTAGATTAGCTTTGTAGCCTGAGATCCATCCGTATTGGGACAACAAACGTATAATGGCAGGCAAACCCTTCTCTGGGTTAGAGACCAAAAATAGGACATCATCCGCAAAAGCTGCAGAATAAAGCTGGAATTTCCCTATTTGAAGTCCCGATACATCTGGATGTAGGCGAACCGTTTGCAGAAGGGGTTCCAACACTAGGAGGAAGAGAGAGGGGGAAAGGGGGCAGCCCTGCCGAGTACCATTTTTAATATTGAAACTCGACGACAGAGTGTCATTGATTTTGAGTCTAGCATGCGGCGCATGGTACAAAGAAAAAATTGCTCTAATGAACGGGAGAGGAAACTTAAATTTTTCCAATGTTGCGTACATAAAGCCCCAGTCTACCCTATCGAACGCTTTTTCTGCGTCGAGGCCCAACAAAACTAATTTAGATTGGTACTTACGGGCATGTGCAATGGCATGAAGCAAGCGATGGGAATTATCCTTTCCCTCTCTCCCCTTCACAAACCCTGCTTGGTCCGGGTGTATCAGATGAGGGATTAGTGGCTTAATTCTAGTGGCTAGCACCTTCGCCCATATCTTTAAATCCAAATTTAATAGAGATATGGGACGATAGCTGCCACAGGATAAGGGGTCCTTCCCCTCCTTGGGTAAAAGGGTAATGTGGGCCTCCTGAGCCTGACTGGGGAGGGGCTTACCCCCAAGTAGGGCGTTACATGAATTGGAGAGATGGGGAATAAGTTCGGATTTAAAGACTTTGTAATACTGTAACGGGAAGCCGTCTGGGCCTGGGCTTTTCCCGGTGGGGAAACTATCTACCACTTGTTTAAGTTCCTCGTGAGAGATGGGAGCCAGGAGGGCCGTCGCCTCTTCGTCCGATAGAGACGGTAGAGGAACAGATTCTAGAAAGTCCTTCCTCTTCTGTGCCTTATCATCTGTGTCAGAAACAGAGTCATTTCCATTGAGGTTGTATAAAGAAGAGTAAAATGAGAGAAAGGCGGAGGTAATATCTGGAGTGGAAGTACAAGTTACACCTGTCTGATCCTTAACTTTAGCAATAAAACATTTGGCCTTTCTTTTCTTAATCAGTGAGGTCATTAACTTACCACTTTTGTCGCCGTGGGCATATAACTTATGTTGGAAGTGGAGAAATTGTTTCGCCGTACGGGCATTTATTAAGTCCCTCAATTCCTCCCTCAACTTGATGAGTCTATCGTGAAGGGGGCGCTGAACACTCAGCTTCCTTAGGCGTTCTATGGCCGCAATCTCAGAAAGGAGAGAGTCCAGTTTAATCTGCGATTCCTTCCTAGCCCTGGAGGCCAATGAAATAAAGACCCCTCTTATGACGGACTTGTGGGCTTCCCACGTGATTACAGGGCAAGTGTCTGGGTTAGCATTTATCTCGAAATATACATCCAGTTGTTGTTTAACTGTTTGATGGAAATCAGCCCTGTCCAGTAAGGACTCATTTAAGCGCCAATTCCAGTCTCTCCTAGGGAGCTGATCCAGCGTCAGTGTTGCCCATACCGGAGCATGGTCCGAAACCGAGATCAAGTCAATGCGTGAGTTCAGCGAGTATCCAACCAGAGATTTGGAGACAAATATATAGTCCAGTCTCTGATAAGATTTTTTAGGGTTGGAAAAGAACGAATAATCTCTCATGGATGGGTTATGTGCACGCCACAAATCCACTAAATTTGCATCAGTAAATGCCTGGTTCAATCTACCCAGCGCCTTCTGGGATATTGAGGAAACCCCGGAAGAGGAGTCAACTGACGGGGTAAGCGTAGCATTTAGATCCCCTGCCAAAATCACCTGTCCCTCAGCAAAAGTTCTAATGTCTTCAGCGCTGTAATAAGCCAATCTACCTGGCCCTTGTTAGGTGCATATAAGTTTGCAAATGTATAGACACGGGAAGCTATCGTTCCCTTCAGCAGAAGCATTCTACCATCCGGATCTTCGTATGTGTGAGTACACATGAATGGGACAGAATTATGAAACAGGATAGAGACCCCACATGTACGTTTAATCGGGTTTGCCGAATGAAAACAGAGGGGGAAAGCATTGGTGGGGAATCTAGGGATGAAACCAGACTTAAAATGGGTTTCTTGTAGAAAAGCTACGTTGGTACGGAGCTTCTTCAAAATTGTAAAGACTTGTGATCTCTTATTGGGTGAGCTCATCCCGTTTGTGTTGAAGGAGGTAAATACTAGCTTAGCCATGGGGGCACTCCGGTATCAGAACTAGGTAGAACTATATGTTAAGAGCGCAACAAAAGTAATAAGAGGCTGGGGAAAGGGGGAAAGGTGGCGAGGAGGAGGGTGAGGAGGATGCAGATCAAGGAAATAACCAAGCGGTGCGGTCTTTACGTGTGGGAAAGGTTCTCTCTATATGTACCCGCTACAGATTGTTTCAAAGAGTAGGCAAAAATATGCAGCAATATAGTACAAGACAAACAATAATAATTATACTATGAAACTGATAAACTAGAGTGTCTATAGCCGCGGCAAGCCTGATATCCGCAGACTATGAAATTCACTGTCAACAGACAGCCAAATGGAGGTAGGAGTTGGGATCTAATCGTGAATATCAGCTGACCACTCCAAACTGAAAATGTAAGTACAAATGAGGCACAAAGAAATGCAATAACTGAAAGTAAATAAGACACGTATCAGAGGTTACAAGCAGAGGGAACGGAATCAAGGGATGGAGCAAGGAGAAGAACCAGGAGAGGAGTCGAAAAAGAGATGAGCACATGGAGAAGAGAGAGGGACATGGTTTATAACGGAGCAGTAAAAGACAGACTAGCGAGAACGGAAGACAAATATGCAATAAGTAAATCTAGCATCTCAAATTACAGGGTGCCTCAAAAACTAACAAGTAGCTATTTCACAGGTCCTGTGCTTAAGGACAGTAGAATTGAGGCAATATAATCCCCCATCCATATGCTGGACAGGGTCTGAGAGAGGATAGCCACCCGAGGCCGCGGGGCCACCAAAAGAGTCCCAGGGCCACGGGCAGGACCCCTCCCAAGGATACACAATATGGTACAAGCAGAACTATGGCTGTCAGGGCGGAAAATATCCTGGCACAATACAGCGCCAAAGGCAGGTAGCCATCAGTGGAGCATAACAGAATGAGTCCTGAACCAACTCTAAGTCTGAAGAACCAAATAACAAAAAACAAAAAATATGTGCCAGGGTCAGGAACCAAGAACCAAGAGGACCAACTAGAGCCAGTTAGAAAAAAGCGTCCGATGGGCAATTTAGGCTGCCATAAGCAGGAGGAAGCAAGCCAGTCCCATCGCTAATAGAGATATTTCCGAGAGTCCAAAGTTTCAAAGGCTCAGGGGACAATCGCCTTCCTCGCCTTCGGGGATTTTGGCTTGTGCGGGTGTTCAGGCCAGTCAGAATCCGGGAGTCTAGGCCAAGCATTAATATCCATATTGAGCGCCTGCCAGGAGGGTATAGGAATAGGCGATATATCCAACAGAGGCCAGGCGGCTTCAAGGTCTGCAGGCGAACGGATTACTATTCTGCGACCCTGCTTCAGGACTGCCAGTCCAAATGGAAAAAGCCACATGTATTGCAGACCTTTTTCCTTCAATGCCTCTAGTAATGGCCAAAGCATGCGTCTTTTAGACAGGGTTTGTGGAGCCAAATCCTGATATAGCTGGATGTCTGTTTGCTCGTACTGGAGTGGTCTCTTTGTTCTGGCTGCAGCCAAAATCTCCATAGTGTCCACTGAGGTTAATAGTCCACATATAACGTCTCTGGGGGGGTCTGTAGCTGCTGGTTTGGGCCTGACTGCACGATGTACCCTTTCAATTTGAATAATGCTCGCCCTTTCCTGGCCCAGGAGCCCTGTGAATATGGATGCCATGACATTTCTCAAATCCTCCTGTGGGTAGGATTCAGGCAAACCTTTCAGGCGAATATTCCTACGTCTGTTGCGGTTTTCTAAGTCCTCCAGCATTTCACTGGCTCTATTGATGTGAGCATGGTGCAGGGCGACATGTTGTTCTACAGTAGCAGAGTGAGCAACAAGGGCAGAGCATGCTGTTTCAACCGACGAGACCCTGTTACCTAGGCCTTGCATATCCTCCCTTAGAGCTGCTAGCTCCGACATTATCGGTGCCATCGTCTGAGAAATTAGCTTGCGCATAAAGGATTTAGTGACCGTAGCGGAGGGGTTTGTGTCTAACCTGTCTGCGCTGGTCACGCTCTCCATGTCGGAGTCCTCAGCGTTGTATCCCTCCTGGACTTCCTCCTGCGCCATCTTGCGCGCCAAAGCGGGGGACCGGGCCGGCTTCTTCTTAAAGAATTTATGCAGTTCCCCTTGCTGATTCCTCCCATTCGGTGTACCGGGAGCGTCCTGGCTCCTGTCACGACCGTTCTTCCCCATTTGTGCGGCTGTTCGCTGAGTTTGGAGCGGGTATAAGCTGATTTACAGACGGAGCTGCAGGCTCAGGCGTCCATCTGCATTGACGGTTAGGCTCCGCCCCCCAGGAAAAATATTTGTATAGCTTTGTAGAGCGGGCGATTTTGGACGCGGGGATACCTAACATGTATGTGTTTCACAGTTTTTAACTACTTTTATATGTGTTCTAGGGAAAGGGGGGTGATTTGAATTTTTAATCCATTTTTTTTTTATATATATTTTTTTTACTTTTTTAAAACTTTTTTTTTTTGCATTTATTAGACCGCCTAGGGGTATTGACATGGGTGGGCAGTGTCACGGATTGTCAGAGCGGTGGGGGTCGGCAAACATGGCTGCTTCGGAGCCTTAAAGAGAGCCTCCTAGAGTATCGTTAAGGTGAGGGGCAAAGTGGTAAAGTATATGTATATGTGATTGTGTGGGGTTAGGGGCTAGGCTGTAGAGGGCAATATGAATTTTGTGGCTTGCTATGGTCCAAAGTGTGTGAGATTGCAGAGATGGTGGTGTGAGTTTGGGTTTTGTGGGGGTCCTGGCACAAACGTATGTGCGCTATTGTGACGAAAAGTAGCCTATTGCGCAATCGGGTGTATTAACTATGTTTGTGGAAACTTTCAGCCAAATCGGTCGAGCGGGTTTTGCATGATTGAGTAACAAACATCCAAACATCCAAACACACAAACCCACAAACATCCAAACTCACAAATTTTCACATTTATAATATTAATAGGATTATGTCATGGGAGTGCCTTCCACCACCAGTCATGCTGATATTTAGCCTGACTGTACTCTGCAGTAAGGAAATATGACCCCCACCCGTTCTCAAGATCAGTGAGGGTTTGGAGACCCCACCAAAAAGGATTTTAGCCTATGGATATAGTATAAATAGCTTTTGTGTCATAATTCCTTTAAACTGCTGCTTTATATTTACATTGGCACAGATTTGGTGCCCTAATGTAAGGGGCTGGTGTGTGGTCTTTGTTCTATCTCAGGTGCACTCACAGGGTCATATATAACATTTTTAATCAAATGCTGTAAGTTGAGGGCATGACAATAGGAAGGCTATTTAGTTTTGTGTCTCCTGGGGCTGCCACGAAGGCAAATGTTCCTGATTCCTAGTTCAAATGGTGTTCACTACATTCCTGACTATCCATCTGAAAGTAGATTTTGTGGTTTCACAATTGTCATTGTTTACCCTGCTATTTCATATAATACTCTCTTGGAACATCCACCTAATATGTATAGTGTGTAGGAGGCATTATACTGTGTTGTGTGTAATATTCTGTAGGGGCCACTTAGGGAGCATTATACTGTGTGGGGGCATTAAGGGAGCATTATCCTATGCAGGGGGCCACTAAAACAATTTTATTTTGTGTGGAGGCCACTAATGGAACATTATAGTCTCTGGGGCACTGATGCAGAATTCTACTGTGTGGTGGGTATTATACTGTATGGGTCCACTAAGGGGCATTATACTGTATGGGGGCCATTAAGTGGGCATTATACAGTGGTGAGGACACTAGAGGAGCATTATATTATGTTGGGGCACTATGGGAGCATTACACTGTGGAGACACTCAGAAGAGGCGAGAAACATTGCATTTTTATTTTACATAGTCTCCTACAATCACACTTTCCTTTTCCCAGAAAACCTCTGTGTATAGCCATACCTTCAAACCACACATTTATATATTTTTTCACCCTGGTCAGTATTAATTGAGAAGGATGATAACTAAAAGCTCATCAAGATTCCCCTCTAAACCTGCATACAGGGCCGCACCTCTAATGAGGCGAGGTGAGGCAGCAGCCTCAAGCGGCACTTTCAGAGGGGGCGGCAGCCATGGTACTTTTTTTTTTTACCTATACATCATCAAAGATCCTTTAACTCAAGTTAAAGGACCTGTGATGATGTCATCAAAGGTCCTTTAGCTGATGTGCAATGCTGCATCTATCTAGGACCTAGATAGATGCCAAATTGCAAATCAGCTAAAGGACCTGTGTTGACATCATCACAGGTCCTTTAGTTCACTAGGCTATGAGCAGATTCTTTAGACATGAGACACAGATAGAGCAAGTTGCCGGGAATGGAGAACGAAAGAAGATAATGAGGTGAGAAGAGACAGCATGTGTGAGCAAGTAGAGGGAACTGGGGGCAGATGTAGGGGCAGTTAAACTGAAGGCAGATGGAGGGTGACATCAAACTGGGGGGCAGATGGAGGGGGACATTAAACTGGGGTCAAATGGAGGAGGATATTTAACTGTGGGGGTAGCTGGAGGGGGGCATATCTGCCTCTAGTTGCCCCCAGTTTAATGTCCCCCTCCAGCTGCCCCAGTTTAATGTCCCCCTCTAGCTGCCTCAGTTTAATGTCCCCCTCTAGTTTCTGCTAGTTTAAACTGGGGCACAATGAGAGGGACTTAATACTGTGGGAAATTTGGAGGGGAATGTTATAATGTCATGGCATATAATGTTACGGTGACTGTAGGAACATTATACTTTGTGTGGGCACATGGAAAAATGGAATCAGCGTAGAAGTGGGTGGAGCTAAATTTGCCACGGTGCGCATAGCCCTCTAGAACCATTTCCCGATGAGAAAATTAATCGCCACCCCTGCCTAAACTAATCCAGGCCAGGGTCGCTCTGAAAACAAACCAAGCGGCCCTATTCTGCGCTAGTTTGGACCTCTAGATCATCATGTTGCCTGCGCTCAGCCGCAGACACCTTTTGGCAGGTGAAGAGGAGGCGACGCGGGAGTATCACCCAGCAGGTTGCAGCCTATTTACCTACCTCCCTGGGCCTGCTCATGGCTGCCCAAGCGGCCGCGCTGTGGGGCATAATAGTGGTTGCAGTGGGCCACTGTGGGACATAAAATATATGGGGGTTGAGTGCGTGGAGAAGTGAGGAGTCAAATATGTCTATATTGTAAACTTTACAGAGTTAAGTCACAAGGTCTTCAGTCCAGGGGGAGGGGGGCGTCTTTTGATTGTCTGCCTCAGGCAACAGAGGTGCTAGGTTCACCACTGCCTGCATAGACAATAGAAAGAAAACATCTACAGTTAGAAAGAAGAAAGAAGGTCATATGTTTTCCCCTTTAAGGACCTCTGGTATATGTAGTATTTATCCTGAGATTTTTGGGACAGGTACAGGACAATGAGGATGGCTGAAGAATACATCTTACTAAAAACCCTAATAACCTCGCCGTATTTATTAAAAGTAAAAATTTTGTGATTCCTCACTGTCATTGTGTTAAGAACATCTGGATGATCATGGGAGGGAATAAATGATGTATACATGGAGGCAGCCGTGCTAAAGCGTCCCTGGGGAGCACTGGATAAGCTGGTTATTTTGCACATGGTTATGTAATGGCTAAAGGTTTCTGACCCAATTATCCAGGTAATTGACGAAAACTGTATCAGATTTCAGTAGGTAATTTTGTAATGTGCATCATATGAAGCCTCTATTACATATGCAGAACTTCATATTATCCCTGTACCAATAGGGTGTGTGATCATGATGGGCATTTAATATATTAGATGTCTGCATTTTATATTTTAGAATAGTTCAGATGTAGAGATGGATGAATCTCTAAAGATTTGTTTCAGGTTAAGATGGATTCATTTTGGGTAAACTAGTTCAGATAGATTCGGACGTGCTACTATTATATGCTAGGTTCTCTTCAATCTTCGACACAAACCACAAAAAAGGGTAAGTATGACATAATAAACACACTAATAATAAAAATCTCAAAAAATCTTTATTATAATAATTTAACACATACACAAAATAGGACGATGCAAAGAAAGCAAATGTACACATACACAAATGGGTATAATGGATGCCACAACAAATGGTGGTCCCTGTGAATACTGCTAGTTTCCCTCATGAGCCATACCAAAGTACAAAATACACACTCTCGTATTATGTATTTAAATTCACATAGGTGAGTGTTACCATCATAAACAACTATATAGGACACAATTATAAATTCTGACTCCCAGTATTTTTATGTTCACCCCTAAGGATGAACAATAGAAACTATAATATCAAAGACTACAGGTCCTATTAAGATTTATCTTACTTCCTGTATACAAAGAGTGGCGTATACATTGCCCTCAGAGGTCTAGTAACCACCATATGTTAGAAGAAAGACATGTTGCAAGTACAAGAAGATTTGTATAGACACTCACCCATGGGGAAGGTAATCAGCAGATCACCAGGGACGGGCACCCACTACCCAAACCCCGACGCGCGTTTCGGCGCAGAGAGCCTTCGTCAGGAGGAGGAGGAGGAAACATACATGCTCCCTATTTATATGCCGGCATATAACATTGGGGTCCAATGGGAGCAGTCCCAGCTGCTCACAATAAACTCGCATCATTGCGAGTGTACGCCGCGGGCGAATGGCGGCGCATGCGCATGGTGGCACACGGACAGAACACATGACCGGGACCCGAGGTATCGCGGTCACGTGACCGTGATCTCGCGATGTTACGGCTCCGGCATGTGTTCGTGCGAGCGCCCACCAGGCATGCGCACTCACCCGTTGCAGTATGTTATACAGTTACTATGGACTCATCCGAAGGACCCCAAAGACTATGGGTTAAAGAGATAGTAGCCCATATTAAATTCAGAACAATGGAAGTATACAATCAAGATACCTATACAGGCTAATAATTACATTATGTACCAGGTGATAATGTGTATTATAAATATATTAATAAAGTGCAAATACAATTCAAGATAGCACCAGAAGACAAAAGGTGCTATATAAAATATTACAATATATATGAAAATTGTGTGTTAAATAACAAAGGTGACACATATATTGGCCCTTGCTAAATGTGATACCAACATTAACCAATATGGTATACAAAAATATTAAATATTATATTTAAATATATATTCTATCAAAGAATGTTTTTATATACTACATCCATAAATAGTGATTATACATTACAGTGATTAAAGAGAAAATAATAAAAAAATAAAAAATGAAAAATAAATAATAATAAATAAATGAAAATAAAAAGTGAAAATAAATTTTTTTTTTGAAAAATAAGATGAAAGTGATAATAATAATAATAATAATAATAATAATAAAAATAAAAAACTTGATTGAAGACTTCCGAGAGACCACTTATTAAAAATTTCCGAAAGGACACATACATGGCAGACAATATCTGTAACAGAAAAGACAATATAAGTACAAATACTATAAAGAAGATATTTTACCATTACCGACAAACAAACAAAGAACAAACAAAGAACATATAAAAATGTCAAAACAGCGCTCATGAGCTCATAAAAAGGAGCCAAAACCAAGAGTTTCATTTAAACCATTCGGGGCAAGGGTGCCGAGTCTCCAGATCCATTTTGTTTCTAATTGAGCTAGTCTCTTCTTTAGATTACCCCCCCGGATGTTAATAGGAAGGGTATCAATGCCACAAACTTTTAATAAAGATGGATCTTTATTGTGGTACAAAGAGAAATGTCTTGCTATTGGCTTAGATCTATCTGTATCTAGATCCGTAATGGATCTGATATCTCGCACGTGCTCCCGTATACGTAATTTCAATTCCCGAGTAGTTAGACCAATATAGATCTTGCCGCAAGGGCATGTAGCATGATAGATCACAAATTTTGTATTGCAATCAATACGACATCTAATCTTAAACGTTTTATCTCCCCTTGCGTTGCGAAATTCTGTTATCCTAACCATATTGGGACATGCTACACAGCGTCCGCAAGAAAAATTACCCACCTTTGGTGGACCAGCCCCGAAAATTCTTGGTTCTTCGATTTCATAGTGGCTCCTGACTAGTATATCCTTTAGATTTTGAGCCCTACGAGAAATAGCAGTAGGATAAGTAGGGATATATTTAGCTAATATGGGATCCCCCAAGAGCACAGGCCAAAATTTTCTCAATACCTCAACCATTTCACCCCATCGCGAATGATATTTTGTAATGAAACGTACCCAAGGTGGGCCTTGTCGCTTTACTTTAGAGGAGTGAATTAATTCAGTCCGTCTGGAATTTTTTGCCCTCATATATGCTTGTTTAATGGATCGTTGGCTATATCCACGATTTGTAAAACGTTCTTTAAGATCA
This sequence comes from Leptodactylus fuscus, assembly GCF_031893055.1. Lineage (NCBI taxonomy): Eukaryota > Metazoa > Chordata > Amphibia > Anura > Leptodactylidae > Leptodactylus > Leptodactylus fuscus. Next base: position 26,824,730 of record NC_134275.1, on the reverse strand, counting down.
GATGAAAATTTTTCAAAACTTTGATTCGTAGAGCATACCCGTCGCATACGTAGAAACTGCCCTGTCGGGATAGCTTTGATAACCTGTGGAGGGTGAGAGGAGGAAGCCAATAAAAGTGAATTCACCGAAGTGTGTTTTCTAAAAATCTCCGTCTGTAAATTATGACTATTGTCCTTGAAGAGAGACACATCTAAAAAATCAATTTTAGTATTGCTGTAATTATATGTCAAACGAATATTACGATCATTTCTATTGAGTGTGTCAATGAACTCACCCAATTGTACATCTGTACCCTCCCAGACGATCAGGATGTCGTCGATGTACCGCATCCAAGAATGGACGCGGCACATCGACGAGTCCCGATCGTCCGGGAGGAGGTCCCTCTCCCACAGCCCCAGGAACAGGTTAGCATAAGAGGGGGCACAGGCCGCCCCCATTGCTGTTCCCTGGAGCTGCAGGTAGAGGGACCCTTTAAAAGTGAAAAAATTGTGTGTGAGAACGTATTCCAACAAAGTTAGTATTAATTCGCATAAATCAGGGGGAAAATTACTCACACTTAGAAAAAATCTGGTTGCACGTAGACCGTCTTCATGACGAATGCTCGTATATAAAGATTCAACGTCACACGTTACAAGTAGTGTGTTCTCATCTAGGGGCAGGTCATCAATTCGCTTCAACAAGTCACTAGTATCCCGGAGAAACGAAGGGAGAGTCTCAACCAACTGTTTTAAATAAAAATCTATAAAACGACAAATGTTTTCAAATGGTCCATTTATACCCGAAATTATAGGCCTACCCGGTGGTATAGTAGAGTTTTTATGAATCTTGGGTAAAAAATATAAAGTTGGTACTGATGGTTCGTCCACTTTCAAGCTATTATATACATCTCTAGAAATGACATTCCTCTCCAAGGCGGATTGAAGTATAGTTTCAAGATCTCTACAAAAAGTCAACATAGGATTAAATGTCAGTTTCCTATAATGTTTCATATCATTTAATTGTCTAAAGGCTTCCGCTTCATACATTGAGGATGGCCACACTACTACATTGCCACCCTTGTCCGCAGCCTTTATAAGAATATCAGTTTTCTGACTAAGGGATTTCAACCCAGATCTCTCTTCCTTAGATAGGTTGTCATTTCTGACATGCCATGGTATTTTCTGGAATTCCTGAGATACCAACTTTACAAAAAGATCAACAGACGGACAGATGGATAGGGGTGGAAACTTTTTTGATGGGCGTCGTATGCATTCAGGTACATTCACAACAGATGCTGTTGTGGAGGGAGGATTAGATTCCTCATAAAGCTCTTCTAAAATACTTAGAGCTACATGCTCGTCCTCACCTATACTAGACTCATTTGAAACGTCACTTGCAGGTAAATCTGATCTATGAAATAATTTTTTAAAAATAAGTGACCTTCCAAAAAGGTGCAAATCCTTAATCGCTGTAAACCTGTCAAAGCCAGCGCTTGGCGCGAAATTAAGGCCTTTTGACAAAACTGAAATTTCAGAAGGGGATAGTGTATATTGTGAAAGATTTATTACCTGTAATTGATCCTGTCTCTGAGTACTCCTTGTATCAGGACGTCTTTTAGATGACCATCTGGATTGATTCTTTTTACGTTTGTTGCCAACATTCAGCCTTCGTTGACTTTCCGTATGTATCGAGGTATCTGATTCATTTAGGGACGAAAGAGATGATTGCGAGGTGGTTCTCCTCATATCATTTGGACGATTTTGATGCCATCTATATATTTTATTTGTTTGAAAATCCGTACTATCCCTATTAAATTTTTTTGTTTTTATTTCACAAATCGTTTTCTCCCAACCTTTAAATTGTTCATCCAATGTCTGATTAAATGACATTAAAGTATCATTAGTGGATATAGTCCTTAGTTGACTCTGAAAATCCTCAATTTCTTTATCTAGTAAGTCAATGGAGTATGTATTATATTCCACTAATAGATGCATAAATGATAGAGAGCAGGTAGTACAAGCTAATTCCCATTTTTTGATAAATTCCTCATTTGTTATTGGAAAGGACGGGAAGACCTGCACTCTTAACCCTCTAGGAACCAGCTTTCTCTTGATGTAATTTTGGAGAAACGCTCTGTTCCACCATATTTTGGTTCTTTTATGTAACAAACTCTTAATTTTCTCCTGTATCTCATGAGCACTGCTTTGACTGGTAAAACCATGTACTGTACATTCGTCCTTAAACATAACATCCAATTGGGAGAGCCAACTCCGCTCTCTCGCTTTATAGTCCATCGGACATGTTGCAAGTACAAGAAGATTTGTATAGACACTCACCCATGGGGAAGGTAATCAGCAGATCACCAGGGACGGGCACCCACTACCCAAACCCCGACGCGCGTTTCGGCGCAGAGAGCCTTCGTCAGGAGGAGGAGGAGGAAACATACATGCTCCCTATTTATATGCCGGCATATAACATTGGGGTCCAATGGGAGCAGTCCCAGCTGCTCACAATAAACTCGCATCATTGCGAGTGTACGCCGCGGGCGAATGGCGGCGCATGCGCATGGTGGCACACGGACAGAACACATGACCGGGACCCGAGGTATCGCGGTCACGTGACCGTGATCTCGCGATGTTACGGCTCCGGCATGTGTTCATGCGAGCGCCCACCAGGCATGCGCACTCACCCGTTGCAGTATGTTATACAGTTACTATGGACTCATCCGAAGGACCCCAAAGACTATGGGTTAAAGAGATAGTAGCCCATATTAAATTCAGAACAATGGAAGTATACAATCAAGATACCTATACAGGCTAATAATTACATTATGTACCAGGTGATAATGTGTATTATAAATATATTAATAAAGTGCAAATACAATTCAAGATAGCACCAGAAGACAAAAGGTGCTATATAAAATATTACAATATATATGAAAATTGTGTGTTAAATAACAAAGGTGACACATATATTGGCCCTTGCTAAATGTGATACCAACATTAACCAATATGGTATACAAAAATATTAAATATTATATTTAAATATATATTCTATCAAATAATGTTTTTATATACTACATCCATAAATAGTGATAATACATTACAGTGATTAAAGAGAAAATAATAAAAAAATAAAAAATGAAAAATAAATAATAATAAATAAATGAAAATAAAAAGTGAAAATAAAATTTTTTTTTGAAAAATAAGATGAAAGTGATAATAATAATAATAATAATAATAATAATAATAATAATAATAATAATAATAATAATAAAAGGAGGGAAACTAGCAGTATTCACAGGGACCACCATTTGTTGTGGCATCCATTACACCCATTTGTGTATGTGTACATTTGCTTTCTTTGCATCGTCCTATTTTGTGTATGTGTTAAATTATTATAATAAAGATTTTTTGAGATTTTTATTATTAGTGTGTTTATTATGTCATACTTACCCTTTTTTGTGGTTTGTGTTTGAGCTTTTTGTGGTAAGGACATGTGTTTATAGGGCGTAGAATACATAATGGAACTGACATATCTACGTTTATTTTGTGTTCCGATTTTGCTTTGTGTCTTACAATCTGATATTTATACTGTGTTTTTCACAGATCCCCATAGCATCAGCCCGATGGACTATAAAGCGAGAGAGCGGAGTTGGCTCTCCCAATTGGATGTTATGTTTAAGGACGAATGTACAGTACATGGTTTTACCAGTCAAAGCAGTGCTCATGAGATACAGGAGAAAATTAAGAGTTTGTTACATAAAAGAACCAAAATATGGTGGAACAGAGCGTTTCTCCAAAATTACATCAAGAGAAAGCTGGTTCCTAGAGGGTTAAGAGTGCAGGTCTTCCCGTCCTTTCCAATAACAAATGAGGAATTTATCAAAAAATGGGAATTAGCTTGTACTACCTGCTCTCTATCATTTATGCATCTATTAGTGGAATATAATACATACTCCATTGACTTACTAGATAAAGAAATTGAGGATTTTCAGAGTCAACTAAGGACTATATCCACTAATGATACTTTAATGTCATTTAATCAGACATTGGATGAACAATTTAAAGGTTGGGAGAAAACGATTTGTGAAATAAAAACAAAAAAATTTAATAGGGATAGTACGGATTTTCAAACAAATAAAATATATAGATGGCATCAAAATCGTCCAAATGATATGAGGAGAACCACCTCGCAATCATCTCTTTCGTCCCTAAATGAATCAGATACCTCGATACATACGGAAAGTCAACGAAGGCTGAATGTTGGCAACAAACGTAAAAAGAATCAATCCAGATGGTCATCTAAAAGACGTCCTGATACAAGGAGTACTCAGAGACAGGATCAATTACAGGTAATAAATCTTTCACAATATACACTATCCCCTTCTGAAATTTCAGTTTTGTCAAAAGGCCTTAATTTCGCGCCAAGCGCTGGCTTTGACAGGTTTACAGCGATTAAGGATTTGCACCTTTTTGGAAGGTCACTTATTTTTAAAAAATTATTTCATAGATCAGATTTACCTGCAAGTGACGTTTCAAATGAGTCTAGTATAGGTGAGGACGAGCATGTAGCTCTAAGTATTTTAGAAGAGCTTTATGAGGAATCTAATCCTCCCTCCACAACAGCATCTGTTGTGAATGTACCTGAATGCATACGACGCCCATCAAAAAAGTTTCCACCCCTATCCATCTGTCCGTCTGTTGATCTTTTTGTAAAGTTGGTATCTCAGGAATTCCAGAAAATACCATGGCATGTCAGAAATGACAACCTATCTAAGGAAGAGAGATCTGGGTTGAAATCCCTTAGTCAGAAAACTGATATTCTTATAAAGGCTGCGGACAAGGGTGGCAATGTAGTAGTGTGGCCATCCTCAATGTATGAAGCGGAAGCCTTTAGACAATTAAATGATATGAAACATTATAGGAAACTGACATTTAATCCTATGTTGACTTTTTGTAGAGATCTTGAAACTATACTTCAATCCGCCTTGGAGAGGAATGTCATTTCTAGAGATGTATATAATAGCTTGAAAGTGGACGAACCATCAGTACCAACTTTATATTTTTTACCCAAGATTCATAAAAACTCTACTATACCACCGGGTAGGCCTATAATTTCGGGTATAAATGGACCATTTGAAAACATTTGTCGTTTTATAGATTTTTATTTAAAACAGTTGGTTGAGACTCTCCCTTCGTTTCTCCGGGATACTAGTGACTTGTTGAAGCGAATTGATGACCTGCCCCTAGATGAGAACACACTACTTGTAACGTGTGACGTTGAATCTTTATATACGAGCATTCGTCATGAAGACGGTCTACGTGCAACCAGATTTTTTCTAAGTGTGAGTAATTTTCCCCCTGATTTATGCGAATTAATACTAACTTTGTTGGAATACGTTCTCACACACAATTTTTTCACTTTTAAAGGGTCCCTCTACCTGCAGCTCCAGGGAACAGCAATGGGGGCGGCCTGTGCCCCCTCTTATGCTAACCTGTTCCTGGGGCTGTGGGAGAGGGACCTCCTCCCGGACGATCGGGACTCGTCGATGTGCCGCGTCCATTCTTGGATGCGGTACATCGACGACATCCTGATCGTCTGGGAGGGTACAGATGTACAATTGGGTGAGTTCATTGACACACTCAATAGAAATGATCGTAATATTCGTTTGACATATAATTACAGCAATACTAAAATTGATTTTTTAGATGTGTCTCTCTTCAAGGACAATAGTCATAATTTACAGACGGAGATTTTTAGAAAACACACTTCGGTGAATTCACTTTTATTGGCTTCCTCCTCTCACCCTCCACAGGTTATCAAAGCTATCCCGACAGGGCAGTTTCTACGTATGCGACGGGTATGCTCTACGAATCAAAGTTTTGAAAAATTTTCATCTGATCTTAAAGAACGTTTTACAAATCGTGGATATAGCCAACGATCCATTAAACAAGCATATATGAGGGCAAAAAATTCCAGACGGACTGAATTAATTCACTCCTCTAAAGTAAAGCGACAAGGCCCACCTTGGGTACGTTTCATTACAAAATATCATTCGCGATGGGGTGAAATGGTTGAGGTATTGAGAAAATTTTGGCCTGTGCTCTTGGGGGATCCCATATTAGCTAAATATATCCCTACTTATCCTACTGCTATTTCTCGTAGGGCTCAAAATCTAAAGGATATACTAGTCAGGAGCCACTATGAAATCGAAGAACCAAGAATTTTCGGGGCTGGTCCACCAAAGGTGGGTAATTTTTCTTGCGGACGCTGTGTAGCATGTCCCAATATGGTTAGGACAACAGAATTTCGCAACGCAAGGGGAGATAAAACGTTTAAGATTAGATGTCGTATTGATTGCAATACAAAATTTGTGATCTATCATGCTACATGCCCTTGCGGCAAGATCTATATTGGTCTAACTACTCGGGAATTGAAATTACGTATACGGGAGCACGTGCGAGATATCAGATCCATTACGGATCTAGATACAGATAGATCTAAGCCAATAGCAAGACATTTCTCTTTGTACCACAATAAAGATCCATCTTTATTAAAAGTTTGTGGCATTGATACCCTTCCTATTAACATCCGGGGGGGTAATCTAAAGAAGAGACTAGCTCAATTAGAAACAAAATGGATCTGGAGACTCGGCACCCTTGCCCCGAATGGTTTAAATGAAACTCTTGGTTTTGGCTCCTTTTTATGAGCTCATGAGCGCTGTTTTGACATTTTTATATGTTCTTTGTTTGTTCTTTGTTTGTTTGTCGGTAATGGTAAAATATCTTCTTTATAGTATTTGTACTTATATTGTCTTTTCTGTTACAGATATTGTCTGCCATGTATGTGTCCTTTCGGAAATTTTTAATAAGTGGTCTCTCGGAAGTCTTCAATCAAGTTTTTTATTTTTATTATTATTATTATTATTATTATTATTATCACTTTCATCTTATTTTTCAAATTTTTTTTTATTTTCACTTTTTATTTTCATTTATTTATTATTATTTATTTTTCATTTTTTATTTTTTTATTATTTTCTCTTTAATCACTGTAATGTATTATCACTATTTATGGATGTAGAATATAAAAACATTCTTTGATAGAATATATATTTAAATATAATATTTAATATTTTTGTATACCATATTGGTTAATGTTGGTATCACATTTAGCAAGGGCCAATATATGTGTCACCTTTGTTATTTAACACACAATTTTCATATATATTGTAACATTTTATATAGCACCTTTTGTCTTCTGGTGCTATCTTGAATTGTATTTGCACTTTATTAATATATTTATAATACACATTATCACCTGGTACATAATGTAATTATTAGCCTGTATAGGTATCTTGATTGTATACTTCCATTGTTCTGAATTTAATATGGGCTACTATCTCTTTAACCCATAGTCTTTGGGGTCCTTCGGATGAGTCCATAGTAACTGTATAACATACTGCAACGGGTGAGTGCGCATGCCTGGTGGGCGCTCGCACGAACACATGCCGGAGCCGTAACATCGCGAGATCACGGTCACGTGACCGCGATACCTCGGGTCCCGGTCATGTGTTCTGTCCGTGTGCCACCATGCGCATGCGCCGCCATTCGCCCGCGGCGTACACTCGTAATGATGCGAGTTTATTGTGAGCAGCTGGGACTGCTCCCATTGGACCCCAATGTTATATGCCGGCATATAAATAGGGAGCATGTATGTTTCCTCCTCCTCCTCCTGACGAAGGCTCTCTGCGCCGAAACGCGCGTCGGGGTTTGGGTAGTGGTTGCCCGTCCCTGGTGATCTGCTGATTACCTTCCCCATGGGTGAGTGTCTATACAAATCTTCTTGTACTTGCAACATGTCTTTCTTCTAACATATGGTGGTTACTAGACCTCTGAGGGCAATGTATACGCCGCTCTTTGTATACAGGAAGTAAGATAAATCTTAATAGGACCTGTAGTCTTTGATATTATAGTTTCTATTGTTCATCCTTAGGGGTGAACATAAAAATACTGGGAGTCAGAATTTATAATTGTGTCCTATATAGTTGTTTATGATGGTAACACTCACCTATGTGAATTTCAATACATAATACGAGAGTGTGTATTTTGTACTTTGGTATGGCTCATGAGGGAAACTAGCAGTATTCACAGGGACCACCATTTGTTGTGGCATCCATTATACCCATTTGTGTATGTGTACATTTGCTTTCTTTGCATCGTCCTATTTTGTGTATGTGTTAAATTATTATAATAAAGATTTTTTGAGATTTTTATTATTAGTGTGTTTATTATGTCATACTTACCCTTTTTTGTGGTTTGTGTTTGAGCTTTTTGTGGTAAGGACATGTGTTTATAGGGCGTAGAATACATAATGGAACTGACATATCTACGTTTATTTTGTGTTCCGATTTTGCTTTGTGTCTTACAATCTCTTCAATCTTCGGTATAATAGGTAGAGCAGCAGGGAATGTGTTCATAAATAAATAACATTTATACGCATCTTTCCTCACCTTCTGGGCCTCTTTTCAGAGCCCGGCGCTCTCTCTGGGTCCTCTTACGGCCTCTTGGGTGATGTTGTGCACCCCGGGGTCACCGGTGAGGTTGGCTGCCATGATTTTGACGTGCCCCATGTGATCACTGAGGCCCAATCACAGGCTTCAGCAGTAACTACTGGGCACTTGGTGTACCCCAGGAGTCCAAAAGAGTACTGGTCTTCTCAGGCCTCTCCCAGACTGTTCAAACCCAATTTTTTTGGAAAATTTGGAAGATCGCTGTGTCATCCTGTGATTCTTTCACTAGTGTAGGTGGGTGGAGTTTCTTGGACCTAGAGTATGTTATGACTGTAACTTCTAGTTGTAAAAAAAATCAAGCACTGCCCCATCATTTTGCAACTAAAACTTGCAGCACACTCAGGGTTGCTAGGTAGCTCTACTCATTTACATTAGCAAAGTAGTCGTAGGTTGATGTGACGATCTGGTCATGTAAGAGGAGTAGTCAGTCAGCTTGTATACAGTCCTATGAAAAAGTTTGGGCACCCCTATTAATCTTAATCATTTTTAGTTCTAAATATTTTGGTGTTTATAACAGCCATTTCAGTTTGATATATCTAATAACTGATGGACACAGTAATATTTCAGGATTGAAATGAGGTTTATTGTACTAACAGAAAATGTGCAATATGCATTAAACCAAAATTTGACCGGTGCAAAAGTATGGGCACCTCAACAGAAAAGTGACATTAATATTTAGTAGATCCTCCTTTTGCAAAGATAACAGCCTCTAGTCGCTTCCTGTAGCTTTTAATCAGTTCCTGGATCCTGGATAAAGGTATTTTGGACAAACAATTCAAGTTCAGTTAAGTTAGATGGTCGCCGAGCATGGACAGCCCGCTTCAAATCATCCCACAGATGTTCAATGATATTCAGGTCTGGGGACTGGGATGGCCATTCCAGAACATTGTAATTGTTCCTCTGCATGAATGCCTGAGGATTTGGAGCGGTGTTTTGGATCATTGTCTGGCTGAAATATCCATCCCCGGCGTAACTTCAACTTCGTCACTGATTCTTGAACATTATTCTCAAGAATCTGCTGATACTGAGTGGAATCCATGCGACTCTCAACTTTAACAAGATTCCCGATGCCGGCATTGGCCACACAGCCCCAAAGCATGATGGAACCTCCACCAAATTTTACAGTGGGTAGCATGTGTTTTTCTTGGAATGCTGTTTCTTTTTGGACGCTATGCATAACGCCTTTTTTTATAACCAAACAACTCAATTTTTGTTTCCAAAATGAAGCTGCCTTGTCCAAATGTGCTTTTTCATACCTCAGGCAACTCTATTTGTGGCGTACGTGCAGAAACGGCTTCTTTCTCATCACTCTCCCATACAGCTTCTATTTGTGCAAAGTGCGCTGTATAGTTGACCGATGCACAGTGACACCATCTGCAGCAAGATGATTCTGCAGCTCTTTGGAGGTGGTCTGTGGATTGTCCTTGACTGTTCTCACCATTCTTCTTCTCTGCCTTTCTGATATTTTTCTTGGCCTGCCACTTCTGGGCTTAACAAGAACTGTCCTTGTGGTCTTCCATTTCCTTACTATGTTCCTCACAGTGGAAACTGACAGGTTAAATCTCTGAGACAACTTTTTGTATCCTTCCCCTGAACAACTATGTTGAACAATCTTTGTTTTCAGATCATTTGAGAGTTGTTTTGAGTAGCCCATGATGCCACTCTTCAGAGGAGATTCAAATAGGAGATCAACTTGCAATTGGCCACCTTAAATACCTTTTCTTATGATTGGATACATCTGGCTATGAAGTTCAAAGCTCACTGAGGTTACAAAACCAATTTTGTGCTTCAGTAAGTCAGTAAAAAGTAGTTAGGGGAATTCAAATCAATAAAATGATAAGGGTGCCCATACTTTTGCACCGGTCAAATTTTGGTTTAATGCATATTGCACATTTTCTGTTAGTACAATAAACCTCATTTCAATCCTGAAATATTACTGTGTCCATCAGTTATTAGATATATCAAACTGAAATGGCTGTTGCAAACACCAAAATATTTAGAACAAAAAATGATTAAGATTAATAGGGGTGCCCAAACTTTTTCATAGGACTGTATCTAGCACTAACACTACACAGCGCTGATGCAGCGTGCGCTTCTTCTGTTCTCCTCCTGGTTCCCTTGTTTTCTGCTCTATGGCATTGCTGGTTCTGAGAGCAGGAGACAAGGGAACCAGGAGGAGAATAGAAGAGACAGACACTGCCTTGTGCTGCATTAGCATCGTGCAGCAGAGAAGGTAAGTATATATATATATATATATATATATATATATATATATTTATATGTTCTGTTTCTAAAAATATCCCAAAAAGCATATACAGTGAGACAAGAGGAGCTTTGCATCTGGGTTTCATTAGATAGGAAGGACGAAAGGGCTGCAGGATAGACCACCATACTTACATTATGACATAGTGTTCACACCAACATTGTCATACATGATTAGTAAACTCATATAATTATTTAATATTTTTGATTCTTCAACTTGTCAGGGAGAGAACAATTATTGAAAGGAATTTACTCAACCTAAGACCTTGACTGCTATCTTTTTAAAGGGAATGTATCACTGATATTTTTGTTCAAATTTAAACCATATGGTGATATTCTTTGATTTCTAACATGCTTTTTATTTCTGATGCAATGTCAATTTTTCTTCTTCATCTTTCTGTGCATGTTTGTGGGGATGGCTGTCTTGCCTGAGCTGCTCTATCATGTATTCAGAGATATGCTTTTCCAGTGGCCACATGTACCATAGGAATCTATAGATAGTGGACAACTGATTGACTTCGTAGCAGAGTGTTGTGGGCATGTTTTGGGGATAGAAGGTATGCTGACAAGCAAAAGGGTAACAATGTTTCAAACTTTTGACTTTCAGGCTCCAGATCTCACCATCTACTACAGCTTTAAACGTGAGCATTGTATAGACAGTCATCTTGGCTATCTCATACATGACTTGCAACTATTTAGCGTATTATTAGTTATGCAGATTATTATTATGGTACTGCATTGTTACTGTTTTGGTCCTAAAAATCTAAATTTTAATTTTTATTATTGTGTTACTACTTTATAAATCTACCATTGGCTTTCAATCCCTCTGGGAAGGCTTTCAATCAGATTCAAGTATGTCTAGACCGAAATGTTATCTCAAGCCTCTTCTACATATTCTGAATGTTGGTGCATACTAGTTGACTCACTTAAATGTAGTGAGATATGGAGCCAAAAGTTGAAAACATTGTTACCCTTTTGCTCATCACAGTATTTCATATCTGTATACAGATATTCTGCATACACATTTTATCAGTGTGTACAGAACCTTAAAGGAGTTGTCTCAGACCCAATAGTATCGGGTTCTGATGACCTATCCAAAAGATATTTTATCAGCATTTGATTGGTGTGGGTCCAAAACTTGGATCCCATACCAATCAACTAATACGGCTGCCTCTGGGTGCCAGAAGCTGTATACTTGGTAGTCATCCAAAAGTCATACTTCTGGATGTATACCATGCATACAGCTTCTGACATTCAGAGGTAGTTGGATCGGTTGTTAGGAGTAGGGTCCAAGTGTTAGGTCATCAGTATCTAAGATGGTGTCCTCGAGTTTGAAAGACATAAGCTCCAATGGGTTGCTTTTCATTTATGGAGATGTTCAGGAAATAAGTTTTTTCTTTAGTAATTGTCTACCATAAGGCTAAGGCCATACTGCAGAAAAACTGCATTTTTGTTGCAGATTTTGCTTTAGTTGTTTAAGCCATAGCAAGGAATGGATTTAGCAGAAGGGAGACGTATTAGTACTTCCTTTATGTCTCCCACTCCTGGTTTTGACCCCTGGTCTGGATAAGAAGGTGGTCTTCTGGCAAGGTTCGATTGTATTCAGCACTACAACATATTACATTTTAAAAGTGAGGAATGTCAGAAAAATTATTCTTATGCAAACATATAGAAGATTCACCAATAATTAGAAGGAAAATGTGAATATTTGTTTGCCAGCACTTCTGACACTTGAGCTCCTGAGAGCCTAATCCTCTACCTTTGATTTCTTTGGAGATGTCACTATTACTTGGGGTAAAGCATTGTTCTTCTTCAGTGTAAAGCTACTTTACTGCTTACCAAGTAAATCATTGGTGAGAAAAGATTTTGGATGAACTGAGTTGATAAAAGATGACTTCTTGACCCTGAAAATCTTGATCTTGTTACCCTGCCTGCTTAGCATTATGTGTTCTTGTGTGTGGAAAGGTAATCTAGTATTCCAATTGAAATAGATTTGACGTGTTGTTGAATCCTTGAAAAAATGTGCTTCAATTGTGGATCCTGTTTCAATACTTTAGTAGGGCTCAGTGTAGTTTTATAAATCTCTTTTGGTTCCTATAAGAGCTGTCAGCTAAATCCATCAACTTCAGAATGATTGGCTAAGTATCCTAGGCTAGGTCCACATCTAACAGTACTTTCAGAGGGACTGGCCAACTATCCTAGGCTAGGTCCACATCTAACAGTACTTTCAGAGGGACTGGCCAACTATCCTAGGCTAGGTTCACATCTAACAGTACTTGCAGGGGGACTGGCCAATTATCCTAGGCTAGGTCCACATCTAACAGTACTTTCAGAAGGACTGGCCAACTATCCTAGGCTAGGTCCACATCTAACAGTACTTTCAGAGGGACTGGCCAACTATCCTAGGCTAGGTTCACATCTAACAGTACTTGCAGGGGGACTGGCCAATTATCCTAGGCTAGGTCCACATCTAACAGTACTTTCAGAAGGACTGGCCAACTATCCTAGGCTAGGTCCACATCTAACAGTACTTTCAGAGGGACTGGCCAACTATCCTAGGCTAGGTCCACATCCAACAGCACTTTCAGAGGGACTGGCTAACTTTTCTAGACACATCTAACAGTACTTTGTGAGGGACTAATTAACTATCCTAGGCAAGGTCCACTTCTAGCATTACTTTCAGACGGACTAACCAACTATCCTAGGCTAGGTCCATATTGTCACATCACTTTCAGAGAGACTGACCAACTTTCTTAGTCTTGGTCCACATCTCACATTGCCACATCATTGTCAAAGGAACTGACCAACTATCTCAGGCTAGATCCAAATGTTACTTTGTCACATCACTTTCAGAAGGCCAATCATGTCAAATATCATGTCCAATATTCTTTATCCCAAAGTCATATCCGAGATAGATGTGTCACTGGAAACATTAGGCCATAGGCTGAACCTATCTGAAAGTTGGACTGACTTAAATCTAAAGCAAATTAAAAAAAAATCAATATGTTGCTCCTTGACCCACCGATCGGTGGGGATCCAACCTGACCTGCGTGTTGTCCTGTACATGAAATCATATAGGAAGTCAGGGATAGAAAGGTAAAGAGGTCTGACAGTTGTTTATCACCATCATGTTATGTCTTAGCTATAATAGAAATAGGTATCTCATTCTACGAGTAGAATTAAAGCCGATTACCGTCATACATTTCTGATACCTCTGTGAAATATTGCACCATGCACTGATGGACAGATTGCACTTAGACACATCACTTGTGAGATGAAATGATAATGGCTTCCAATTTACCTCCCTATGTAAGCTACAAGTAATACAATGTGTGGTAGTATAAACAGTAATGAAATGACTACCAGGTGTCAAATATTACCTTCATGGCTGCTGACTTAATATGTTGTGTAGTTAGATTAAAGCGTTAATATTTCCAAGGTAATTGATGTTGGCATTATGTTCCTAAATGACACAAAACTGTTCACCAGATCTATCATATTATTCTATAAATAATGGAATAGAAGCCATAACCTTCTAATATACCCCTGTAATTCTACCTCTGAGCACCCATGTTGGCATTGTCATAGAATTGTCACTTCTGTGCAGCCCCTTTCAAGGGAGTCTGTCACCAGAATTCAGGATATCAGTCCAGCTCCACAGATAGATAGACAAAAAGAGAGAGCCACCCCGAGCGGATCTTTGTGCATTAACCATGATACTAGGCCAGACAAATGCCCTCTCACCTGGTGGGGTTTACAGATGACACAACACCCTGAAAGCATGTAATAGCCTGATGATGGAGAGCCAAAGGCAGCAGCTGTGACCGTCACGTAGACATAGGGATAATGGGAAAGAATGGACCAGCCTCCTCATGGGATTTGTCCAGAAGACAAAACAGCGCTTGCCCATAGTGATTGGGAAAACACTCCTTTATTGATACACACACAACGCGTTTCTGGCTGGAAGCCCTTTCTCAAGTGTACAGATTTCCTTCCACTGGCCCACTGTGGAAGGAAATCTATACAATTGAGAAAGGGTTTCAAGCCAGAAACGCGTTGTGTGTCTATCAATAAAGGAGTATTTACCAATCACTACGGGAAAGCGCTGTTTTGTCTTCTGGCCAAATCCCGTGAGGAGGCCGGTCCATTCTTTCCCACAGATAGGTTAGGGTCAACTAAATCAAACAAACAGTCTTATTCCCTTGTGAATCATTCTCTCGGAGATATCGCTGCTTTTGTCAATATGCAAATAAGGTTTTCCAAAGAGATAATTCATTTGCATGTTTTCAAAAAAACGATGAAATTGTTTCGTAAGTGAGGCCGTGTATAATGATAGAGTATAATGGTTGGAGGCCCAGTGGAGGTGAAAAAAAACAGTGTTACCTCTCCAGCGCCAATACATGCTGTCTTCAACCTCTGTAGTGATGTCGCAGACATCACATGGGTCAAACCGGCATTGCGACGCATAATGACGCTGGCATAACCCATGTCTGTGATGTCATTGGAGAGGAACGAAAACTGCAGAGAGTCACGTTGGAGTGTTTTGTTTTTTGTTTTTCACTTCCCCTGGGCCTCTGATCATTATACTGTGGTGTCTGAAAACCTGAAATAGTTCTGAACTTGAGATTTTTGCAGTATTTACAACCAACACTGTAGGGGCCACGATGGGACAAAATACTGTGTAGCGGGGCCGCTATGGAACATTATACTGCGGAGGGACCACTGTGTGACATTATACTGTGTGGTGGTGACGCTAAGTTACCTTATACTGTGTGGAGGGGACGCTATGGAATATTATTGTGTGGAGAGGCTGCTATAGGACATTATACTGTGTAGCGGGGCCGCTATGGAATATTATACTGTGGAGGGACCACTGTGTGACATTATACTGTGTGATGGTGACGCTAAGTTACCTTATACTGTGTGGAGGAGACCCTATGGAATATTATTGTGTGGAGAGGCTGCTATAGGACATTATACTGTGTAGCGGGGCCGCTATGGAATATTATACTGTGGAGGGACCACTGTGTGACATTATACTGTGTGGAGGTGACGCTAAGTTACCTTATACTGTGGGGAAGGACGCTATGGAATATTGTGTGGAGAGGCCGCTATAGGACATTATACTGTGTGGAGGGACTGCTATGAGATATTATCCTGTCTGGAGTCAAGTTTGTAACATTATAGTGTGTGTAAATGGAACATTATACTTTGTGGAGGCCAGGAAAGGGGGCATTATGTTGTCGGTGTTGTCTCTATGATCAATGCAGGTAGCAAATAGGAAGCTGAACTACCAGTATTCAGCCCCCTGGTAGGTAAGAGAACATTATAGTTTACCAGGGATTCTTGCAGTCACCCCTTCAATGGCAAAGAGATCTACAGCAAAGATACTGGAATTGACCCCTACCTGTCTAAGTACACTGACATTAACCCATTAAATGCCCTAGACCACCATGAATATTGACAGTCACCCTTCACTTCTTTAGACCACCAGGGATTCTGTTGTGCACCAATGTTCCCTCTATCCCTTTGTACCTAATGACATTACGACTAGAGTACTGCTGCCAGTCAGATGTTTGAGAGTAATTTATTAGGGCAATGTATACTAATATTTATTTGTTGTAGTTCTGTATTGCTTACCCGAGCTAGTGTATACAAGGAAGAGGTTACAGGGTTAATACCATCCTCTTGTAGTATTCAGTCCTCACTGCCATTCTCCTGCTGCACTGGGAATGTGAAGATTATTTACCATCATCATCAATGTTCTGATTGCAGTGGTGAGGATCAGGAAGGGGTTACCTGGGTCTGAGTCACATTAGGGTTCCTGGCTGAGAGATCAATACTGCACTCCTCTCCTGCGTCCTCTTCCTGATGTCCTAAGCAGGTGATGAACGCTACTGGGGACTACAAACCAGGTTACCATAAAATAGTCGTAGGCAACTTGTATTCCTTTGATGTTCCACAACCAAAGTTCTCATGTAGACCTTTAAATGTGAAAGAGATTGAGTCACCAAGATTTACATTGTACTGTCTGCTGGGGCTAAGAGGGTAAATAAGAAATACAGGAAGATTCACTGAAAAGAGACCCTGAATATTCTGTAATAAATTACAAGAGCAAAGTAATCTGAACAAAACAATGTACAATGAGCTTTGAACATGTCAGGATTCCCTCTTGTCAGAGCTATGAAGTAGCCATTGCAACATTTAACCACTGTTTGTGACTTCTTGGTGCAGAAACCCCAAACCCCGTCACTCACTTTTTCATTACGATGGTGGTGCACAGTATACAGCAGCACGTCTTCATGATGCAAAACTGTTTGCCAACAATTTGTTTAAGTAATGTCAGATGATGCTCGTGACATACCCTGAAAGAGTTTTATTCAGAAGATGGTACAAAAACTGGAAACAACAGAATCAGAGGGCGTTCACACTTGCAGCCCTGTGCGCCCTGTGTTTCCAGAAACTGGATAGGGAACGGCTTCCTGGTGAACAGTTTTAAAGCCCATTCATTTGAATGGGTTTTTAAAAGCAAACCATATGCGGTGTCCGTATGCAGCCTCTCCACGGGGAATCCGTTTTTTGTTTTTTTTTGCACGGACACTGGCTGTTTGCTTTTAAAACCCATTCAAATGAACGGACGGAAACCCAATGGAATGACATGGCGCACAGGGGCACAAGTGTGAATGCCTCCTCGTTGAGCTCTTCTTATGATGGAAGCCGAAAATTTTACAGAACTCAATGGATGATGAGTAACAGTCACCTATGAAACTATTCCGACGTCCAATACAGAAGACTGGGACATCCATTCAACATATCAAAGAGCTGCAAAATTGCATCTGTTAAGTGTCCCCATCATTCAGGAGCTAAAAACTTTTTGAAAGCTCCATATACTGAAGAGCATGAAGAACATATTGTATGTGTTACGTCCACACCCATTCGAACTTCTGCACCTTCCGCTCACACGCTATAGGAGGCGTGTTTAGTTTTGATTCCTTGCTTAGGGTTTTAATTGCTCTGTCTGAACTCTGTCCTATTCCTTCACCTCTATAATTGATTTTCTAACACACCCATCTTCTTCACCTTAGTTTCCCTCTGCCCCTATAATAGTTAATATTAGCCTTACCTGTGTGATTTGACAGCCTATCTTCCTATCGGGGTCGGGTTCTTACTTCCTATTTATCGTTTGCTCACATTCACATTGGTGCTTGCTCTTGCCTTGCTGACGTTACTCTTGCTGTTTGTTACTTGTATTCCTATTCTTCACCTCTGGCTTTACCTTTGACTACTCTCTTGGATTTTGATTTTGTACTGCACTGCTGGACTGTTACTGGACCCTTGGCTAGCTGACCTCCCTTTGTAGTTGTTTGTCTTTCTGCATTCTGCATCATAACCTATATCTAGGTAGGGTTTTGTCGCCCAGTTGTCGCCTGTCACTTAGGACAGGACAGGCAATTAGGAAGGGAACAACGGGCGGCGTTCATCTTAGGGCTCACTGTCTTGTCATGCCCCTCCCCCCCAGAGTTCACTAGCAGCTACTGGGGATTGCTCCTCTAGCAATTCACTTACAGTATGTTGTTTCATTCAGATTAAGAGATAGGGCCAATATATTCTGTAGCACTGTACAAAAATGCTCTCCAGAGGCAATGTTATAGGAGTTCTATTAACCATAGTAGGTTATGCAATTTATTGTAGTCTTAGAATTAGTTACAAAGACCGATCCTGGGCAGAGAACACATTAGTGTAGACACATCATTGCTCATGTGTCAGATATTATCTGTGGGTGGAACTGGTTCTCACACATCACCACAATAAGTGGAAACAGGTTGGGAGGATACACCGACTTCTCCCTCAGACACTACTACATGCTTATGGGTACTTGTCTTATTAGAATTTTACCTTGCGGTGGAAAAAATTTATAAGACAATGGCTGTTTGTAGAAGGATGAGAGGTCATCTATGCAGCCAGACCAGACTCATTACTCAGTTTCAAAAGTTATATAGAGGAAATGTGAATTATGTCCAAGCGTACAAAGCGTCCACTATTTGGCCGGCCATCAGAGGGGCATGTAGAGCATCCGAGTGGGCTCCAGCAGCGGTCAACACAAAACAATACATTAATAACTAAAACAAGCTGTTCTCTGTAATAGGCAGACTGAAGAGGAGGGGATTTATACAAACAAATGCATTCTCCGCTGAATATATAAGAATAAGTCTCAGGAAAGAGCAAAGCAATGCAAAGTTTACCCTGTATGATACATTTAGGCCCGGGGACACAGGGGAGTAATCGCAGTGGGTGCTGCAAACCTACCAGTGGCTAACCTGCTGCCATATAAAGGACAAAGTGATTTGCAATGCATAAGGTGAAAGCTGCAGGAGACATGCAGTGATTCCTGCATATGAGCTTCACTAAAGTTCACCCATTTTTGCAGGAACATTGCTGAATTTCCTTGATGGAAACTCTGCAGCATTTTCTCTGTAATGGTTCACAACCTTAAACTTCACTGGTGGCAGACTAACAGTATGTTGAACTAAAGGAACTTTACTATCTGAGGAAATTAATTTTAGTGGCAGTTTGGGGCAAATTATATTTTACTTAGGTTCTGCATAGTGCTGGGTCTCTGGTAGTGGTCCATAGTACAAGAAACCAAAGAGAGAATCCCTGTGTAATCTCCCCTCCGTCCCCACAAGAGCTGGACTATGAGGTAAACTGCATTTGTTTGGCTCATGGTGTCCTCCTTATTAACCAATTTCATAGCAATGTGCATGCTATATTCCTCTATGTTCCATTCAGTGTTACTGTATGTTATGGAGATAGTCTTCCCTAATACAATGGAATAGCTGAAAGGGTTGCAGAAGTCAAGGCAGCAAGACTTAATGTAAAGTAGAGAAAACCTGGGAAATATACACTCATTGAGAATAAAAAAATAACACACCCCGATAGAGATGTCACATTGCTGCAAAATTTGGCATACAGTCTCCTGCACATATGTAAACTATACTATACTATACTATACTATACTATACTATACTATACTATACCAGGTGTATACTAGAGGTAAACACCTGGCTTCGACAGTGGTGCCGAGAGCAAGGATTTGGATTTTTGGACCATGGCGTGAATTACCTCTACGATGGACTCCTTGCTAGAGACGGGATACATCTCACTAAACCTGGGAAAAATATATTTGCCAGAAGACTTGCCACACTCATCAGAAGGGCTTTAAACTAGAAGAAGAGGGGATGGGAAGAAAAAAGAAAGACAAGAACATGCAGCTAAAAGACATACTAAACAAGGTTACTAGATGTGGTAAAGAGGACCCAAGACAGGATACTCAGAAGGAAATTACGAAAAAGGATACAACAGAGCACAATCTGAAATGTTTTTACACAAACGCACAAAGTATGGGAAACAAACAAGGAGAACTAGAGCTGATGATACACAAGGAAAACTATGACGTCATCGGCATCACAGAAACCTGGTGGAACGACATGCATGATTGGAACATACAGATGGAAGGATACAACTTATTCAAAAAGAATAGAACTAATAAAAGAGGGGGTGGAGTTGCATTGTATGTTAAAAAAGAACACATCTCCACAGAAATTACAGTTTTACAGAATGATAATCTACTGGAAATTATTTGGGTAGTAATTCAAGGGAAAAACAATGATAAGGACATCATACTAGGCGTTTATTACAGACCACCAGGACAGACAGAAGACATGGATGAGATTTTTTCACAGCAAATGACCACGCTCTCAAAGAAACATGAAATAGTGATCATGGGAGACTTCAATTACCCTGACATTCATTGGGAAACCCACACAGCCAAGAGTAAAGGCTCCATCAAATTTTTATCCTCTCTAGCAGACAACTTCATTGCCCAGATAGTAGAAGAAAACACGAGAGGAACATCCATTTTGGACCTAGTCCTAACCAACAAAGAGCACATGGTTAAGGGACTACGGGTAGCAGGGACACTGGGATTCAGCGATCATGCTATACTTAAGTTTGGGGTTGCAAGAAGAAGAAGACCTGAGAAGACACAGACTTCAAGGCTCGACTTTAGCAGGGCAGACTTCAAGAGCCTGAAGGCAAGGGTTAGCAGAATTCCATGGTGCAAAATTCTTAAGCACAAAAATGCACATGAAGGGTGGGAAATCTTCCGTAGGGAAATCATTAAAGCACAGGAACTAACAATACCTAGAAGGAAGAAAAATGGGAAGCACCTAAAAATATCAGGATGGATGACCAAAAAATTACATAACCTGCTAAAAAGGAAAAAGGAAACATACAAAAAGTGGAAGATGGGAACTATACCTAAGGAAGAGTACACAGCAGTCTGCAGACTCTGCAAGACAAGCATCAAAGGAGCTAAGGCTGAACACGAATTGAAGCTTGCAAAAGAGGCAAAGAGTAAGGTAAAAGGATTTTGGGGATATGTTAAAAGCAAAAGAAAAGTGAAGGAGACCATTGGAGTCCTGAAGAATGACAAAGGAGAAACAGTTAACATGGTGGAACAGCAGGTGGAGCTACTAAATTCATATTTTGTATCCGTCTTCTCCCAAGAAACTAATGGAAATATCGACATTAATGGTGATGGAGATGAGGGGAAGGAGGACTCCAAGCTGACTATAAGCGAAGGTCTGGTAAGAGAGCACTTAGCCAAGTTACAGGAAACCAAGTCCCCAGGACCAGATGATTTTCACCCTAGAGTCCTGAAAGAGATAGCAGAGGAAATAACAGAACCCCTTGCTATAATCTTCGGTAAGTCATGAGAAACAGGAGTGGTCCCTTTAGATTGGAAAATGGCAAATGTTGTCCCCATCTACAAAAAGGGACGGTCCAGGAAATTACAGGCCGGTAAGTCTGACCTCAATAGCAGGAAAAATCTTTGAGCAAATTGTCAAGGAACATTTACTTCGGTACCTGGATGGGAAGGCATTAATTAACCAGAGCCAGCACGGCTTTATGACCAATAAATCTTGTCAGACTAACCTGATTTCCTTCTACAACAAAATCACTGAATGGTTGGACCAAGGGAATGCCGTGGACATAGTATATCTTGACTTCAGTAAGGCATTTGATAAAGTATCACATAACCTTCTTATTGAAAAAATGATTAAGTATGGCTTTGACAAAAAATCAGTTAGGTGGATTCACAACTGGCTTAATGATCGGGCACAACGAGTAATACTAAATGGCTACACATCGAACTGGAAGAAAGTCAAAAGCGGGGTGCCGCAGGGCTCTGTTCTGGGCCCAGTACTTTTTAATATCTTTATAAATGATCTGGACGATGGAATTATTGGGGAACTCATAAAATTTGCAGATGATACGAAGATAGGAGGAATAGCCAACACTAGAGAGGAGAGAGAGTGTATTCAAAAGGACTTAGACACACTGGAACAATGGGCTGAGGCGAACAAAATGGTATTTAACAGGGATAAATGCAAAGTTCTACATCTGGGTAACAGAAATGTAAAAAACATATACAGTATGGGAGGAATAGAACTAAGTGATAGCATAGGGGAAAAGGACTTGGGCATAATAGTAGATCACAAATTCAACATGAGCCAACAGTGCGGTGCTGCTACAAAAAAGGCTAATAAAATTCTGGGATGTATTAAGACAAGCATTGAATCTAGATCAAGAGAGGTCATTATTCCGCTGTACTCTTCCCTGGTCAGACCACACCTGGAATACTGTGTACAGTTCTGGGCGCCTCAATTCAAGAAAGACATCGATATATTGGAGCAAGTCCAGAGAAGAGCAACCAAAATGGTGGAAGGTCTGCAAACCATGTCCTATGAGGAGCGGCTAAAAGAACTGGGATTGTTTAGTTTGCAGAAGAGAAGGCTGAGGGGAGATTTAATAGCAGTCTACAAATATCTGAAAGGTAGTCACAGTGCAGAGGGATCCACCCTATTCTCATTAGCACAAGGAAGTACAAGAAGCAATGGGATGAAACTAAAGGGAAAGAGATACAGATTAGACATTAGGAAAAACTTTCTGACAGTGAGGGTAGTGAGAGAGTGGAATAGGCTGCCACGGGAGGTGGTGGGCGCTCCATCAATGGAAATCTTCAAGCGGAATCTGGATAAACATATAGCTGGGATGATTTAGGAAAACCTGCACTCGCAGGGGGTTGTACTCGATGGCCCTTGAGGTCCCTTCCAACTCTACCAAAAAAAAAAGAAAAAAAAAAAGAAGTAAATAATTAGAGGTGTGGACTTGCTAGACACTGGGTGTCATGAGGGGACATACAAGTTCTTCCCACACTGCCCAATAAAGAAGCTGTCATGGGATACTTTTGGGTAGTGTACCTCCTGGTGAGAGATTGTTGACTGCTAGACACGTTTCTCAAAGTTGACAGATGCTAAGAAGGGATATATTATTCGACTGCGAAAATAGAGATGGTAGTTTTGATAAACTGCTCGCCATATAGGCTCTTCTGACCTATCTGTTAAGAGGTGTTGGGAACGGTGGTTATGTGAGGGCACACACATGATGAATAGGTGCAGACGGCCGTTTTATCCATTTACATGAAATATGGTGTCCTGGTGCCCATTATTTGTTCTTCCATTGACATCTAGATACCATTGCTTTTGTTTCAAGTGTTATCCTGAACAAGAAACCTGGACTACTCGTGCTTGGAACCATATTGTCTGTAGTGACAAATCCGGGTCTGTTTGAGAATGGAGGCCTTGGGGTAAGCACTTCAATTCTGCCTTTGCTATGGAGTCACAAACTGCCGCAACTGCTGCTGTGATGAGCCAGGGAGCCAGTCAGTCACCCCTAGTAGTCATTGCAGGGACAATACTATATGTGCAGGACATCCTGTGGCCGCATGAGTTGAGTCTTCAAGCTGGAACTTTTCTAGGCCCAACAGGGTTTGTTATCCCTTCTATTTTTCATCACATTCGGTATCATTGTCCCAAAGTACTGTGATCATTTATCAACTCATAGGAGTTGTAGTTTTGGTGGGTGTTGTAGTTTCACATAAGTTGAGCATTTCTACAGTGACTTTAATGACGTGTCACTAACTGCCCCTGTAACAGCATATAAGGGGCTTAGAGAAGAGTTTGATGGTAGTGGTAGACTACCTTTATTTCCTATATCTCTAGAACCAGCAGGACCAGCCTGCTTATCTTCGTGATATATCCATAAGACATTTCATCTATAAAGCGGTTAATATACACTGTTGTCAGATAAGCAATGATTTATCCTAATTGATCCCAGATCTTGCAGACATCTGGCAGTCATTTAGATGTGTCAGATGCAAATAAACAAGATCAGCACTTCAAGCCCAAGACACTGCCCTAGAAAGAAGATGTGCACCATGCTGAAAGATACAGGCAAGACCCCAAAACAAAAACACTGTGACAAGTCTCCTGTTCTGCACATGGAAACAATTAAGTGTAGCGACACCAGGGATACATTTAGTTTTTGTAACTTCTGGTGGATAGTTCCAATATGGCAATGAAAAAATACAATCAGATGTTTTCCTTGAAACAAACAAATTCTTCACATATTTCATTGCATCGGCCTTAACCTCATTCATTTTTATAGAATTCTTGGTTCATAATTGTTGGTTTTTGATAAAATACTTTACATACTGTATAATATTAGTCAGACTAAATTCACACTCTGCACAGGCATTGTCATGTACAGACCACCAAATACGAGACCCTACAGGGTGTGTTTACTACTTCAGGCTCATGATCCACATCGGAAAACCTTATATACCCATCTTATATACATTGGCTCACGTTTATTAAGTTTAATTTTTGTTTAGTTCGAGTTAAGTTTATTTTTGAAAAAAAGTGGCACATTTTTTGGTATACAGCTATTTTGTGCCAGAAAATATGCCACTATTCCAATTTTCTGTCTACAGTGCCACTTTTGGGAAAAGCAGTGGATTGAGGCAAGGATCAAGATGGGCCAAAAAAACTGTCATGAAATTTTGGCCAATTTAATTTCTGCACATGGGATCTCCCACATTGGGCCTCAATTATTAAAAGACCCGAGCCTCTTAAAGGAGCCTGAATGGGGCAGCGGCCACACAAGCACGATGATGCTTCATTCATAGGGAGGATCTTGGGTAACCTCAAGCCCCTGTTCTGATCCCTGGGAGTGCCAGCATTCAGACCCCCAACGATCTGATACTTATTCCCCGTTCTCTGAAAAGTGTTTGTAATGGCACAACCCCTTTAACTATTGATGACCTATCCTAAGGCCACTATCTAATCGGAGGGCTCCAACATGTGACCTGTTTGTAGGTCTGTTCAATTCTAGAAAATAGGACTGAACTGCAATCTTAAGGACAGCCCCTACACTATGTGCATTGCTGTGTGTGAAAAGATCACAGTATGCACTCTAAGGGTAAGTTCACATGGAGATTTTTGGTAAGGATTTTGAGGCCGTATCCGCTAAGGAGTTTTTTCCGGGAGCCGTTTCTTCCAGCTCCTGGAAAAAGAAGCGAGATGCTCATTCTTCAGGCCTGAAGGCACTCCCTCCTCTGGCACTCTGATGCTTCTTAATATAAAAATATATAAACTTTTATTTCGGAGACATGCTCCCTTTAAAATCGGCAAATATACAGGACATGTGAAGATGCAGACGGTCAGACAAAGATGCAGACAAAATGTTTTTTTCCTTTTTTCCACCATCCCGTCTGCATCTTCGCATGTCCTATATATTTGCCGATTTTTAAGGGAGCATGTCTCCGAAATAAAAGTTTATATATTTTTATATTAAGAAGCATCAGAGTGCTGGATATCCATTTACTGCCATCCCCTCTTCACCTTACCGGAAGGCTCTCCGTGCATCTCTATGATTCTTCTCTGGTCTCACCGCATTCAACAAGTAAGCAATAAGAAGTTTTTATATATTGTGGGGCTGTGACTATACTTTTTGCTTGAAAGACTCCCTCCTCTGGACTAGGCCCATTCAAAGGGCCTAATCTAGAGCGGAGTGCACGACTGGATGCCGGTGCAGTACACCGGCTTTCAGTCGCAGCTACTGGTTTTTGGATCGGAACCTGAGACGGCCTCCGCCTCAGGTTCCAATCCAAATAACTCCGTGTGAACTTACCCTAATACTACAGCCTCCTCTAACAACTGATCTGTGGGAGACCTGGGTGTCATACACCACTGATCAGATACTGGTGACCTATCCAAAGGATAAATCATCAGTATCTACTCTTGTACGCTGAGCATATAGTTAACACTTAGTGCCGTAATAGTACCGCGCTGTCAATCCCGCAGGTAGAACAGCTGTGCCTGTGGCATGACTTCCAGGTCGCACCTTTCTTACACACAGTGGCGGATCCAGGGTTTGCGGGGCCCTGGGCAATTGACTTTGGCGGGGCCCTACTTACTGGGGGTCTTGCGCTTCTAACCTGTACTTCCCAACTGTCGAAGACTAGAAAGAGGGAACAAAACGTGCGGTGCGCGCAGCGCGCCGCAACAAATTAGGCCCCGCCCACTTTTATGTTGACTCCACCCATTCTCATTCAATTTTCATGTGATTCCACACAGTATAATCCTCCTACAGTCACCCGTAAATTATATCTCCCCATTTTCATATACACCCTTCATCTACCTCTAGTTTCATGTCCCCCTCTATCTCTGTCCCCAGTTTCATGCCATTCTCCCCCTTTATCTGTCCACAGTTTAATTTCCCCCCCCCCGTCTCTGCCCCAGTGTCATGCCATCCCCCCCTTCATCTGCCCCAGTGTCATGCCGTTCTCCCCCCCTTCATTTGCCCCAGTGTCATGCCATTCTCCCCCCTTCATCTGCCCCAGTGTCATGCCATTCTCCCCCCTTCATCTGCCCCAGTGTCATGCTGTTCTCTCCCCTTCATTTGCCCCAGTGTCATGCTGTTCTCCCCCCTCCATCTGCCCCAGTGTCATGCTGTTCTCTCCCCCTCTATCTGTCCCAGTGCCATGCCATTCTCCCCCCTTCATCTGCCCCAGTGTCATGCCATTCTCCCCCCTTCATCTTCCCCAGTGTCATGCTGTTCTCTCCCCCTTCATCTGCCCCAGTGTCATGCTGTTCTCCCCCCCTTCATCTGCCCCAGTGTCATGCCATTCTCCCCCCTTCATCTGCCCCAGTGTCATGCTGTTCTCTCCCCCTCTATCTGTCCCAGTGCCATGCCGTTCTCCCCCTCCATCTGCCCCAGTGTCATGCCGTTCTCCCCCCTTCATCTGCCCCAGTGTCATGCCATTCTCCCCCCTTCATCTGCCCCAGTGTCATGCTGTTCTCCCCCCCTCCATCTGCCCCAGTGACATGCTGTTCTCCCCCCTCCATCTGCCCCAGTGTCATGCCGTTCTCCCCCCTCCATCTGCCCCAGTGTCATGCTGTTCTCTCCCCCTCTTCATCTGCCCCAGTGTCATGCTGTTCTCTCCCCCTCTTCATCTGCCCCAGTGTCATGCTGTTCTCCCCCCCTCCATCTGCCCCAGTGTCATGCCGTTCTCCCCCTCCATCTGCCCCAGTGTCATGCCGTTCTCCCCCCTCCATCTGCCCCAGTGTCATACCGTTCTCCCCCCTCCATCTGCCCCAGTGTTATGCTGTTCTCCCCCCCTCCATCTGCCCCAGTGCCATGCCGTTCTCCCCCCTCCATCTGCCCCAGTGTCATGCTGTTCTCCCCTCCTCCATCTGCCCCAGTGCCATGCCGTTCTCCCCCCTCCATCTGCCCCAGTGTCATGCCGTTCTCCCCCCTCCATCTGCCCCAGTGTCATGCCGTTCTCACAGACACTCATCATTCCTCGTTCCCTCGCAGCTCTCTCCTCTCTCATACACATATTGTAGCCGCGATGTGATGACGTCATCACATCGCGGCTACAAATGCCGGAGGCCCGGAGCTCAGCGTTAAAGCAGGAGCTGAGCTGTGACAGCTCCGGCTTTAAACGCCTATGCATTCAGCTCATCGGCGTCCTACTGCCGATGAGCCGAATACATAGGCGTTTAAAGCAGGAGCTGTCAGCTCCTGCTTTAACGCTGAGCTCAGTTGGAATCGGGACATGCCGACCGGGACCATTTTGTTAGGTCCCGGCCGCGCCACAGGGCCCCGCTAAGCGCGGGGCCCCGGGCGGTTGCCCGGCTCGCCCGGCCCTGGATCCGCCCCTGCTTACACAGCTGAGACCCGGGACTAGCTGCTGGAGTCAGACTGTGGTGGCTTAACCATTCAGATTCCCCACGACAAGGTTACGGGATCTCCAAGGCAGGCTTGGCCTTTTGCTATTGCACATAGGGGTTATGTAGAAATACATTGTACTTGGGACCAAGAAATCCCAATGTCAAGTTCCCTTGTAAACAAAAAAGAAAAAAAGTAAAAGTTTTTCTTTTAAAAGTATTTAGAAAAAAGTGATCAAACAATTGTACACACCAAAAATTGGTTCCAATAAAAACTACAACTTACGTCAGAAAAAAGAGCCCTGACAAAAGTTATAGATGCCAAAATGCGTGACCGAAACGGTTTTGGAAACCTCAGCATGTCCAATGGGCGTGGTTTTCCTCAGTGTGTGGATTTCCTAGAATCCCATCCAATATGCAGGTACTGTAAAATGACACAATTTTTGCCACGTTGGGCCCCGACCTCAAGGATATTCTGGCCCCTTTTATGGTGGCCTATCCTTAGGATAGTCCATGAATTCATAGCCCCTGCACTGATCAGCTGTACATGACTGCTCCTTGCATGTATACAGTATATTGAGCCCCTCTTCTGGCTTCATACACATATAGTACAGTCCCAAACATGTGACCATTGTGAGGGCCCCCCCAATATTGATGCCCTTTCCAAAGGGGGAAAAAGTACCATAAAATTCCTTTAACTCTTCCCAAGAATTGCAGGTATATCAGGAGAATGGCCACTCACTGTATGTGGCAATGGTCATGTCTGAAATTTTAAAAAAAATGTTCTTAAAGGGCTATTGTCCTTGGGGAAATACATTCATAAGACAAACCATCAATGTCAGATGAATAAGAGTCCGATCCCCGGGACTGTGACGCTCAGTGGGTGTCATGGTCCATCCATTGCTTACACAGACACAGAGGATATTGTGAATGGGCAGCTGTGCCTGGTACTGCAGCGCTTGGGATCAAACAGGATTGACCTATTCTAAAGAAACCCCATTAAGGCCATAATTAACCTTAAGGGGTTAAAGCTGACACAGCAGTAGGATCAAAGGGTCTGGATGTGGCCACAACTGAATGGTTCGTGATAGAATTAATGGTAGTGGCCATTGTGATGTGGTGGCTGTGACTGCTCTAGTATACTTCTACATATATTATAGTATATATGTATGTAAGGTACCGTGAGGAACCTGTCAGTAGTAGAGATGAGAGAGTAATGTTCGATCGAGTAGGTGTTCGATCGAATACTACGGTATTCGAAATACTCGTACTCGATCGAACACTACTAGCTGTTCGAAGTTTAAGGTTCGATGCAGAACCAGCGTTGATTGGCAGAATGCTATACATTCTGCCAATCAACGATGGTTCTTCTCTTACCTTTCCAAAGTCTTCTCCGCGCAGTATCCCCGCGTCTTCTTCCGGGTGGAATTCACTCTCCCTAGGCATCCGGCCTAGGCAGAGCCGACTGCGCATGCGCGGGCATGCTCTCGCATGCGCAGTCAGCTCTGCTCAGGCATCGGGCCGGGCAGAGCCGACCGCGCATGCGCCGTCGGCTCTACCTAGGCCCCGATGCCTAGTCAGAGTGAATTCCAGCCGGAAGACGCCGTGGGGGCGCTGCGCCGGGAGAAGACTTCAAGGGGAATCCAGCCCGACTGTCACTCATGGACTTGGTAAGTATAATTGTATCGAATTTTCAGTAGTATAGCGCCCCCTTCTTAGGCTACATGCATGTCATCATATTTTTCAACATTATACTATCAGTTTTTCAATAAACTATGGTGTGTTCGCCGAAGCCAACCCACAGTGTTTACGACATATACCAGATAAGTGAATGAGATTCTGTATAATCCCATCCACACAATGCGTGAAGAAAAATGCTGCAGAATTTTACCTGCGGAAATGCCCATATTTTCCATATAGATTTAATAAGAGAAGAAAAACGCACTGGAAAAAATGTGTTGCGTTTCCGGTACGCGTTGTTCTGCAATGTGGGGTCTTTTACTCAGATTCTCTGCTCTTTTTGCTGGGACACAAATTCCCCCCTCCCCCCGGATTGTGCGCCCCTCACTAACATTACTCTAGTTTATATAAAGCCTACGGTTTACCTAGTAATAATCCTGTTTCCTCGCAGTTATGTTACGTGTTATGAGATGGTCTATGGCATCGCTGTATCCATTAAGCAATGAGGCATTGCCAAAACATAACTGGCAGGAAATGAGGCCGAGCGGGCAACGGTGATGATAATATTAACACGGACGGATGAGTAATTCTTTCTAATTGCCGATGAATTGCTAAATAGTAGAAATAATTGTCAGTGAGAAGGATTATGTAATGGATGGATTAGTGACTACAGTCATGTCTCTCAGTCCAGCTGCTTGCTACAACGGAGCACTTTACTGTGCAAAAGTTTTAGGCGTGCATGTAAACATTGCACAAAGAATGGTTTAAAAAATAGAAGGGTTAACCGCCATCTTGGAGAACTAAGCACAATGTGGATGTAGGCTTGCTACAATCCATCTGGCTCTTTATGTAATCTCAGACAGACTGGATGATGATTTCAGAGCTCTGTGGGGCCATATCATCACTTCCAAGACTCCTCCTGCAAGGGGCAAAGGTCACACCAAATATTGAGGGGAATTAGATATCTCTTTTCTTCACTCACTTCATTTTGTTAAACTTTTAACCCTTCTATTTCTGAAGTCAATCTTATTCTATGTTCCAGCGCTTGTAGTATGTTCGGGAAATCCTTTTCCCTCTCCGTTTGAAAAATGCGGAGAAAAAAGCACTGCAAGCAACACGTTTCTGTCCACATTTTTCTCCCAATGAGGCCCCTCCCCCCCCCTTGAATGGAAACCCAAATGCCAGTGGCGTTACTAGGAATGGTGGGGCCCCGTGGTGAACTTTTGACATGGCCCCCCCCGACCGACACTGAAGGCCTCAACCAACCCCCTCCTACGCATTCCTGCACGTTCTATTATGCCCCATAGTGGCCCCTTCACACAGTATTATCCCCCATAGTGGCCCCCACACATAGTATTGTCCCCCATAGTGGCCCCTGCACACAGTATTATCCCCCATAGTGGCCCCTGCACACAGTATTATCCCCCATAGTGGCCCCTGCACACAGTATTATGTCCCACTGTGGACACCCATAAACAATTATTATACTCTGGGGTCTTTTCAGACCCCAGAGTATAATAATCGGAGACCCGGGGGAATAAAAACATAAAAAACGACTGTTTCTTACCTGTCCCCCAGCTCCTACGCTGTCGGCCTCCTCTGCCGTCCTTCTTCAATGACGTTGGACGTCACATGACCCGGGACGCAGGCCGGGTTCATGTGATGTCAAAGACGTCAGACAACTAGGAAGGAGGCCTGGCCAGGATCGTGGAGAGGTAAGTAACAGTGTTTTTTGTGTTTCTTACCTCTCCTGATCCACCAATCATTATACTCGGGGGGTCCGAAAAGACCCCCGAGTATAATGATAGCAGTGGTAGCGGCTGTCACTGGGCCCCTAATGTCCCGGGTCCTGTGGCAGCTGCCTCTGCTGCTATGGCGGTAGTTACGCCACTGCCAAATGCATATGTGAACCTAGCCTTACTTTGTGGCATTCTTCCACACCTGCCTAAAACTTTTGTGCTGTACTGTAGTAAATTACTCGGGAACATACTAATACTACAGTTGTCCCAGCGATTCCAGTAACTATCTCAATTCTTCTGTAATATTATGGTATAACCGCCATTGCAGAAGGATTGCAGGAAGTGTGTAATAAACTTATAAACCAGATGCAAAAACAAACATCGCAGTGGTTGCCAAAGGAAGTTTTACGACCAAGGAAAACAGTGCGCAAAAAAAAGGAAATTAAAATAAAAGCCACAACAAGACCCAAGATCATCTCAGTTAATTCCAGACGCTGCCAGCTCTTTAGGTTTGCTCAGAGATTATTGCCATGATTTACAATGATAACATGCTTCTGAGAACAAGTCATGCGTACAGGGGGCAAGACAATAGGTTTCATGAGTCAGACGGCTGCACTAATGAATCCTGGTGCCTATAGGATCATTCCTGTATGACGCAGGTTTCCATTACTTGTTCAGGTCTTTGACTTTGAGGAAGACCCTGGAAATTCTTACCAACAAAGCCAACCTGTCAATCATGGCCCCTTGTGCTAGTGCTGAAGCAGCAGGGGTTGTTGGTTTAACAACATCCGCACTGTGTCACTATGTCTACACTTCTTCCTGGAGTTCAGAA
Source organism: Leptodactylus fuscus (assembly GCF_031893055.1). Taxonomy (NCBI): domain Eukaryota; kingdom Metazoa; phylum Chordata; class Amphibia; order Anura; family Leptodactylidae; genus Leptodactylus; species Leptodactylus fuscus. The sequence continues at coordinate 26,792,528 of NC_134275.1, read as the reverse complement.
TACTGTATAGATTGTAAGCTGTTCGGTGTAGGTAGGTTAAGTTCTCAAATGCATAGAATTAATTTCCAAAAATAAAAATAAAATACAATAAAAAAAAAAAAAACAGTTGTCAAGACTTGAAAAGGAAAACAAAAAGGCCATATTCAGACATGGCAGATTTTTTTCTGCACCAAAAAAATCCACAATTTTTTTTTTTTTTTTTTTTTTAAAAAGACATGTAGATTTTCAGAGCTGAAGCTTTTCTATTGCATTGCAGATTTTTAACGATTTTCACAGTTGTTTTTACCAGTGCAAAGTGTGAAATTTGATACAAGTTTTTTTTTGCCACAGGTTAACTGGATTTTTTCGGCCACATTTATAATCACCATTTCAGTGAATTCACACATGGCAGTATTTCTGAATCTGAAAATCAGTCATCTTAGGGTAAGTTCACACGGGGCTTTTTGGACCGGGAACTGAGGTGGAGGCCGCCACAGGTTCCAGCCCAAAATATGGGTAGCTGCGACTGGTGCACCGGAACAAACGGCTCCCGGAAAAAAGAACTGACTGGCTCCCATTGATTTCATTGGTCAGGATTTTGGTCAGGATTTCCATTTTCAGATGAAAAGGACATTTCTAGAAATTTTGCCACAAATTTGCTGCTTGTGAATATGTGAAGTCATAATTTTTTGTGCAAAACCCTGACCATAAAACTGTACGAGGCATGATTAAAGTCTCCCTTTGTCCACACATGATGGAATGGTTTCAATTTCTACGAATGTTCTTTTAGGCCTCGTTCACATCTGCGTCGGTAATCAGTTCGGGGGAGTCCGCATGGCTAATGTGAAAACCGTGCGGAAAGCACACGGACCCCATTAAAGTCTATGGGGTCCGTGTGTTTTCACTGCACACCGCTTGCCGATGTGTTCGGTAGTCTGTTCGGGGGGGGGGGGGGGGGGGACCCTGCGGACTTTCCCAAAAGGATTACTAATGCATATGTGAACGAGGCTTTAGTGGTTAGCACTGGAGTCCTGGGTTCGAATCCTGCCATACAAGGAGTTTGTATGTTCTCCCTGTGTTTGTGTGGGTTTCCTCTGAGTACACTGTTTTCCTCCTACACTTTAAAGACATACTGATAGGGAATGTAGATTCTAAGCCCGATATGGAAGAGTGTTGACAATTTCTGTTAAGTGCTGCGGAATATGATGGCACTATATAAGTAATCTAAATAATCTAAATATTATAAATGTAACAGAATGGTGCTTGCAGAATTCATCACTCCTGGAAAAATCACTGCTGAGTTTCTATTAAGTCTTATTTGCGGTGTGCTGCATCTACAGGTCTCCTGATGCTTTCAACCTTTGCAATGCAATAGCTGACATGTTGTGGCTTAATAACTGATAGAACAGATCACTCTATACTATTTTTTTTTTTGCAAGTGGATGAGATTTGGAGAACTTTCACCCACTATGCTGCTACTGTACATTGTAGCAGGCTAGCCACTTAATGAGAGTATACCCAGTGCGAACCCAGCTTTAGGGTATGCATATACCTTCAGACAGGGTGGAAAATTTCCACTACAAAATTTGCAGCAGATCTAAAAAAAGAAGTTTTCAAATGAGTGCACATCCTCCACCCATAAAAGGGGTTGTACAGGATTCTTAAAAATGTGACCAAAAGCTGGGAATAGGATAAAAAACAACAAAAACTTATGTTTATGTCTCCAATCCCCTGCTGCTTCAGTAGAAAAAGGAGGAGAGACACCGAGCGCACTCAGGGCTCGTTCACATCTGCCTCCGGGATCTCCGCTTTCAGGTTTCCATTTCCTGCCTGAAACTGGACTGGAGACAGAAAGCTGCAGGAATTTTTCAAACCCATTCAAATGAATGGGTTTGAAAAGTGTCCGGCCATGAGCGCCTGTGAGCGTTTTGTGCTCTCTGCGGCGAACCGGTGCTTCAGGCAGATGTAGGCGTTAATGGAGTGTATTGAGGCTAGCAGCGGCTACTGTAGACTTGTCAACGCGCCGTACTTTTACCAGTAGCTCGAGAACATTGGGGTACGTTTTTAAAGACCATTGCACCAATAAGTTGAAAACGTGGGCCAGGCAAGGACCATGTAGGAGGCTAGCAAGCAGGTTCCGGCCATTATCACACATGAAAAAACTCCTGGGCCCAGGTGCAGCGGCGAAAACCACATTGCTGTCTCATCTAGGATGGCATCCCTCACCTTGGAGGCATTGTGCTGTTTGTCCCCCAAGCTGATAAGCTTCAGCACGGCCTGCTGACATTTCCCCACGCCAGTGTTGCAGCGTTTCCAGCTCGTAGCTGGGGTCGAAGGAGGAGGAGGGTGATGTTTCAGCAGTCCTGCCAGGAATATTGGGTGGGGAGGCAAGGCAGGCCGCCACAGTTTGCGACCCGGTCCCAGCCTCAATTACATTCACCCAGTGTGCCGTGATTGAGAAGTAGCGTCCCTGGCCGCATGCACTTGTCCACGCGTTGGTGGTCAAGTGGAACTTTGTGCAAAGCGCGGAACTTAGGGCCCGCCTGATGTTATGGGACACGTGCTGGTGCAAGGTTTGGACAGCACACCGGGAGAAGTAGGGTACGGCATAGCTAGGTGCCGCAGTTGCCAGCAGGTCACAGAAGCCCTGAGTTTCCACAAGCCGGGACAACAACATCTCCCGGGCCAGCAGTTTTAAGATGAGGCCGTTGAAGGCTTGGGCATGTGGGTGGGTTGTGCTGTACTTCTGCCTGCAATGAAAGGCCTGGGAGATGGGGAGTTGCTGGGAATAGGCGCATGATGGTGCAGGCAAAAGGAGCAGTGGCGGGAAAAGGGGAGGATGAGGGTGAACTCCACAAAGTGTCAGAGGCAGATGTGGAGGTGACCTGGCTGGTGGTCTGGACTGCAGCACCAGCACTGGCGTCAATGAGGATGGGTTGCTGATCCACAACAACTAACAACAACTAAATTACCCGGAGATGGCGGATGCTCCAGTGTTTGGGCATCAGGACACACAAAGTCGTCTGGTAGCTCCTGGGATTGGTGAAGTGGTTGGACAGAGTGAGGGACAGTTAAAGGACCTGAAAACAGCTCCTGGGTAGGGTTGGGCGATCATGTACGGAAAAGATCGGATTCCGATCAGCGATCGAGAAAATTTCACGATCGCCATCGGAATTCCGAACACAATCTTTTTATGTGGGATCGAGATCAGTGATCTTTTCCCACAATGCTTTGCTTAGCCTTCACACTGAGTATATGCTGTATACTCAGTGTGAAGGCTCCGCTGCAGTTCCATAGGAATGAATGGAAGCAGCCGGCACACAGCCTTAACCCCCTGCGCGCCAGCTGCCTCCATTCATTGGAATGGGAGACTAAACTAACATCTCTAGCAGTTACTTACCTCTAGAGATGGCTGCTCCGGTGCCCTCCTTCTTCTTGCCTCACTTCCCCGCCTCCCAGGTTAGTGTTTAAAGCGTTAGGTAGGCGGGGCTTGTGGCTTAGGAGAGTGTGGGCGGGTACAGGACGGGGAGACGTGACGTCTCCCCTCCCAGTACCCGCCCACACTCTCCCAACCCACCCACACTCTCCCAACCCACCCACACTCTCCTAACCTGGCAGGGAGGGGGCAGGGAGCAGCGTGGAGCGGCAGCGAATCAAAGAAGAAGGAAGGCACCGGGCACCGGACCAGCCATCTCTGGAGGTAAGTGGACACCAGGGGAGACTAAGTAGCCAGAGGATTAAAAAAAAAAAAAAAATCCTCTGGCTACTTTAGTGATTCACTACACAGCGTGGATTCTAACAATTGTTAGATTCCATGCTGTACAGTGAATAGGATTGCTCTCCGATTAATTAAACAATCCCATTGACTTGCATTGGGATCGGAATTGGGATCGAGATCGGGTTCGAATGAAAAATGATTGGAAATCGGATTTTAAAATCGATCCTGAAAAGTCAAGATCGGCTCAACCCTACTCCTGGGAGGGGGGAAATGTGGGATGACTGTGCTGGGAAGACTGGGCATGTTGGCAGGAAGGAGCACCAGACTCTTGGCAAGGAAGAGGACTTGAGGTAGTGGCTGACTGGCTGGTGGATAAGGAGCTGTAAGCATTATCCGCTAGCCATTGTAACACCTGTTCCTGGTGCTCAGTCATGTCCAGTGTGGTACCCTGCTTAACGCAGTTATCAAGTCAGGGATTGTGATGAGCGCATGCTAATGTTTCTTTAGCTTAAAATTTGGGTTTCTGTCCATATAATTGGGGAGGAAAGAAGGTTTCCAGATATTTTTCCACTTTCCATTGAAGTTTTTTTGAGTGTGGAAAGTGTGTAGTTGATAGGCTGTGATAGTGGGGTAATACTGTGACTTGGGCATGTTAGATGTCCCCAGGCATGCTTCCCCTGCTGTCCCAGTTGCATTCTAGAGGTGTTGTCATCATTTGCTGAGGTGTCATAGTGGACTTGGTGACCCTCCTGAGTCGAATTGTGGTTTCCCCTGAAACGAACTTTTTTCCCCATAGACTATAATGGGATTTGATATTCGTTCGAACAGTTAAATATTGAGGGACTATTCGAAACGAATATCGAATATCAAATATTTCACTGTTCGCTCATCTCTACTCATCAGCGCTCATGGCCGAATACGGTCTGACAGATTTCCATCTTCTGCCTGCAGATTACTTTTTCTAATGTCAAAAACAACCATCTCGTAGCCTAAAGCAATGTTGTAGTAATAAACTGAATATAATTTAAAGGAGTACATTAGAAACAGAGGGTTCTGCTTTTTGTCTCTGAAACAGCGCCAGCCTTGCCCACAGGCTACGCCTGGTATTGCAGTTCTAAAAGCATCTAATCCTCTAAATTTGACTGAAGAACGAAATAGAGTCAAGGCATGGTGACATAGTTTGCATTATTAAGAAAGCACACAAGGCCATATCATATTCATTCTGAAGGCCTCTAGCTATTAGGGCATTGCATTACAAAGTACAAAATGGACTCAGAACATTCCAAGCTTTTAGTTATATTAATAATTTGCTTATTGTTTCAGAAAGCATTGTAATGATAGTACAAGACTTCCCGGCAGGGCTGGGTTCTTATTCTCAAGTGGAATGAATTAGAGGAATGATTTCTGTGTTGGTTCTTATTAGATATAACCCTCTCATTGTGTGCAAACACCACTTGTGGTCGGCATCGCTTTGTGAAGTGGATCCATTATGATGGCATCAGAGATTATTGTGTTCTTATAATGTTCAATCAGAAGCTCTTGGAAAGTCTATTGTAGTAAGACAATCTGCGGGCGCGAAACATAAACCATTGTATACATATATAGATGTACACAGTAGTCGTATCTTCAGTTCAGACCAGAAACACATGTTCTGTCTTCTGTGTATAGGAACATCATGTTTTGTATCCATATGTGCCCATGTGTAAATGTACATGCTTGTACTAAATGCCTATAGATTAGAAGTATATACCAAGAAATCAGGATATTTAGACCTTTGCTACATTCCATGTTGTTAAAAAAAGACAAAAATGGTTGAAAAACTGGTCCTACTATACTATGTTAGGGTGCATTCACACTGAGTAAACGCTAGCTTATTTTGTAGAGTAAAATTACACTTGTAAATTTTGCTATCCCATTGACTTCAATGACATTTTACAGGCGTATTTTTACAGGCGTATTTTTTACAGGCGTATTTTTTACAGGCGTATTTTTACACTTGTAAAAAAATATCATTGAAGTCAATGGGATAGCAAAATTTACAAGTGTAATTTTACTCTACAAAATAAGCTAGCGTTTACTCAGTGTGAATGCACCCTTAGAGTGTACAGACATTAATAAGTCTTTATAGTAAAAATTGGAACACACACTTAAAACTTTTATTTCCCATTAGATTGATCTAAAACTGCAAAACGGAAGTTCTGATTTGGTTGAGGTCACCATCCGCAGCAAAACCTACCTCTCAACTAGTGAGATCCACTCTCCCAAGCCTATGTCAGCAATTCCCTAGTAGTGTTTTGAGGAACTCCGAGATCCCATGAGAACACACTAGGGTTTCTGCAAAATTCCAGACCAGGAATAGATTTTCCTCCATTTGCTATCTCTTAATAATTGTCCTGGCACTGGAGACATTAATGAATGGCACAGGTGATTATAAAAACTTTAAGTTATACCTTATCAAAGAAAAATGCTTCTTTCTCTTCTTATCAGACTATTTACCTACCTTGCCTCTATCAACTCAACTGATTTTCACTCTGAAAATAATACTATATCCATGTAACATCTCTGCCTGTTCTGCTCACTGCGCCACCCTCTGCTCGCATGCTGAGGTGCAGGAGGCGTGTGCAGTTTGATAACTTGCTTAGAGTTTTTGGTTGCATTGTCTGAAAACTGTCCTATTCCTTCACCTTGTTAAGTGATTTTCCACCACACCCATCCCCTTCACCTTCATTTCCCTCTGCTCCTCTAAGAGTTAAGTTTTGTTTTGCCCTGTGATTGACAGCCTGCCTTCCTATCACGTTCAGGGCGGGTTCTTCCTCCCTATTTATTCTTGGCTCCCATTCACATTGATGCTTGCTATTGCTTTGTGCTTGCTGGCTTGCTATTCTGTTAGGGAATTGCAATAGGAGCAATTCCCCAGTAGCTGCTGGAAACCCTTGGAAGGGGCACAAGAGACAGTGAGCCCTAAGCTGAAGCCCCCCACTGTCCCTTCCTGCTTGCCTAGTCCTATCCTATGTAATAGGCAGCAACTTGGAGACGATCCCTTCCTATATATGTGAAACACAAAATGCAGAGAAGACAAACAACAACAAAAGGAGGTCAGCTAGCCAAGGGTTCAGTAATAGTCGAGCAATGGAGTGCCAAAATCGATATCCAAAAGTGTAGTCAATAGGGAAAGCCAGAGGTCAAGAATCAGAATACACGAATAAACAGCAAGAGAAAAAGCCAGCATGCACAAATCAATAACAAGCATCAATGTGAATGTGAGCCAAGAATAAATAGGGAGGAAGAACCCGCCCTGAACCTGATAGGAAGGCAGGCCATCAATCACAGGGCAAAACAAAACTTAACTCTCAGAGGAGCAGAGGAAAATGAAGGTGAAGGAGACAGGTGTGGTGGAAAATCACTTAACAAGGTGAAGGAATAGGACAGTGCTCAGATAATGCAATCAAAAACTCTAAGCAAATTATCAAACTGCACACGCCTCCTGTGCCGCAGAGAGAGAGAACAGGCAGATATGTTACAATCCATCTTGAGGGAGAAGGGAGAAATAAAAGCAAAAAACATGCTTAGTGTGATTCTGGGACTAAATAGGAGCTTTCTTTTACAACCAAAGGACTTTATACACATCAGTACAGGTGAATCCATCTTTATCGATGCCCTATATAGTTCATGGACTGTTTCTTTGTGAGAGAGACTGTAATGATGCAGATTTTCCTCTACTTACTGTAAACAGTGTGTGCCAGCTAGTTTCCACCCACAAGCTTCAAAGACAACTCCTGAAGCTAAATAGCAGCTTTATCTTACAAGCAAAGGACTTGTAAGTCCGGGCCAGCAGGTAACAAGGATCCGCGACTAGGAGACAGACGCACACTGGCAGGTATATAACACAATTTACTTATGGAAAATGGGAAGGAATCAACAAAATAAAACTAAGTTACATATAACAGTATGAGGATAACGCACGCTATAAACTGTCCCTAGCTGTCCCTGAGATACTTGTACGGTACCGGGTTTATACAGTCTCTCAGCTCTCTGTGGTGCTCCCTCGATGCAGGCCTGTCCAGGAACTCAGCAGACTCTGTCTTGCTTCTGTCTTGGGTGAAGGTCTGAACAAAGTCCAAGGCACAGTCCGGCTTTAGTCTCCAGAACAATCTCCACAACACTGCCGCTTTCTCCAGTCAGTCTCTGCAGTGTTTCAGGCCTTCTACTATGGCCTACAGCAGCAATGGCCTCTCACAGGTCCTCACAGCACACACTCTGGGCCCACACCACGCTGCTCACGTCACTTCCTCTGGACCGCACCATTTACCAAACAGAACAGGGTGATTATTGTCTCACAGTAGTACAGTCCCAGGCTATATTTCTTCACACCAGTAGATGGCAGCAAAACACCACTGTTAAGACAATAGGGGCTACTACTGACTGCTACATACCCCCCCAGTCGAATGTTGGCAGTCCCTGACAACAATAGCCCCATCAACACATTTCTGTAATCGCAATGTTGTGATGTAACGATGGACCGCTGGCCAAACAAACTCATTCTGGGCATAACGCACTGGCGGTACACCCGCTGTGGAGCGACTAGTCCGCCGCAAGCTTGTCATATCATCAGCAAGTGTAGAGGTCGGTCTCTCATTAGGACGGTCAGATATGGCAGTCGGGGGTGTCACTACTGTTGCAGGCCCAGTTACTGTCGGGGTGGTCACAGCTTCCACAACACCCCCGTTATCATCATCGTCATCCCACAACCAGGGCTCACTTGTGGAGGGGTGTGTCATAGTCACTTCCTCTCTGTCGTTCTGAACTGGTCCCTGAGACTGACATGGGCGTAACATGTCACGGTGTAGCGTCCGCGTCTGCTTGGTCAGGGTATTTTGGACTTGGTAAACGGGACTATCAACATGAGGGTGGGCCACAATGCAGTAAGGGTCAGGTTCCCACCTACTGTCCAATTTCCCTAGTGGCTTCTTTACTCGTACCAAGACTAAGTCGCCCACTTTAAGAGGGGTGTCCTGCACCGGCCGATGATTAGGGTGAACTTGTTCTTGTAGTCTCTCACGTACTATCCGGTGGACAGTCTCTAATCTCTGACGGTGAGCCTGAATCCAAGTGGGCAGGCCTCGATAAGGAAATTCATCGGTGTCTTCGAGGTTGAGGTCTCCCACACCTTTTCCGGGTCGCCCAAAGAAGAGAACATATGGGGCGTACCCTGTGACAGAGTGGATTTGATTATTATAGGCCCATAGCAATTCAGGCAGGTACTGCGGCCATTGTCGCTTCTTGTCGGCTTCCAAGGTACGGATCATCTGAAGTAATGTGCGGTTAAATCGTTCACATGCCCCGTTCCCCTGTGGATGGTATGGGGTGGTGCGTGACTTTTTCATTCCATAAATACGTTGCACTTCTTGCATGACTCGCCCCTCAAAGCAGGCGCCTTGGTCAGAGTGAATGCGTTGAGGGCAGCCGTACACTCATATGAAGTGGTGACACAGGGCCTCAGCAGCCGACTCAGCAGTCTGGTCCTTTGTTGCAACGGCTACAGCAAATTTGGTAAAGTGATCTACCATAACTAAGCAATACTGATGCCCACTTGCAGAATATCCCACGGCGAGATAGTCAATCATCAATACTTCAAGTGGCTCTTTCGTCACTATGGTCTGTGTTGGAGCCCTCTGTTCAACTACTTTGTTGATTTCGCATGCTCTGCAATCACGACATACTTCTTCAACAATGAAGCGGAGACTCGGACAGAAGATCAATCGTTGGAGCCACCTAAAGGTCTTCTCAGCTCCAAAGTGACCATTCCTACGATGTACCTCGGCGGCTAGTGGACGGGCCAGATCAGTAGTCACTACAATTTGATAACAGGCGTCAATTTCAGTTGGCAAGTATACACGCCGTCGTAGGATCCCGTCCCTCATCTCCAATCGGTTCCACTGCCCCAGTACCGCTAATACTTCGGGTGACAGCTGGTCTCTTTCATCAGTAGTAGGCTTGCACCCCTTTTTAACACAACGGCATAACAGTGCCAGGCTTGGATCACGTTGCTGGAGCCCAATCCATTCTTGGTGGGATGGGCCCAGGAAGGGAGCTACTTGAGTTCCCAGTATTTCGCTCTGTCGAGCAGTCACCACCTTCTGGGAAAACTGGGTGAAATCAGGTACCTCTGTTGATTCTAATTCTTGATCTATGTCCCCGACCGGTGGTTGGGTGGTGACTCGGGACAATGCATCGGCATTCTGATTCTCATTTTTGGAGCGATATTTCACACTGTAGCGGTACTTAGAAAGTCGGGCCATCCACCGTTGCTCCAGGGCACCTAGCTTTGCATTATCCAAATGTGCCAGTGGATTGTTGTCTGTCAACACTTGTACTTCTGCCCCGGTGAGGTACCCCGCAAACTTCTCAGTCATTGCCCACACAAGGGCTAATAACTCCAAGCGGAAGGAGCTGTAATTAGCAGGGTTTCTTTCAGAGTCTCGTAATGACCGGCTGCCATATGCGATCACTCTTTCTTCTCCATTCTGGATTTGGGAGAGTACTGCCCCAAGACCATATTGGCTGGCGTCTGTATAAAGCTGAAAGGGTAGATGGTAATCAGCATATGCCAGAATTGGAGGGTTGGTCAAAGCATCTTTCAGAGTTTGAAATGCTCTCTCTTGTTCGATACCCCAAGGCACGCATTGAGCCTTCGGACCCCTAGCGGTATTCCTCAATAGCGCATTCAGTGGTTCAGCTTTGTGTGCAAAGTCTTTCACAAATCGCCTGTAATATCCAGCAAGCCCTAAGAAGGCACGAACCTCTCGTAGGGTGGTAGGAGTGGGCCAGTCTCGCACAGCCGCAATCTTCTCACTGGATGGCTGCACTCCACGTCCTGATATTCGATGTCCCAAATATTCAATTTCTTCCTGTAACAGGCGACACTTACTGGGCTTCAACTTCAAACCGTGCTTTCTCAGTCTCCTAAAAACCTGCCCCAGCTTCTGAAGATGATCTTCGAATGTAGCGGAATAGACAATGATGTCATCAAGGTAAATCAGAGTGAATTCGAAATTGAAATCGCCCAGACATTTCTCCATGAGCCGTTGGAATGTACCCGGGGCATTGGTCAGACCAAAAGGCATACGGTTGAACTCATATAGACCCATTGGGAGGATGAAAGCCGTCTTCCCTTTGTCTTTCTCACTCATGGGGACCTGCCAGTAGCCACTTGCTAAATCCAGGGACGAGAAGTAACGGGCCTTGCCTAAGGCCGTAAGCGATTCTTCAATACGGGGGAGCGGGTAAGAGTCACGTACAGTGCAGGAGTTCAGTCTACGATAATCCACGCAGAACCTTAAAGATCCGTCCTTCTTTTTGACTAACACCACTGGTGCAGCCCAAGGGCTTTGACTCTCTCTAACAACTCCATTCTCCAGCATTGAATTCAGCAGATCTTTCACTTCTTGGTACTGTTGGGGTGGTATCTGCCGATATCTCTCTCGGATGGGAGCCGCATCTCCAGTGGGTATTTCGTGATAGATTCCCTGTGCACAGCCAAAGTCATTCTCATGTCGTGCAAATGAGGCCTTGTGTTCTCCTAGCAACTGGTCTATCTTTCTGACTTGATCAGTGGTGAATCGGGAAACATTTAACTTCATCCGTTCCCGCAGCAACCGCCCTTCTTCATGGGAGACAATGAGCCCTTCTGCTTCTGTGGACACGGTCACTGACCATTCCCCCTTCCCGGACGGGGTCAGTTCTAAAGGTGTCGCCTTTCGTATTTCAGCTGGGACAGCATAGACCTTGGCAAGGAGGCTACCTGGAGTCAGATCTAAACTCTGGTTATGGGTATTGACACACCGCACCAACACTCTCCCCTGGGTTACCACAGACAAGGAGCGAGCCACAAGCACATTAGTGCACCCGCTCTGGTTAGATAATGGGTCAATCATGACAGAGAGGCCTTCTAATTTCCGGGTGGTGCCCAGTGGGAGCGATATAATAGTCTCTCTTTCAGCTGGTAGTGTTATCTTGGTGTGATGAGGAACAGTAATACAGCCCACGGGCTGTTCTCCACCGGTGGCTCTCTGTAGTCCACACATCCTTATTAATCGCTGTAAGGCAGCCCGAGTGGGTTGGTGAGCAGTAGCTTCTCTCCAATAATTATGCCCATCTCTAGCAAACAGCAGGTGGTCCATGTCCTTCAGAATATTCATCCCTAAAATTACGGGGATCTGTTTATCATAGCCCTCCTGGACTACGATAATACCTCTTCTGCCTAAGTCTCGGCCGCATATGTTCACGTCCATCCAGACTACTCCGCATACCGGGACAGGTAGGTTATTGGCTGCCACCACACTCACAAACATCTCAGGGTCATACTGGGCAGACTGTTGGAAGTACCGTTCATAACATTCTCTTCCCATAGTGGTAACCTGTGATCCCGTATCTATCATTCCAGTAACAAGAACATCATTCATCTTGACCTGCAATACTGGGCTTGCTGCAATCAGTGTATCATCAGGGCTCTTAACTTCCTTCACTCTTTTATTCCCTTCCAACGCATGCCCCGCTGCGCTGGAACCTTCTAGTTTAAAGGCGGCTGTCTTGGGAACTTGTCTGGGCATTTTGCAGCGACATGTCCCAGTCTTCCACACACCCAGCACTGGATCTCTCGCCGAGGTGGTCGTCTCTCTGGGCCCCCTCGGTAGACCCAACGTTCTCGGTCCTGTTCTGGGCCCCCTCGGTAGGCCCCTGACACTCCACTCTCAGGTACTTTATTCACTCTTCCTCCTTCATAGCCTCTCTTGGCCTGCTGCGCATAATCTTCGCAGCGCTTTGTTAGGTATTCTACTTGTACCTGTAGTTTCTGAATAATGGACTCCAGGTCTCTGGCTTTTCCTATAGCTGCTGCTTCAGCCCCTTGACTTAGTGTGACACTCTGTCTCACCTGTGGCTCTGTCACTTTACTATTCGCACGGTAAATTGCCTCCACCCGTATGTCACTGAAGGTAGATTGTGGCCGTCTCCTTATCTCATCTTGCATTGCCTCTGCTATGATCTTGTCACGTATTCCTATGACAAACTGGTCTCGGAGAGTACGGTCATAGTCGGCTATAGCGTTGGTTCCCCCTTTTTCCCTAACGTCATTGAGTAGTTCTTGTAGGGCATTGGCATACTGAGGGAGAGTTTCAGTTTCTGACTGGGTTCGCTGAAAGAACCTGACCTTTAGGGAACCTAATGATGCTGTCTCTCCATAAATGGTCTCTAACAAAGTCACTACTTCATCAAATGTCTTTTTCTCATTAGCTGGTTGTAGCCTGACAGTCGTCTTGGCGTCCCCTGTCAGCGTCAGTGTGGCTAACTGTACTATCACATCTGGTGCAATGTCATATATCTGCTGTAAGCCTCGTATCTGATCTGCCCATTCAGCTACCGTCATATTACATCCATTAAATTTTGTCACTTGGCTCATCACTGAGCCCGGTGGCACCATTCTCCTTCCTGGTAAAACAGCTACATTGGGACTATCAGCTGGGGCGCCTGAGCTTGACCCGGCAGAGGTTCCCTCTTCCCTGTCCGACATGTCTCCTGAGCTACGGATCCTGCCGACTACGCCAAAATGTAAGTCCGGGCCAGCAGGTAACAAGGATCCGCGACTAGGAGACAGACGCACACTGGCAGGTATATAACACAATTTACTTATGGAAAATGGGAAGGAATCAACAAAATAAAACTAAGTTACATATAACAGTATGAGGATAACGCACGCTATAAACTGTCCCTAGCTGTCCCTGAGATACTTGTACGGTACCGGGTTTATACAGTCTCTCAGCTCTCTGTGGTGCTCCCTCGATGCAGGCCTGTCCAGGAACTCAGCAGACTCTGTCTTGCTTCTGTCTTGGGTGAAGGTCTGAACAAAGTCCAAGGCACAGTCCGGCTTTAGTCTCCAGAACAATCTCCACAACACTGCCGCTTTCTCCAGTCAGTCTCTGCAGTGTTTCAGGCCTTCTACTATGGCCTACAGCAGCAATGGCCTCTCACAGGTCCTCACAGCACACACTCTGGGCCCACACCACGCTGCTCACGTCACTTCCTCTGGACCGCACCATTTACCAAACAGAACAGGGTGATTATTGTCTCACAGTAGTACAGTCCCAGGCTATATTTCTTCACACCAGTAGATGGCAGCAAAACACCACTGTTAAGACAATAGGGGCTACTACTGACTGCTACAGACTTTATGCACATCAATATAGGTGGACACATCTCTATAGATGTCCTGTATAGTTCATGGACTGTTTCTTTGTGAGAGAGATGGTAAGGATTCAGATTTGATGTATATGTGTATGCCAGCTAGTTTGCACCCAGAAGCTCAGAGAGAACTGGTGGAGCTAAATAGGAGCTTTCACTTACAACCAAAGGACTTTATGCACATCAGTAGTCACCAGCTAGACTCCACGCACCAGCTTAGAGAGAACCATGTTCGAGTACATAAAGTCATATCGTGGTCAGAAAAGTTTTTTTCCACATGTATACACACTGTACTATTGATTTATGATTTATTTTTTTAAAGGTCATGTATTCTTAAAAACAGAACTTTTCCACAAATTAGTTCTTAACTAAATTCACATATCACTGTGATTTCCAATAGATGAAGAAGGAAAATTCTAATAATGTGAGTCCCCATGCCAGCAGCACGTGTCTCATTTGTGAACAAAAGAGGATAAAGTGACTTACAATAGGGTCACACAGTTTTGGCACCCACTGCTCCCTCTTGGAAAAGCAGACAGTAAAACTGTAAATCTACACTTGTGCTAATCCCTAACAATACGGGGTTAGAAACTCTGTGACTGTGGACAGATTTGTCTGTCAGCCTTTCCCTAGTGAGATGCTCTGACCTCCCAATGTCTTTCAAAATCTGCAAATCCCACAAGTCATCACTTTAGATCCCTCTTGTAAGAACATATTTGGTAGTGTGTAGAGTATAATAGGAGAAGTAAACATTACTGACATTAAATAATTTGTGTCCTACAACAGAAATATATTATCTTATGTTTATATAGAGCTGATATATTAGGCGGTGACCATAAATGGATCACGATTTTCCCAACATATGTACATACTTCAATGGGGTCAAGAAGAGCATCCATATAAATGCAAGAAAAATATACAAATATGACAAATATGTCTAATATGTTCACATTTCTGTGCAGTTTAATTTCTTTTGTGCTTAACCCGCATGGATACAATAAGAATAAAATATGAAGTTCTGTCTCTTGCAATGACCAACATGGAGAACTTAGGAGACTGCAGTATATAGTTAATATGCTGAATAATAAAACTCCTAAGCACCACCTTGTGGTGGAGACATGCGGACAGAATTTTCTACATTATTTTAAAGGGATTCCATAATTAGAATCTCTTTTTCAGGTAATATCATGTCGGAATAGCTTTAAGAAAGGCTATCCGTCCCCTACCATTATATTGCTGATTGCCGCCGCCGTTCCGTTGGTATACCAGTTTTTCCCATTATGCAAATGAGTCTCCAGACAACACAGAGGGCGTTCCCCCTGTGCTGCCTGAAGACTCTCCAGCGACGCCTCCATCTTCTACATCTTCTTCTAGCGAGCCTGTATTCAGAATCTAAATTCCAAGCATTCGCAGTCGGCTCTGCCATTGGGCTTCGGGGAAAGCTGACTGCGCATGTCTGTTTGGCCATTTTACTGTGGCCACTTACACGAGCGTACTGTTCCTGCTTGTTCTTGAGCAATCATCCGCAGCATGAGACTCCCTCCTGATTAAGCCCATTCATAGGGAATGCTGATGCCCTTTAGTTTCTGCCATGTGAACATACCCTAACTTAAAATGTAGTGTTCAATAAACTGATCTGTCATGCAGTTTCACTTAAGTAAGGTTTGTGAGAAGTCACTTGTGACAATTTTAAAAAATTCCCATTGTCCAGCCACGTGACGCTTTGTTACTTCTCTTCCAGCTTCCTTACGATCTTCTAACACAGCTGCATCTTATCCTTTGCAGTACAGTCCATGTCTAGTGTAAAATAATGGCAACATCAGCCAAGTTCTCTAACAGCGTAATACTTACCAATAATATCCCACTACTGTTTGGAAGTTTACGGGCCAAAAAGATTCTTATCAGCAGTCACATTTGAAAAAATATTAGGCAAAGCGTATTGTCAGCCGGGCAGGTGCCTAAGCTGCTCAGCTTTTGACTGAGCGTGATTACGCTCCATCCCCCTCCTTCCCCCCCCTCCCTGCTGTCCTGGCGGCTGGCATGGTCGGGGCGGAGGCGGGGGGGGGGGGGGGGCGGAGCCTAGCGAAGCCGGGTATTTAGGCTTCGGCGCTGGGCGGGGTTTTTCCTTTCGGATCCCCGCCAGCGTCGAAGCCACTCCGGATCACCCGCCCTCCCACCCTTTCCTTTATTTCTTGTGCTTTGTATATATTTTTGTGTTATTTATACTGGCTTTTGCTGTTATTTATCGGTTTTTTACTTTACGTTTCTTTTCCTGTTCTCTAGGTGTCACAGCTTGGCGTATTGGCAGGACCTTGCCCCTCCCCCATCTGGTCCACGAAGGAGAGAAGAGGCGCGTCACCCGCAGAATATAACATCACATGCACACCGCGAGCGGTGGCGGGGGCATACCGGTGACGCGTTCTGACATTTCAGCTTGGGGTAGCAGGGTTCTGCCGATATTGCTTAATAGTTAATAAAGCTGTGGCCAACCCCCACTTTTTTATACCCACATTGGAGTCATGTGTTTCTTTAAGTTATGTAGGTTTTAAGGGGCCAGGTTAAGGAAGGGTTTCCCCGGTTTTTTGCGAGCCATTACGCTCAGTCTACAATTTTATTCTCCTCTGGCTGATCAAACCAGATCAACTAAGAGTATTGTAGTATAAAAGTCGCTAGGAATAAGTGGTATTTCATGTAGTCTTTGAAAGTGATCACATGTGTCATGAATATTTTGAAAGTGCAAAGGAATAAATCTCCGGCGTATATTGATATGTATATAAAGGTTTATATATTGGAACAGTCAAAGAAGTGCATGTATGGTGATCAGTCTGGCGAGATATACCTTGTTGAGCTCTGTTTGAAAATCGGCTGAAAATGGCACCATATGGCACTTACCCATCCTAATTCTGGCACAGAGTGACCTGCCACCATTCTGGGCATGACCAATTCACACATGAGGACCACAGTAACACTAGAAGTCTGCTCCATTGCTGAATTGCTCTTATCACCACAGAACTCTTCTGGACTGGCTATAACGGTGCCATCACACTCCTCCTCTGC
This sequence comes from Leptodactylus fuscus, assembly GCF_031893055.1. Classification (NCBI taxonomy): domain Eukaryota; kingdom Metazoa; phylum Chordata; class Amphibia; order Anura; family Leptodactylidae; genus Leptodactylus; species Leptodactylus fuscus. The sequence continues at coordinate 26,775,538 of NC_134275.1, read as the reverse complement.
TTCTCCTCAGCGCCAATCTTCCCCAGTTACACAGGAGACCCTGGGAGGTCTCTGCCACCTTGAATTTTCTTAAGAACCTTCAAGACACTTTTAGAGCCAAGCTCATTACTAAAGTGGAGGAATTCACTTCAGAAATAAAACAACCCAACACACTTCAGACTTGGAAAGATGAATGGATGATACTGCTGACGTCATTGAGGAGGATAGGGGCAAATTGAATGGTCATGTTGTCCATCTCAAAGTATTAGGGCCCCTTCACACGGAGTATACGCTGGCTGATTCTGAACGTGTTTGCTGTGGATCACCCACATTCATTGACCATTGAGCCAACCATGAGCAGAAGACACATAAGGGGACATTATTCTTGAACTCCAGCTGAGGGCCCTCCTGATGACTGATATGTAGAGGGCCCTTCAGTGGACCCATCCAATGGATAGGATACTGACTAGGAAATTGAATGCCAAACCACTGAAAGCGTATTCGTGATGTTGATTCCACGGTAACTCTCCACCCTAATAGAATATATGAGATGTTTCATACATGCTATCATCCCTTTATTTGGCCTATATGTCTCCTGCTTCTAAATTTTGGGTGGGTTTCTTAACTATCTGCTTATGCCTCACATATCTCTGCCCTTGGTGGAAACCTTATGTGACCCAATTTCATCAAAGGATATAGAACGTAGTGTCCAATTTAAGGTCTGGAAAGGCCCCTGCTCCTGGTGGACTTTTGGCCGTATATTACAGAAAAAAATTCTTTCAGTCTTAATGCCACTAAGGTTGAGCTGATCTTGAAATTTCAGGATCGTTTTTAAAATCCGATTTCCGATCATTTTCCATTCGAACCCGATCCCGATCCTAATGCAAGTCAATGGGATTTTTTTAATAATCGAAGATCGGATTTTAAAAACGATCCTATTCACTACACAGCATGGAGTCCAAAAATTTTAAAATTTTTGGACTCCACGCTGTGTAATAGTGATTAAAATAAAAAATCCCCTGGCTACTAAGCCTCCCTGGTGTTCACTTACTTGCACAGATCCACTGCCGCTGCCGCTCCACATTCTTCTCGGTCCGGTCCTCTCTCATTGACATGCCTTCAGAGCGCCGTGCGCTCCCCCGACTCCCTAGACTAATGCAGGGCGCGCAGGACACACAGGGCACTCTGAAGGCATGTCAATGAGAGAGAAGAGGAGCAAGAAGAACGGGGAGTGGCAGTGGATCTGTGTAGGTAAGGTGAGCGAAGTTCGCGAGTAGATAGATACTATCCACTCTTCTGTTTCCTCCCTGCTGTGCCATATACTGGACTCTGCTACATCTCCATAACTGTACATTGACTTGTCTATCTACTCTTCTGCTTCGTCCCTGCTTTACTGTATACTTAGTTCTGCTACATCTCAGATGTAGCAGAGCTGAGTATACGGTAAAGCAGCGCCGCACCTCCCATGAGGCGACCTGAAGCGAACGCTTCAGGCGGCGATATGCCGGGGCCCCGGGGGAGGGCAGCATTTTTGCTGACCTAAGCCAGTCCAGGACAAGCTGTCCTGGACTGGCTTAGCGTCACCGTCTCAGCAGCCAGGCACGGGAAGCGAGCAGTGGATTGGGGCGGCCCTGTGGGAAGGGGGGGGGGCGGCTTTCTGACGTTCGCCTCATGCGGCACAAACCCTAGGTTCACCCCTGTGGTAAAGCACGAACGAAGCAGAAGAGTAGATAGACACGTCACTGTACAGTAGTATCTATCTACTCGCGAACTTCAGCCATGCCTTATTACATGGCGAGTGCCTCGTCATCCTCACAGCAGCGAAGCACAGGGTGATTTACCGCAGCCTGCCACTCTTCTATTTCGTCCCTGTTTTACTGTACATCTGAGATGTAGCATAGCCGAGTATACGACACAGCAGGGAGGAAACAGAAGAGTAGTATGTTCCCATAGGAATGAATGGACACAGCCAAAGGGTGCATTCACACGGAGTAACGTGCTGACCTGGTGGCACGTATACGCCGTGTGAGATTTTGAGCGCCGTATACGCTCCCATTGATTTCAATGGGAGCCTGGATCGTATACGCCGCGTTATTTTGCGGCCGTGATTTCACGGCCGCAAAATAACGCGGTGTATACTAGACTAACTCCCATTGAAATCAATGGGAGCGTATACAGCGCTCAAAATCTCACACGGCGTATACGTGCCAGGTCACGCGGCACGTTACTCCGTGTGAATGCACCCAAAGTCTGCATGTCGGCCGCTTCCATTCATTCCTATGGTTGCGTCCTATTCGAAACGGGAGTTTTGAATAGTGCTCGCTCATCTGATACTATAGCTTTTCCTGCAATGATTGGCCACTAGCCAAGCATTGTTTGAAATAACCTCCGACCTCGATCGAAAAAGATCGGGATCGGAATTCTGATCACAATCGTGAAATTTACTCGTTCGCCGATCGGAATCCGAACATTTCAGATCCCAATCACTTAACCCTAAATATCACACATTCAAACCTATTGTGACTATCTCTTGCAAGGTAACCATTTACCATAGGATTCTTTATGTACCTGTAATACCGAAATCCCCATGTGATCCCCTTTCAGTTAAAAATTACTGACCAAACTCAAAATGATTTACCTCGAATTTGTCCCATCCTACAAATTCATAATATAGTATATGAAATGTCTCTGGAAGTTTTCAGAGTTGGAGATATTGATCATGGATCACTTTACAACATGAACTTTCATTAATTCCATTACACTATGCTAGACTTTCTACAACCTGAAATGACTTCTCACGGGAAAAAATAAACTGCATTCAATACTGCAAAAAATAGTACAGAAGACAGACTTGTTTAAGGGGGTATTCCTAATTTCGAATGTACCTAGGATATGCCATAACAGTATGATCACCAGGGGTCTAACCTCTGGGACCCCTGCCAATCCTAAGAACAAAGAAGATAGCTAGGAGCACCATTGTGCTGGGAAAGACTGAAAAAGAGCCAAAGCTGCAGGAAAAGTAGGCTAAATGAAAAACTAATGATAATGACAAAGGGGAAAGAAAAGAGGAACAAAACTATGGCAGAGGTGCATATGTATAACATACGGTGTCAATTTTTGCAATGAAACAAACAGGATATATTATTATGTTACCATAATCACCATGCTTAATAACCTAGACTTACTTTACACGGTAAATAACTTGGCAATACATTTTGCATAAATCAATAGGACAAATATAAGAAAATATGTAATATATCATATCAGAAAAGATTGCTCCTTTCTGTGCTTTTCAGGCTATTTTACTGCTCCTCCCCCTGCTGAACTGACTTTTACGCTCAAAATTGTACTGTATCCATCTCTAGATGGAGTGCAGGTCACATTTCAGATTATACAAGTCTATAGAAGTCTTTGAAGAGGGGAATGAAGAAGAGTCAGTAGAGGGAGAGAGCAGAAACAGGTTTAGTGTGATGCTGGGGCCAGTGGCATAACTAGGAACGGCGGGGCCCCACGGCAAAATTTTGACATGGCCCTTCCCGACCGACGCCCGCTGAAGACCCCAACCGACCCCCCCCCCCTTCCCCCACACACATTCCTGTGCTCTCTATTATTTCCCATAGTGGCCCCTGCACACAGTATTATACCCCATTGTGCTCCCTGTACACAGTATTATGCCCCATAGTGGCCCCTGCACAAAGTATTATGCCCCATAGTGGCCCCTGCACACAGTATTATGTCCCATAGTGGCCCCTTTACACATTATTATGCCCCATAGTGGCCCCTGCACACAGTATTATGCCACATAGTGGTCCCTGCACACAGTATTATGCCCCATAGTGGCCCCTGTATACAGTATTATGCCCCATAGTGGCCCCTGTACACAGTACTATGCCCCATAGTGGCCCCTGCACACAGTATTATCCCCCATAGTGGCCCCTGCACACCGTATTATACCCCATAGTGGCCCCTGCACACAGAATTATGCCCTATAGTGGCCCCTGCACACAGTATTATGCCCCATAGTGGCACCTGCACACAGTATTATGCCCCATAATGAACACCCATGAACAATTATTTCACTGTGGGGTCTTTTCAGACCCCAGAGTATAATAATCGGAGACCAAGGGTGCATAAAAACATAAAAAACAATATTACTTACCTATCCTTAGCTCCGCTGCAGTCCTCGGTGGTGTCGACCATCTTCAATGACGTCCGGGACGTCACATGACCCGGGACACAGGTCCCGGTCAGGTAACATCAGGGAGCATCCAGAAGTAGCCCCTAACCTGCTCAGAGCGCGGAAAGGTAAGTAATGCAGTTTTCTATGTTATCTTACCTCTCCTGGACCTCCGATCATTATACTCGGGGGTCTGAAAAGACCTCTGAGTATAATAATGATGTTTCTGGGGCCTGTGGCATCACTTACCAATCCTGGCCACTGCCAGGATCAGTAAGTAACTCCGGCCAGTAATGGCCTATTAAGTAAAGCAAAAAAACCCTAACATCCCCGGCCCTGTGGCAGCCGCTACTCCTGCTACCCCATATTTACGCCACTGGCTGGATCTGAGTAAGCTTTCTGTCACAAGCAAAGTACATAATGACATCTATGGAAATCTGTACTTCTCTATATCTTTACTGCATTATCTGTTTCTTAGTAAGAGAGAGAATGATATGGAGCAGATACTCCTCTACTTACTGTGTGCAATGTATGGCAGCTATTTGCCTCTCACCAGCTCAGGGAGAAATGAAAACTACAGATAGACATTGCAGAGGGGAAAACGTCTAATGCAGAATATCGGTCATATGATGGCCAGAAAATGTTATTTCCTCTGTGTGCACACTGTACTATTGATGTATACAAAGTTTGTTTAAAGGTTTGGTACAATTTAAGTTTCATTGACAACATTCGTTTTTGTTACAAACCGGGTCCTCATGAAATTGGATAGGCATGGCTGTAGGTATGGCAATGTCCATCTTATGATGGAATTCAATAATAGTGTGTCCTAACAGCCCATATTCCCCTCTCATAGTTCCATCCGTTGACATCTATATTGCTATTGTCTATTGCTGACCTCAAGGCTATCCAACAAAATGATATGTTGATGTCTAGACTGTGTTTGCTAAACAAAAGCCATGCGCCGTTATGCAGTAATGTATACTGTCTTCACATTTCGGCAGAAGTAATGTCTCCTTCCTGTTACCGAGCTTGAAACTGATGACAATCCATAAAGAGACAGTTACAAATGTCAATGACCTAACACATACAGACATAGGAAAAATGGATGGAGAACCAGACAATGTGTCATACACGGCTCGAGCCGCCTCTAGCTCATGTCTTCATTGATGAAGATATGAAGGGAGCTCTTTATATTGTGGGCCTACAGCTTATTAACCTTTACCACTAAAGATCATGGTTTAGCTGTCTAACAGATGGCATGCTTGTGGTGCCAAGTAGTGAGGACTCCATCCAGATTTGTATCTATGTTAGAAGCGGCAATCCTCCCTGGGGGGCAAAAAGCCTCTTATGTTACTTTACGCAGAAAACAAGAATTTATAGTGTAATTGCATTGCAAATAAAATTGTTAAAAAATCCATAATTTAATCATAGGCTTCTATAAAACGGATATACATGATGTATGTACAAGAAAATCTATAGGATATTGTCACAATTGGGACATATTGTCCATGTGGGATTGTATTTTATCTCTCTACATTGTATTATGGAACTATGTGAAAGAATGTAAATTGTTCCGCTCATTAAAATAAAGAAAGTAACCCTTCGTGCCCTCTGTAGTCGGTGACCTCTTCCTGACTGTAACATTTTTTACTATGAATTTGTGGGAAGAGTAAAAATAAAAACTAATTCTAACCATATTATCTGTCGTAACAAGGCGAAGAGAACAATTGTCTAACCAAAGCTGGCAACGTAGGTGGCCTGGAATGTACAAGGCATGCTTAATTCTACATATACTAGCTATTATTGGACTTTATTCACCTTTTATTTGTAACCCTATGGCACTCTGACTAATTTATCATGTATGAGATTGGTTACTCTGAAGATAAAATGGAATGCCTTAGCTTTATGGATGGTTGTGTAGTGGGATCTGGACTATGTGGAATTGACATGGCCGAGATATAATGTACGAGGGGTGATCCAAAAGTAATGATAATAGGTTATTTCTAGTGCACACAAAAATAAAAATGAAATGTCCTCTACTCGCTTAGGTACTCACTAGTTCAGGAAAAAAAAAATCACTTAAATAGGCCACGATTCTGGGAGCTACATTCATTTGAATACAAAACTGCAGAGGAGTGAACAACAAAATGGAAAAAAACAAAATCAGAGCTGTCATCAAATACATCTGCTTGAAAAAAATGTCTACCAAAGACATACACAGCGACTTGGTGGAAACATTGGGGGACTCTTCTCCTCCATATTCCACAGTTGCACGCTGGGCCAAGGAGTTTAAGCTGGGAAGAACATCTACGGAAGATGAACATCGTGAAGGATGCCCATCCAGGTCCCTCACTGAAGATAATGTGAAAAAAGAGTGACTATCAGGCATGTAGCTGAGGTCACAGGGATCTCATATGGCAGTATTCAAAGAATCCTTGCGAATGAATTGCATATGAGAAAGGTCTCCGCATGTTGGGTTCCGAGAATGTTAACCAAGGAGCAAAAACGATTCGACATTTCAGGAGCAAATCTCGAAAAGTTCCAAGCAGACCAGGAGAATTTTTTGGCACGTTTTGTGACCATGGACGAGACCTGGATCCACCACTTTGATCCACCACTTTGAAACTAAAGAACAATCGATGACATGGAAATGAGCCAACAAACCGACGCCGAAGAAATTCAGTGTCAAGCTCAGTAGGGAAGGTTATGGCATCCGTTTTTTGGGACGCTGAAGGAATTATTATGGTGGACTATTTGGAGAAGGGAGCCACTATTACGGGCTCCTACTATGCAGAACAAACAAGAAGATTGCGGGAGGCTATCAAGGAGAAAAGGCGCGGCAAACTGCGGGCTGGAGTGCTGTTTCACCAAGACAACGCGCCGGCTCAAGAAGGTGCAGTTGCCGTGGCTGCTGTCCAAGAAGCGGGCTTTGAACTGGTGGAACGCCCCCCCTATTCGCCAGATATAGCCCCCAGTGACTTCTTTCTCTTTCCTCGGCTCAAGGAACACCTCCGGGGGAAGAAATTTGACGACGATAACGACGTGATAACCATTGTTGGGGATTTTTTTGAGGGTCAAGATAAAGAATTTTTTCTAAGGGAATTCTAAGTTTAGAAAAGAGATGGACTAAATGTATAGACTTGTTAGGAGACTATGTAGAAAAATAAATGATTATTTTTACTATATTCATTGTGTTTATTATTGATTATTAGAGATGAGCGAACACTAAAATGTTCGAGGTTCGAAATTCGAATCGAACAGCTGCTCACTGTTCGTGTGTTCGAACGGGTTTCGAACCCCATTATAGTCTATGGGGAACATATACTCGTTAAGGGGGAAACCCAAATCCATGTCTGGAGGGTCACCAAGTCCACTATGACACCCCAGGAAATGATGCCAACACCTCTGGAATGACACTGGGACAGCAGGGGAAGCATGTCTAGGGCATCTAACACACCAAAGACCCTCTATTACCCCAACATCATAGCCTAACAACTACACACTTTCCACATTCAAAAAAACCTCTATCAAAGTGGGAAAATACCTGGAAACCTTCTTTACTCCCCAAATGGATGGACACAAACCCCAATTTAAGCTCAACAAACAGTAACAACCACCCCTTTAAATCACGTTCCCCATGACAACCACGGATGGAATAGACAATGGGAAATCCAAAAGCCCTCACCCTTAACTGTCATTTTGAGTGTGTGTGTGTGTGTGTGTGTGTGTGTGTGTGTGTGTGTGTGTGTGTGTGTGTGTGTGTGTGATGTAGTAAGACCTTCCAAAATTCACTTTTCTAGCCCTTAACATGAGCCCTTCCAAACAAAGTTACAGGACCTTAAGCTGAGCTACCAGCAGAGATTGAGGCCCTTGGCATGAGTAGAGCCTTGCACCAGCAGTGTTTTTGGCACTTAGGGTGAGTTGAGCCTTGTACCAGCGTGTGTCCCTTAACATCAGGCGGGCCCTAAGTTCTGCGCTTTGCACAAAAGTTCCACATTAACTAGGCTGAATGGTACAAACCTTAGTAGGCCCGAGAACCAGGAACAGGTCTTGCAATGGCTGTCGGATAACGCTTAAAGCACATTGTCCACCAGCCAGTCAGCCTCTACCTCCTCTTACCCAACAGTCTTGTCCTCCTTCCACCCAAAATTCCCAATCTTCCCAGAACAATAACCCCAACTGTCCCTGCTCCCCAGAGCTGTTCTCCCTTCCTTTGACTGTACCACAACCTGCCCCCCCATTTCGCGATTCCACGGACCTAACAGACGAGTATCTGTGTCCAGATGCTCAAACACTAGAGTCTCCTCCATCTCCGGTCGATTTGGTGGCGGATGACCAGCAACCCACCCTCATCGATGACGATGAGACGCAGTTGCTGTCAGGGCAGCCAGTTGACATGCGCATTGTGCAGGAGGAGGAGGCGAGACAGGAGTTGGAAGAGGAGGTGGTGGACGACGAGGACACCGACCCCACCTGGACAAGGTGGATATCAAGCTGGGAAAGTAGTGTGGATGTTGAGGCAGGTGCAGCACCAAAAAGGGTAGCTAGAGGCAGAGACATGTCCAGAGGCAGAGGTCAGCTGCTTTGCCGAAGCCAGGCCAGACCCGGAATGTCCGAAGATGTTCCCTTTTGTACCCAGCCCAGAAAAACTCCCCCATCGAGGGCACATTTCTTGAAGGTGTAGAGTTTTTTCAAGGAATGCGCCGAGGACAGCTATAGTGTCGTCTACACAATTTGCCTCTCGAAATCGAGTAGGGGCCCTGAGAAGAGCAACCTGTCCACCACTTCAATGCACCGTCATTTGGAATCCAAGCACTGGAATCAGTGGCAGGCAGCAAAGGCAGGACAAACGTTGCCCGCCGTTCATGCCACTGCCTCTGCTCACAGTGCTGGCGATGCACTCCAGAGGACGAGCCAGGACATCACTTCATCTGCCTCCGCCACTTTGTTGACTTCTCCCTCATCCTCCCCTTTTCCTGCCACTTCTCCTTTTGCCCGCGCCATCATGCGCCTCTTCCCAGCAACTCCCCATCTCCCAGGCCTTTCATTTCATGCTAAAGTACAGCGCAACCCACTCACATGCCCAAGGCTTCAATGGCCTCATCTCCAAAAATCTGGCCCAGGAGATGTTGGAGTCCCGGCTGGGGGACACTCTGCCCTTTTTGGGCAGAGTGTCTACTGCGCCACCTCACTGTGCCGTCCACACCAGCACTTTCCCCCAAACATGAGGCGGTCCCTAAATTCAGCGCTTAGCTTAGCTGGGAAGAGGCGCATTATGGTGCAGGCCAAAAGGGCGGATGAGGGTGAACTCCCCAATGTGTCACAGATGGATATGTAGGTGTCCTTGCATCATATCCTTGCACCATACTTGGCTGGATTGGACTTTCATTTTGTGCCAAAAAGTGGTCAAGACAGCGATCCCTCAGCTAATCCCATTACACCATCCGTTGCCAACTGCAGCGCTGAAATTACCATCTCTGGAAGTGGTCCAAAATCTTTCTCTGCATTTAGCCAGGCTCGATGCTATGGTAGGCTCCAGGGTTCTCTTAATGCATATTGCATGGGGGACTCAGATGTGTTTCTCAGCACTGAGACCACCACTTCTGAGATCCCAAAGGAAGTAGGCAAGAGATGTGCAGTGCAGAAAAAAAGATGAGAAAATAAGTGTAGGCTGTAGAGCACAGAGGGATCTGAGAGGGCAGAGCTGGTGTCGGCCAGGTATTCCCAGTCAGAAACTGGCACTATATGTCAGTGGCAGGACTTGAAGGTATTTGTAACCCCAATATATTCTTTGAATTCCCAGTCAGAAACTGGCAATATATGGCAGTGGCAGGACTTGAGGGTATTTGTAACCCCAATATATTCTTTGCATTCCCAGTCAGACAATGGCACTATATGGCAGTGGCAGGACTTGAAGGTATTTGTAACCCCAATATATTCTTTGCATTCCCAGTCAGACAATGGCACTATATGGCAGTGGCAGGACTTGAAGGTATTTGTAACTCCAATATATTCTTTGCATTCCCAGTCAGACAATGGCACTATATGGCAGTGGCAGGACTTGAAGGTATTTGTAACCCCAATATATTCTTTGCATTCCCAGTCAGACAATGGCACTATATTGCAGTGGCAGGACTTGAAGGTATTTGTAACCCCAATATATTCTTTGAATTCCCAGTCAGAAACTGGCACTATATGGCAGTGGCAGGACTTGAAGGTATTTGTAACCCCAATATATTCTTTGAATTCCCAGTCAGAAACTGGCACTATATGGCAGTGGCAGGACTTGAAGGTATTTGTAACCCCAATATATTCTTTTAATTCCCAGTGAGAAACTGGCACTATATGGTAGTGGCAGGACTTGAAGGTATTTGTAACCCCAATATATTCTTTGCATTCCCAGTCAGACAATGGCACTATATGGCAGTGGCAGGACTTGAAGGTATTTGTAACCCCAATATATTCTTTGCATTCCCAGTCAGACAATGGCACTATATGGCAGTGGCAGGACTTGAAGGTATTTGTAACCCCAATATATTCTTTGCATTCCCAGTCAGACAATGGCACTATATGGCAGTAGCAAAAATAGTGGGTGTATATAGCCCCAATTCTATTGCTAGGGGACTTGCAGGGTATTTCTGGGGTGAAGGTGGGGGGGCACACCGTTGGAACGGGGATCGGGGGTGTATATGTAGGGTATACGGGAACACACTGTCAGTGTATTCCATTCAGGATCCTGGGAAAGCTGGGTTGTGGAGATTGAGCCCGTCAGTGCCACGTTACACTGACAAGCTTCTCCCTGGAATTGAAGTTATATGTAACCCCAATATATTCTTGGAATTCCCAGTCAGACAATGGCACTATATGGCAGTAGCAAAAATAGTGGGTGTATATAGCCCCAATTCTATTGCTAGGGGACTTGCTGGGTATTTCTGGGGTGAAGGTGGGGGGGCACACCGTTGGAACGGGGATCGGGGGTGTATATGTAGGGTATACGGGAATACACTGTCAGTGTATTCCATTCAGGATCCTGGGAAAGCTGGGTTGCGGCGATTGAGCCCGTCAGTGCCACGTTACCCTGACAAGCTTCTCCCTGGAATTTAGCTCTTACAAGAGCTGTTGGTTGTCTTCTCCTTCCTATCCTAGCCTGTCCCTGCCTACCCAGAATCTAAGCCCTAGCTAACTGGACGGAAACCTCCGTCCCCGGTGAATTGCAAGCTCAGAATGACGCGAAGCTGGGCGTCGCTGTTCTTTTAAATTAGAGGTCACATGTTTTCGGCAGCCAATGGGTTTTTCCTACTTTTTTCAACGTCACCGGTGTCGTAGTTCCTGTCCCACCTACCCTGCGCTGTTATTGGAGCAAAAAAGGCGCCAGGGAAGGTGGGAGGGGAATCGAGTAATGGCGCACTTTACCACGCGGTGTTCGATTCGATTCGAACATGCCGAACAGCCTAATATCCGATCAAACATGAGTTCGATAGAACACTGTTCGCTCATCTCTATTGATTATCATTACTTTTGGATCACCCCTCGTATAATGCTGGCATTGGTTCCAGCCATTTTCCAGCCATGATTATTCCCAGTAGTGTAATACATCTAAGGTACCTGCTCGCTGTTACATACAGTCATGTCCTAGTGTAGTTCGGTGTCCAGATGCAATATGTAGCGGCAGGCTGGAGTCCATTGGGAAGTGGAACTGAGGAGGACTAAATATTGATGATTACTAGAGATAAGCGAGTAGTACTCGATCGAGTAGGTATTCGATCGAATATTACGGTATTCGAAATACTCGTACTCGATCGAGTACCACTCGCTGTTCGAATGTAAAAGTTCGATGCAGAACCAGCATTGATTGGCCGAATGCTATACAGTCGGCCAATCAACGCTGGTTCTTCTCCTACCTTTAGAAGTCTTCTCCGTGCAGCTTCCCCGCGGCGTCTTCTGGCTCTTCCGGCTCTTCATTCACTGTGCCAGGCATCGGGCCTGGGCAGAGCCGACTGCGCATGTCCGCTTGTCGATACCAAAAAACCGTTTTTACGCAGTAAAATATACTTGCATTGCTTGTTTACATGCTGAAGTTACACAATCCATTTTTGTTTGTATTACTCAAGGATTCCTGAAAACCTGCAGATAAAATTTTTACTACTGCACTGATCGATGGCTTTTCCATGCTCTATCTGCTGAACAGCTGCGCTTGCACCATGCTCTTTAACTGTGTATTTCGTGATGTTCTCCTCACAAACTCTAGGACCCCAGGGAATATCCACAACCTCCATATCAACCCTTGTGTCTGTGTTTGAAGACTGAAGAACTAAAAATCCTCTCTGGTTTCTGGGAAAGTTAAATGTGATGTGACCCTTATGTTGTTAGGAGTGCGTGAGGCGAGCGCATAGCTCATCCTATATAAAACCCAGCTTTGACGTTTCCCACAAGGTCTGCTGCTTAGATTCAGCCATTGGGGTACATACTTATAAGATCACTCACATTTCCTTCAACCGTGGATAACGGGACGTCAGGAATTTTTAGATCATAACAAAACAGGAAAAACAATTTATAACAGGAAATCTGATTAGTTCCAAAAATGATCTAGTGTAAGGATCTGAGGGCAAGCGCCAAAGCTAGTTAGTACCTATTAAAAGTGGTTCAATAAAAGGCAACAGCTCACCTGGCCACAGGGTTATGGGTGCCCAGGGCTCATTCATACACATGGTTATTTAAAGGCTACCTGGAAAAGTCCAATCCTATATAAATCCTACTAGTAGTAAAAATCTCTATGCATTTGCAGTGCTAGCATCTACACCCAAAGCCAATGGATTGTAGGTGTACGACTGACTGAAATGTGACATCTTGCAGAAAACCATGGCTTCATCTAATATTGGGTGAACCTGGGGTATAGCGTCAAGTGTCATGACACTGGCGACCCCCATGTGAATGCTCAGGCCTAGTCATAGGCCTCAACAGTCCCCGGGACATCAGACATCACATAGGAGGTCGGGAGATGACCATGAGGGAGCTCCAGATGCTGCAAGGATGCCCAGGACAGGTGAAGGAAAATGAGTATAGGAGTTTATTATGTTTTTGCAACTCCCCTTGACCTCCAATTATTATATCCTGGGGTCTGATGAGACCCCAGAATATAATAGTGCTTTGCGGGCCATGAATCTACAAAGGTTTTGTGTGAAGCCTGAAACTTTTGGAAAACTCAAGTATAATCCAGTTTGATTCACTCATCTCAACCATAGACCAGTTCCAGGGCACTTGTTGACCCCTGTCCATCACTGAAAGCTCCTACAAAGGGCACATAAGTAACAAAACCAGACCATGAAACAGTATATAAGAAGGTAACCTTGTCTGATGAATCACGCCTTCTTTTACATTATATGGGTGGTTGGGTGTATGTGTATCACATACCTGGGGAAAAATGGCACCAGTATACAAGTCGGGAGTTGTGCTATAAGCTGTTATATTTCATTTTATGAAGCTTGATGGTTAATGGACTGAAAAGACAATTAAATTGTAGTAGAAGATAAGTGCGGCTAGACAAGGAGCAAATGTTAACGATCGCGTATAAAGATATTGACATTTTCAATTTGCAGACACTAAAATGATATTTGCTTTATTCTACCCACAAGCCTTATGTGGTCTATAAAACTATTACTGTAAGTCTCAGTCCCAGCCTTTATTACTTACTTCAGTTAAATGCCTGACTGTTGAAAACTTGCTGAAAAATTTCTGTTTACAGATGGGAATTCTGGTTTTGGTAATTTGGGTGTTTACTCAATAGAAGTCAGATATCCCTAGAGTAGACATTAGCTCACACTGAATATATATATTCAATGTTGGACTTTATAAGATTAAGGTTCCAGAGCTATATTTTTTCCATTCACCCTTGTATGAGATACAGCAGTGACAATGCCTCGGGTGATCAACATCTCAATGAAGCATAAGTATTACTAGACTGTTATGTTACCCCAGTATAGAAAGTAGCAAACCAGTTATAAACTATAATTGTGATGCTGGCCCCCCAGGAAATACATTGATCGACGCTTGTTTGTACTAGCGTTAATACACAGGCTGCTGCAAACTGAATGGTGTAGGAGCGACCTCTGCTTCATGGATTACATAGGGTGATGTACTCTGATATTCTGCATCTTTTGTCCTGTGTAAAAGATGCGTTCATTGTTCGCTCGTTGGTCAGCTGATCGGGAGCTCTTCCGATATTCATAACAATTATCATCCCAGAAACACTTGCTGCTGATAAGTGTCATGAATATTGATCCTTCTTATAGGCCTTTAAGGCTACCCCTATTTGTCAAGGAGGTATAAACTATAGGAATCCTTCAACTTTTTACTTCCATTACTTGAGAGACTTAACAGTTGCCAAAAAAATGTTCTACTATTATTAGATATATGACCATGATATATGCATTGAATAACAATAGTGTAGCTTTCAAGATTTCCAAATATCCATTCAGGGGTTAGTCTATGTTGGTGGAGGCTCATGGTCATAGAATTGGATGAGTTATCTTTTCCTTCTTATTGGAACACATTGCAGTGGGTTTTCCAGGTCTATAATATTGTCTGCTACAGACTGTTCCCTACTTTCTAAGCACAGCGCTGTATATATTATGGTGGCTGTGCTTGGTATTGCAACTCTGACTCATTTATTTGAATAGCTCTGAGCTGGAGCATAGTCATGTGATCCATGGACGTGACTTCACTGCAAATAAACACTGGATCTCAATATCACAGTTCTGGACAACCATTTTAGAGGGGTATTCTGGTAAATACAAATGATTCCCTATCCAGAGAATAGATTATAACTGTCTGATTAGTGGGAGTTTGACTGCTGAACCGGGTCCCATGTGCCTATTTGAATGGGTCAAAGGGTCACCATGCATATTACTGTATGCAAGTCTATAAGATTGCCAAAAATAATTTCTCTCAATCCCACAGAAATGAATGGAGCAGTGCACATATATAGTCTTCCATTCCATCAGGGACCCCTGTTCTGCTCATCGGTGGGGGCTCCCAGTGCTCCAACTCCATCAATCAGATGTGGATAGAAGATAACATGTAATAACTGCAATGTCTCTTTCACCCCCAAATCCAGTTAACTGAAGCAAACATCCCTCAATGGCGCTCTGACTATAGATGACTATTGTTGGCAGAGAGAGTTTTTTCTATCAGACATTGCCTAATTGATTCATTGCCCCTAGTGGTGAGCAGGGCTGCCGATAGGGCAGTACTACTGGTACTGGCTTCAGGGGCCCGGCCAAATTGAAAAATGGGGGGGGCCCGGTTTTGGCCCGCCACCGTGTGCCGGCCCCCTGGCGCCCGTAGCAGTCATTGTGTATGTCCTATTTCAACTCAGATCTGCATCCAGAGGATGCAGATCTGAGTTGAAGACATACGCGGCTGAAGCAAGGAGCTGACACAGGTCAGCTCCTCGCTTCGCCGCTGCGTGCCTCTCAGGGGGCAATGGAAAGATGTTAGAAGGTGGACGGGGGGAAGGGGGATTGTTGGGGCATCGGGTGTGCGGCACTGCAGAGAGGGAACTGGGGCAATAATATATAAGTTTTTAGCTGGAGAACTACAAAGCACACAATAGCTCCAAAGGCATGTGTGCTTTGTATTAATAATGATGTAGGCTGCTATGTTACTAGCATAGCAGCCTGTTTGGGGGTGGGACTTTCACTTTAAAGGAGTATTCACGTTGCGTTTTTGGCCTCCCTTGCCGGGATACGTTGGTAACCAGTCACAATCAGCTCCCCACTTATCCCTGCACGGAGAACTGCAGGCCCCCCTTTTTTTAATGGCCAGTTCTTCGTGCAGGGATAAGTTGACAGCTGATTCTGACTGGTTACCAACGTATCCCGACAAGGGAGGCCAAAAACGCAATGTGAATAAGCCCTGAGGATTTATTAGGAGGGCTCTTACAGATGGTGTTGGCTCCCTATAGGCGCTGTCACACGTAGCAGATCTTACCTGCAAATAGAATCTGATGAAGCCTTGTAATGCTGCTAAATAAAGGGAAATGTAATACAGAATTGGTATGTCGCAAAATAAGGTAGTTTTAAAACGGCGGCGGGGGGGCCCAGACACTTAGGCTGTATGGGGCCCCCCATCTCTGCCCCCGATTCATGTCCCCCATCTCTGCCCCCAGATTCATGTCCCCTCCATCTCTGCCCCCAGATTCATGTCCCCCATCTCTGCCCCCAGATTCATGTCCCCCATCTCTTCCCCCAGATTCATGTCCCCCATCTCTGCCCCCAGATTTATGTCCCCTCCATCTCTGCCCCCAGATTCATGTCGCCCCATCTCTGCCCCCAGATTCATGTCCCCCATCTCTGCCTCCAGATTCATGTCCTCTCCATCTCTGCCCCCAGATTCATGTCCCCCAACTCTCTGCCCCCAGATTCATGTCCTCTCCATCTCTGCCCCCAGATTCATGTCCCCCCATCTCTGCCCCAGATTCATGTCCTCTCCATCTCTGTCCCCAGATTCATGTCCCCCCATCTCTGCCCCCAGATTTATGTCCCCCCATCTCTGCCCCCAGATTCATGTCCCCTCCATCTCTGCCCCCAGATTCATGTCCCCTCAACTCTGCCTCTAGATTCATGCCCCCCATCTCTGCCCCCCGATTCATGTCCCCCATCTCTGCCCCCAGATTCATGTCCCCTCCATCTCTGCCCCCAGATTCATGTCCCCCCATCTCTGCCCCCAGATTCATGTCCCCCATCTCTGCCCCCAGATTCATGTCCCCCATCTCTGCCCCCAGATTCATGTCCTCTCCATCTCTGCCCCCAGATTCATGTCCCCTCCATCTCTGCCCCCAGATTCATGTCCCCATCTCTGCCCCAGATTCATGTCCTCTCCATCTCTGCCCCCAGATTAATGTCCCCCATCTCTGCCCCCAGATTCATGTCGCCCCATCTCTTCCCCCAGATTCATGTCCCCCATCTCTGCCCCCAGATTCATGTCCTCTCCATCTCTGCCCCCAGTTTCATGTCCCCCATCTCTGTCCCCAGATTCATGTCCCCCATCTCTGCCCCCAGATTCATGTCCTCTCCATCTCTGCCCCCAGATTCATGTCCCCCCATCTCTGCCCCCAGATTCATGTCCCCTCCATCTCTGTCCCCAGATTCATGTCCCCCCATCTCTTCCCCCAGATTTATGTCCCCCCATCTCTGCCCCCAGATTCATGTCCCCTCCATCTCTGACCCCAGATTCATGTCCCCCCAACTCTGCCTCTAGATTCATGCCCCCCATCTCTGCCCCCGATTCATGTCCCCCATCTCTGCCCCCAGATTCATGCCCCCCCATGTCTGCCCGCAGTTTCATGTCCTCTCCATCTCTGCCCCCAGATTCATGTCCCCCCATCTGTGCCCTCAGATTCATGTCCCCACATCTCTGCCCCTAGATTCATCTCCCCACATCTCTGCCCCCAGATTCATGTCCTCTCCATCTCTGCCCCCAGATTCATGTCCCCCCATCTCTGCCCCCAGATTCATGTCCCCACATCTCTGCCCCCAGTGTCATGCCGTCCTCTCCTTCATCTGCCCCCAGTTTCATGTTCCACCTCCACATTAAACTTACCTTTTCCTCATTCCCCCGCTGCACTCTGCGCACCTCTCTCTCTCTCACTGGCGCACAGTTGTAGACGCGGTGTGACGTCATCACATCGCATCTACAAGCCAGTAGTCGGCGGCAGCGGCGAATCGAGGAGCTGACCTGTGTCAGCTCCTTGCTTCAGCCGCGTATGTGTTCAACTCAGATCTGCGTCCTCAGGACGCAGATCTGAGTTGAAATCGGGACATACCTCCCTCCAACCGGGACCACACATGTCACCCGAATCGTGAATGTCCCGCGGAAATCGGGACGGTTGGGAGGTATGCCTTTTAAATTTCTATAATTTTTTTTTTTTAATTGTCTCTGGCCACTAAGCCTAATAATAGACTCACCCATCATTGCATCCATTGCTGACAATAGATGATGTCACAGTTTATTTACTCCTCCTACCTGCACAGAGCATATTAGAAAACTCTCCCATGGACCTCAATAAATTGGCTCCAGGGTATTGCAGCCTATGGCCATGAAACAGCAGTAAAGCATATCACTAGATGCTGTTAACAGGGCAGAGGAGAAGCGAAGGAGGAAAAGAGAATTAAAAAAATCCACAATCTGAAAATTGCCCCATGTGACAGATATGGTGTATGTCCATGTATATTACAGTAATATAGTTTTTGCACCATTATGACCAGTATCACAGCTGTGTGATATCTGCCACATTGTTTAACAAACTGTCAGGAAACTTAATATGAGATCACAACTTCTGCTCTTTTCCGTTGCCAGATTTCCGTCTACTCTTCTGCTTCTTTTAAGTAATTTTGGGTTTCTCCTTTAAAAGCATTGTATATTTCAGAATATGGTCTCTATTTCATTGTTCCAGGGCTGGGCATTAAGAAATGTTATTTGCTTTTTCACGGTACATTTTTCATGACAATTTGTTTCTGTTATACGATCCCACAAGCCAGGCCTATTGTATCTCTCATTATATAGTCAGCCTCAGATGGAGAAATAATTACAGTTATAGTGAGAAAGCCCAGCCAGGGTGTCATAGGAGGAGACGGCTGCAAATGACCTAAGTATGGCTCTAGGCTCCATACCACAAAGTCACCAGGGACCACGGCTTAGAGGTTATAAAGTAGAGGAGTAAAACAAAATACACACTCCCCTATGCCAATTAGGATCACATTCTACATGACAGAGGTTAGTTGTGCTTGCCCATCATTCCCACAAAATAATTTTTCTATGGCCGTTATATGTGATGTCTCAAGGCCATAGCACAGCAGGGTAGAAAATATAGACTTGCATGGGAAATTGTAATAAAATGGATCCATATAGGCTGTAAAAGAATATATACAAATATATATGTAAAACAGTGCTAGCAACTAGAGAGAGGAATAAAACAGATCAAGAGATAGATAGATAGATAGATAGATAGATAGATAGATAGATAGATAGATAGATGATAGATAGATAAGTAGTTAGACAGATAAAAACTATATATACATAGTGGGGTAGGTAGCTCGGTAGCAGCAATGGTGCGGACCCTACCAGTCAGAGACGGGGACACAGATATCTGGTACAAACAGGTTTATTTGAAAACATAGCAAAAATAAATAAACCTTAACTTCAGGTACAAAAATGTCAAACAAAAAAACCTGCTCGTCCGAGCACTAATGTAAAGGGGCTGTATCAGCAAAATGCTGTATGAGCCCCACATATGCGTGAGTAGCCTTTAAAAAGGCTATTCAGGCACTGCAAATGTTATTTTAAACCTCCTCCCCCCGTTTTAAAATAAAAACATAAAAACATATTTGTAAATCATACCTATCATGCACGGTGGGCGGTCCTCCACGGTCCGACGTCATCTTGCTGTCAAGCCTTCCTCTTCTTTCTTCTTCCAGTGACACCCTTCCCCGCCTTCATCTTCTTTTCATCCGGAATGAAGAAGTTTGCGAGCGTACTGCACATGCACAGTACGTTCACGTAGTTTTAAGGGGTACTTAGAACTACAACAAAAAGGAACGCCCCCTCCATCTGCTCGCAGTACTCGTCCATAGACGAGCATTATCAGGGAGGGAGGGGGGAGTTCCTCCCGGCTCTCACAGCAAAGCGCGATTGGCTGTGCTGTGAAGAAGGACGTCTCTGAGTGAGTGTCAGAAACGCCCTTCTGACCATAGAAGAGCTACGGTACCGGGACCGTAAGCTCTTCACACTGGGCCCACATCGGGAAAGCCGACAGTGTGCTGAATTCAGCGCACTGTCAGCTTTCCGGCAGTATATAGAACTGCCGGGGGGCAACATGGTGAAAGGTCCTCTTTAAAGGCTATTCACACATATGTGGGGCTCATAAAGCCTAATTTTGCTGATAGAGCCCCTTTAACAGGATGAGGCTAACTATACGTGTGGCTTTCTATCAGTCACCCAAACAAACATAATAACAGTTAGGTCTCAACGGACTCTCAATATTTCAGGACAGACCCAGGCGCCTTCTTTCGCTCCCAGGATCTGTTTTATCAACATTAAATGACACCACATATCAGTCCTCACAGCGGCTCCTATCTCTGAAGTTTTTGCGGTTGTGTGTCCGGGACATAGTAAAGAGCTGCAAAATATGGAGTATGTCCTATACCTGTCCATGTTTGTGGCTCATTCCATTCACTTTAATGTTCAGGGCAGTGCAAAGTATGGATGACATAAGGATACCAATCCTTGTGTCAGTTGTCACTGATATTTACACTGCACACAGTTGTAGGAAGGAGACCGTAATATGAAATTCCAGTGACAACCATATGGATGTTTGTAGGTATAGCGTTCTGTGTATACTGTATATAGTACTTGAGAACATCTCAAGAAGGTCTTCCATGCCCCATGTTACTTTTAAGGACATGCAGTACATATGTTACTAACCCATGTTTCAGTTACTTTACATGCTCTTTCCAAACATTTTTTGCAAACGTACTGAAAAACATCACTTTATTGGTACTGCAATCTGAATGGCCCCATTGTTTTTAAGGCTTGCCCTTCTCACCCTCAGCCTTGCTACCTCCATGATGAACAAACAAGCTTCAGTAGGATTAGTAGCACCTATCCATGCACTGTGTATTGTTATGGCAGCTGGGGTGGCTTGTGTATACGTGTCTGGTGTTTAGACTTCAGGGAAAAGTGCTGATATCTGGAAAAAGAAGATAAAGTTGGCTGTGAAGAAATAATATTGTCAACCGCTCTTTGTCCGTGATAATGAAAACAATATCAAATGTAAAATAAGAATTCCCACATTTGCTTTGGTTTATATTGGATGTACAAACCATTGAACGTGACATGGACATGGATCTGAGATGTCAAGCGGATTTATTAAGTTTGAATTAACAGAAGATAAAGGAGTTGTCTCATGAAGTAAACTCCGCAGGACCTTTTTCCACATTCAACCTGACTGCAGCCAACTGGTGGTGATCAGGGCTCCCATTCACTATAACAAGAGCACTTCAATGAGAGCGCCAAACATAGCCAAGTGCTGTACCTTAGCTGTCTCTGGGGGTCCCATTGACATGAATAGGAGCACCGACCGCCACCAGTCAAGCACACATTCAGCCTGGCTGCGCTCAGGTTCATTGTGGAGAGGGGCAGAGTTCCTGTTGAGTTTCCTTCATAGTGTCTATGCATGCTTACGCATCTTTCTTTTTCTTGACCAAGAAAGGAGCTTGGAACCCTTTAATACAGTCACAACCAAAGCACTTGACCCACATAAGTACAGGTCCATACTTCTCTGCATATGTCCTGAATAGAGATGAGCGAACACTAAAATGTTCGAGGTTCGAAATTCGATTCGAACAGCCGCTCACTGTTCGAGTGTTCGAATGGGTTTCGAACCCCATTATAGTCTATGGGGAACATAAACTCGTTAAGGGGGAAACCCAAATTCGTGTCTGGAGGGTCACCAAGTCCACTATGACACCCCAGGAAATGATACCAACACCCTGGAATGACACTGGGACAGCAGGGGAAGCATGTCTGGGGGCATAAAAGTCACTTTATTTCATGGAAATCCCTGTCAGTTTGCGATTTTCGCAAGCTAACTTTTCCCCATAGAAATGCATTGGCCAGTGCTGATTGGCCAGAGTACGGAACTCGACCAATCAGCGCTGGCTCTGCTGGAGGAGGCGGAGTCTAAGATAGCTCCACACCAGTCTCCATTCAGGTCCGACCTTAGACTCCGCCTCCTCCGGCAGAGCCAGCGCTGATTGGCTGAAGGCTGGCCAATGCATTCCTATGCGAATGCAGACTTAGCAGTGCTGAGTCAGTTTTGCTCAACTACACATCTGATGCACACTCGGCACTGCTACATCAGATGTAGCAATCTGATGTAGCAGAGCCGAGGGTGCACTAGAACCCCTGTGCAAACTCAGTTCACGCTAATAGAATGCATTGGCCAGCGCTGATTGGCCAATGCATTCTATTAGCCCGATGAAGTAGAGCTGAATGTGTGTGCTAAGCACACTCATTCAGCACTGCTTCATCACGCCAATACAATGCATTAGCCAGTGCTGATTGGCCAGAGTACGGAATTCGGCCAATCAGCGCTGGCTCTGCTGGAGGAGGCGGAGTCTAAGGTCGGACCTGAATGGAGACTGGTGTGGAGCGATCTTAGACTCCGCCTCCTCCAGCAGAGCCAGCGCTGATTGGCCGAATTCCGTACTCTGGCCAATCAGCGCTGGCCAATGCATTCTATTAGCCCGATGAAGTAGAGCTGAATGTGTGTGCTAAGCACACACATTCAGCACTGCTTCATCACGCCAATACAATGCATTAGCCAGTGCTGATTGGCCAGAGTACGGAATTCGGCCAATCAGCGCTGGCTCTGCTGGAGGAGGCGGAGTCTAAGATCGCTCCACACCAGTCTCCATTCAGGTCCGACCTTAGACTCCGCCTCCTCCGGCAGAGCCAGCGCTGATTGGCCGAAGGCTGGCCAATGCATTCCTATGCGAATGCAGACTTAGCAGTGCTGAGTCAGTTTTGCTCAACTACACATCTGATGCACACTCGGCACTGCTACATCAGATGTAGCAATCTGATGTAGCGGAGCCGAGGGTGCACTAGAACCCCTGTGCAAACTCAGTTCACGCTAATAGAATGCATTGGCCAGCGCTGATTGGCCAATGCATTCTATTAGCCCGATGAAGTAGAGCTGAATGTGTGTGCTTAGCACACACATTCAGCACTGCTTCATCACGCCAATACAATGCATTAGCCAGTGCTGATTGGCCAGAGTACGGAATTCGGCCAATCAGCGCTGGCTCTGCTGGAGGAGGCGGAGTCTAAGGTCGGACCTGAATGGAGACTGGTATGGAGCGATCTTAGACTCCGCCTCCTCCAGCAGAGCCAGCGCTGATTGGCCGAATTCCGTACTCTGGCCAATCAGCGCTGGCCAATGCATTCTATTAGCCCGATGAAGTAGAGCTGAATGTGTGTGCTAAGCACACACATTCAGCACTGCTTCATCACGCCAATACAATGCATTAGCCAGTGCTGATTGGCCAGAGTACGGAATTCGGCCAATCAGCGCTGGCTCTGCTGGAGGAGGCGGAGTCTAAGATCGCTCCACACCAGTCTCCATTCAGGTCCGACCTTAGACTCCGCCTCCTCCGGCAGAGCCAGCGCTGATTGGCCGAAGGCTGGCCAATGCATTCCTATGCGAATGCAGACTTAGCAGTGCTGAGTCAGTTTTGCTCAACTACACATCTGATGCACACTCGGCACTGCTACATCAGATGTAGCAATCTGATGTAGCAGAGCCGAGGGTGCACTAGAACCCCTGTGCAAACTCAGTTCACGCTAATAGAATGCATTGGCCAGCGCTGATTGGCCAATGCATTCTATTAGCCCGATGAAGTAGAGCTGAATGTGTGTGCTAAGCACACACATTCAGCACTGCTTCATCACGCCAATACAATGCATTAGCCAGTGCTGATTGGCCAGAGTA
The DNA here is from genome assembly GCF_031893055.1 of Leptodactylus fuscus. Taxonomy (NCBI): domain Eukaryota; kingdom Metazoa; phylum Chordata; class Amphibia; order Anura; family Leptodactylidae; genus Leptodactylus; species Leptodactylus fuscus. The sequence continues at coordinate 26,751,833 of NC_134275.1, read as the reverse complement.
CGGAATTCGGCCAATCAGCGCTGGCTCTGCTGGAGGAGGCGGAGTCTAAGGTCGGACCTGAATGGAGACTGGTGTGGAGCGATCTTAGACTCCGCCTCCTCCAGCAGAGCCAGCGCTGATTGGCCGAATTCCGTACTCTGGCCAATCAGCGCTGGCCAATGCATTCTATTAGCTTGATGAAGCAGAGTGTGCACAAGGGTTCAAGCGCACCCTCGGCTCTGATGTAGCAGAGCTGAGGCTGCACAAGGGTTCAAGCGCACCCTCGGCTCTGATGTAGGAGAGCCGAGGGTGCACTTGAACCCTTGTGCACCCTCAGCTCTGCTACATCAGAGCCGAGGGTGCGCTTGAACCCTTGTGCACACTCTGCTTCATCAAGCTAATAGAATGCATTGGCCAGCGCTGATTGGCCAATGTATTCTATTAGCCTGATGAAGTAGAGCTGAATGTGTGTGCTTAGCACACACATTCAGCTCTACTTCATCGGGCTAATAGAATGCATTGGCCAGCGCTGATTGGCCAGAGTACGGAACTCGACCAATCAGCGCTGGCTCTGCTGGAGGAGGTGGAGTCTAAGATCGCTCCACACCAGTCTCCATTCAGGTCCGACCTTAGACTCCGCCTCCTCCAGCAGAGCCAGCGCTGATTGGCCGAATTCCGTACTCTGGCCAATCAGCACTGGCTAATGCATTGTATTGGCGTGATGAAGCAGTGCTGAATGTGTGTGCTTAGCACACACATTCAGCTCTACTTCATCGGGCTAATAGAATGCATTGGCCAATCAGCGCTGGCCAATGCATTCTATTAGCGTGAACTGAGTTTGCACAGGGGTTCTAGTGCACCCTCGGCTCTGCTACATCAGATTGCTACATCTGATGTAGCAGTGCCGAGTGTGCATCAGATGTGTAGTTGAGCAAAACTGACTCAGCACTGCTAAGTCTGCATTCGCATAGGAATGCATTGGCCAGCCTTCGGCCAATCAGCGCTGGCTCTGCCGGAGGAGGCGGAGTCTAAGGTCGGACCTGAATGGAGACTGGTGTGGAGCGATCTTAGACTCCGCCTCCTCCAGCAGAGCCAGCGCTGATTGGTCGAGTTCCGTACTCTGGCCAATCAGCGCTGGCCAATGCATTCTATTAGCCCGATGAAGTAGAGCTGAATGTGTGTGCTTAGCACACACATTCAGCTCTACTTCATCAGGCTAATAGAATACATTGGCCAATCAGCGCTGGCCAATGCATTCTATTAGCTTGATGAAGCAGAGTGTGCACAAGGGTTCAAGCGCACCCTCGGCTCTGATGTAGCAGAGCTGAGGGTGCACAAGGGTTCAAGTGCACCCTCGGCTCTCCTACATCAGAGCCGAGGGTGCGCTTGAACCCTTGTGCAGCCTCGGCTCTGCTACATCAGAGCCGAGGGTGCGCTTGAACCCTTGTGCACACTCTGCTTCATCAAGCTAATAGAATGCATTGGCCAGCACTGATTGGCCAGAGTACGGAATTCGGCCAATCAGCGCTGGCCAATGCATCCCTATGGGAAAAAGTTTATCTCACAAAAATCACAATTACACACCCGATAGAGCCCCAAAAAGTTATTTTTAATAACATTCCCCCCTAAATAAAGGTTATCCCTAGCTATCCCTGCCTGTACAGCTATCCCTGTCTCATAGTCACAAAGTTCACATTCTCATATGACCCGGATTTGAAATCCACTATTCGTCTAAAATGGAGGTCACCTGATTTCGGCAGCCAATGACTTTTTCCAATTTTTTTCAATGCCCCCGGTGTCGTAGTTCCTGTCCCACCTCCCCTGCGCTGTTATTGGTGCAAAAAAGGCGCCAGGGAAGGTGGGAGGGGAATCGAATTTTGGCGCACTTTACCACGTGGTGTTCGATTCGATTCGAACATGGCGAACACCCTGATATCCGATCGAACATGTGTTCGATAGAACACTGTTCGCTCATCTCTAGTCCTGAATAGGGTTGAGCCAATCTTGAGATTTCAAAATCGATTTTAAAATCCGATTTCCGATCATTTTCCAGCCGATCTCGATCGTGAAATTTGCTCGATCGCCAATCGGAATCCGATCTTTTTCAATCCTGATCCTCAACCCTAGTCAATGCTTTTCTATGAGAAAAGTCACTTTTGGGGTTGAGCCGATCTTGAGATAACCTCCGATCTCGATCCCACTGGAAAAGAACGGGTCAGAATTCCAATCGCGATCGTGAAATTTACTCGATCGCCGATCGGAATCCGATCTTTTCCAATCCCGATCGCTCAACCCTAGTCCTGAATGGTTCTTGCAGCTGTTTTTGTTGTGAGAGAGAGACTGTTATACAACAGATTCTCCTCTACTTACTTTGTGCAGACAATGACAGCTAGTCACCATCCACCAGCTCATTACATCACATTTATTGGTTACATGGTACAGCAGCAGCTCAGTCCCTTACAAGTGACTGGGCTGAGTTGCAATAGAAGATACAGCCCATACATTTAGGGCCAGAAATATTTGGACAGTGACACAATTTTCGCGAGTTGGGCTCTGCATGCCACCACATTGGTTTTGAAATGAAACCTCTACAACAGAATTCAATTGCAGATTGTAACGTTTAATTTGAAGGGTTGAACATAAATATCTGATAGAAAATGTAGGAATTGTACACATTTCTTTACAAACACTCCACATTTTAGGAGCTCAAAAGTAATTGGACAAATAAACATAACCCAAACAAAATATTTTTATTTTCAATATTTTGTTGCGAATCCTTTGGAGGCAATCACTGCCTTAAGTCTGGAACCCATGGACATCACCAAACGCTGGGTTTCCTCCTTCTTAATGCTTTGCCAGACCTTTACAGCTGCAGCCTTCAGGTCTTGCTTGTTTGTGGGTCTTTCCGCCTTAAGGGAGCATTCACACGGCGTAACGTCCCGCGAGATTTGGCACGTGTACGCCGCGTGACCCTTTGCGTGCCGTACACGCTCCCATTCATTTCAATGGGAGCGGGGAGCGCATGCGCCGCGCTAGTTTGCGGCCGTGTATAAATCCATATAATGAGCCTGTTGTTGGTGTTGATGATCAGCATGCTCCGGTATTTCGGCAACTCTCAAGCTGGTGTGCCGCTGAACTCATTCCTCGCGCTGTGCCTATGATTGTTGCGGCATCTCGGCAAGTCACTGGGATGCCATATAATGAGCGTGCTGTTGGCATTGATGATCCGCCTACTGCAGCGTTTCGGCAGCTCTCCAGTTGGCCTGGCACTGAAGTTGTTCTTCGCACCGTGCCTGTAATTGTTCTGGCATCTCAGCAGCTTGCTGCAATGCCATATAATGAGTGTGTTGTTGGTGTCGATGATCCCCCTCCGCTCCACTTCAGGAGAACTCTGAAGAAGCTCTGGTTGTTTGCGAGAAATTAGATTTTCTTTTTTCATGCATGTTTTAAATTGACAAACTCCCAATTTGGATTAAAGGTGTTTGTCCATGTCAGTTTGTCTGAACTGCCTGCAGATCAGATAATATGCAAATATGTGTACACTGAGGGTTAGTGTGTGTTTACACAGAGAGATAACAGACCTGGCTGAGATAAGGTGCTGCAGCAGCAGTGTAATATAATATGAGACCATAAATTCGTAACAGTCATGAAGCCATGTCATTTACCGGGATAAAAAGTAGCCTATATTTTAATTGAATAAGAAAAATTGTATCAGCTCACTCACGTGTCCTTTATTCCAATAAGGTAATAGGTAAGTAACCTTCATAGGATGCCTTTAAGTGTAAGTCAGGAAGATGCACGGATATCCAGCCTCTCAGCCCGAGGTACAAAATACAAACGTCCAAAATAGAATAATCCAGCATCGAAATTCCTTTTGAATAAAACTTAGCTTTTATTTGTGAAAAAACATATCACCTTCCATAAAATTCAATGCAACTCGGACGATGGCAGAGAAAAAATACAGAGAACGTCTGGCGACGCGTTTCGGGGCGTTAACGGCTATGATGAAGGGGCAGCGTTAACGCCCCGAAACGCGTCGCCAGACGTTCTCTGTATTTTTTCTCTGCCATCGTCCGAGTTGCATTGAATTTTATGGAAGGTGATATGTTTTTTCACAAATAAAAGCTAAGTTTTATTCAAAAGGAATTTCGATGCTGGATTATTCTATTTTGGACGTTTGTATATTTTAATTGAGGTTACAATCTATCTGTGTGCCGAATTTCATTCAAATCCGTTCAAGTGCACACCATTGCTTCACCACTATCATCACTACTTATAAATTATTGGATTTTTACAGTTGGTTCAGCTTTGAAATTTCAGGGCATACCATACTGGACTAAGACCAAGAGACGATATTTCAAAATGCTGAGGTTATGGAAAGGAAGTCAACAAATGAATCTTCTATTCATGGGAAGGGAAAATACCAATAAACAATTTATAAAGCTGGAAATTTTCACGCATATGGTTGAGTGATTTACTCCAGGGCGGAAATTATTTTCTGGAATGCTAGTAGGCATAGATACTTCATATAACACCTCTGGTCTTCCAGAGTTAAGGGATTTTTTTGGACAGAGTCCCCACCCTCCATCTATACAGAACATAATTGTATTATAATCTCAGTCCTTCAAATTTTGCACAGACAGGACATATCATCCATAAAGGCTTACAGATGTCAAGTCAATGGCTCTGAAGTCAACTTCATATGGGGTTGTCTTAGGCTGGACATTTGTGGCCCATTATTAGGTCAGAGCCTGGGCCTACGTTTACATTCCAAATTCACTGACTTATTGATGATAGGTACTATCAGATGCACGCGCAAAAAGACGCGCGTTATACGAAAAAGCCATTGAACTCAATGGCTAACTACATTTTACACGTGTATTTTTACACGTGTAAAATGGACGGAATACACAGCACGTAGACAGAATACATGGAGTGTAAACTCAGTGTGAAGGGGCCCTAAGGGCTCCAATTCCCTACCACTGGTATACAATATACCTGTCCCATATGGGTGTGAAGCAATGAGTATACTTGCCATCCGGTATATACCTTCTTTGCTACATGCTCTAAATATATACCGTCGGTGTATATTTGCAACAGTATGCTTGTATACATCTGCTTGTGCGCCCAATATACCTGTCACATACGGGTGTGAAGCAAGGTGTATACTTGCCATCCAGTATATACCTTCTTTGCTATATACTCTAAATATATACCGTCCATGTATACTTGCAACAGTATGCTTGCATCTTGAAATGCGTTAGATAGCGCAATGGAACGAGGACGGGGGCGTGGAAATCCAACTGGGGGCCCAGGCTGCAGTCAAGCTACTGCGGATCCAATGCCTACTGGTGAGGGGCAGCCAGCAATGCACTCATCCACAATCCCTGGCTTGATGGTAACATCAAGCAGAGTGCAGGGTACAACGCTGACGAGGCCCGAGCACCAGGAACAGGTGTTACAATGGCTAGCGGATATTGCTTCCAGTGGCATTTCCACCAGCCACTCAGCCACTACCTCCAGGCGTGTTCCTACCCAAGGGTCTCTCTTGGCGATTTAGTGGTTGTGGACTCGCAACCAGCATGTCCCGTCCTCAGTGATAATGACGAGATATAATTCCATGTTTCTGTTCCAGCTCACAAGTTCATCCTCCTCCTCCTCCTCCACCACCATCACAGCTGAAAGACGACATTTAAAACCACCTCCAGAAGGGCTATGGATCTGATAGATGTAGCCAATCGCTTCTCTTTTCCTACCCTTCTCCTAAGTCTCAACGCAGAGAAAGCCTTTGACCACTTGGATTGGTCTTTTATGAGGGCCACTCTGGAACGTTTTGGCTTTTCAGGGGCTTTCCTTTCGGTGGTCTCTTCTCTGTACTCTTTCCCTTCAGTTGCTAAGTTCCCGCATGCTTCTTCTCCCCATTTTCCATTCATAATGGTACTCGCCAGGGCTGCCCCCTATCCCCTCTTATTTTCACCTCTTGCTGCTAAAATCAGGTCCAATCCTGATATTACTGAGATTAGGGTGCGTGACTGCCACTTTAAAATCTGCCTTTTTGCGGATGATGTTTTGTTGTCCCTCACAAATCCCCACACAACCCTTCCCAACCTCTTGTTGACGTTACGGGAGTATGATTCCCTGTCAGGTTATAAGATTAATTCCTCAAAGACGGAGGCTCTCCACCTGAATATCCCTGGCCCGGCCCTCCACCTGTTGCACCAAAACTTCAATTTTCAGTGGTGTGACCACTCACTTAAGTATCTGGGTATTCAGCTCTCCTCCTCCTATTCTTTGTACTCTGCTAACTTTCTACGCCTATTTAATGAATTGCGCTCACTTATGTATAAATGGGGTCCTCTCCACATCTCCCTCATAGGTCGTATCACGGCCGTTAAGATGACCATACTTTCCATACTTTTGTACTTCTTTTATTATTACTTTATTATTACTGGGCCACCCACCTGCGTTGCATCCCCTTTTGGGCTGCATCAAGAGCTTTCACCAGATGGGTCGAAATTGAAAAATTGTGGCTAGCCCCAAACCACCCCAACGCGTTACTGTGGTCCCACTAGCCCCCTGTTCCGGCCATCCCCTTTCTTGGTCCCATTCAGTTTACCAGATCTATTTGGGGCTGGGCGCTCATATGGGGTAGTCGTGGTTTCTTCCATGTGGCGGATCTGGTCAATCCTTTCTCCTTGGAGATCAGGCCCTTTGACTACTTTGTTAATACCCTGCACATGCTTAGATCGGAGTAGTTCCACTATCAGCAGATTGCACACTTTTTGTTTACTATGTTTGGGGCTCTGAGGGTTTCCGTCCCTACTACCTTTGAGATGTTGCGCCGTGCTGGCACCTCGGCTAAGGGTCTAATTTCAGACATCTATTGATTATTATCCTCTCCGTATGAACGGACCCCTCTGACTCACAAATATATGACTCGTTGGTCGTCTGATTTGGGTAGGCAGATTTCTCAGGCTCAGTGGCAGATCATCTGGTCTCGTGCTATTAAGTCGTTCACCTGCATAACTTATCGTGAGACCCAGTATAAAATTCTTCTACATTGGTACCACACCACAGTCATCCTTCATACATTAAACCCCAATATTCCCTCTAATTGCTGTAGATGCCTTTTGGGTCCAGGTACTCTTTTTCATATTTTTTGGGACTGCCCTCTGATCCGTCCTTTTTCGCTGGAGGAGAAGTCCTTGATGGACGCAATCTTCCCTCACGCTGTCCCCCTGGACCCTCTGGTTTATCTCCTTTACTTAACTCCCAGAACCCTGAGTAAACAGCCTTCCTTGCTGTTTTTATATATTTGTACTGCAGCTAAGTCCCTTATAGCTCGTCACTGGAAAAGTACCCAACCCCCCTCGGCCCCCTTTCTACTTGCTCGTATCAAAGATGTTAAATGCCTGGAGTTTCTTACTGCCACTCTGAATAATACAGTGGAGAAATTTCAGACCATCTGGGCACCTTGGAACGCGTATTGTCCTATACGTAGTCTCTGATCCCTCCTATCCCCTCACTCCCTTTCCTCCTTGTCTCCTGTCTCTAGTCCTGTGTCTCCCTGTATCTCTCCATTGTTTCTGTCACTTATTTTTACCTTTTGCCCTACCATAACAGTGGATTGCATTGTTGCTTGTTTCGACTGCTTTTTGTTGTTCTAGTGGTTGATTCTAGTATATGGTTGTTTGTTCTCTTTTTTTGAAAAAAATTAATAAAAATCACAGTTGAAAAAAACCCAAAAAACACCCCATTAAGGCTCACCTCAAGAGCCTAATATTATGCTCCCAAAAGGCTCAATATATCCCTTAGGAGCATAATATTATGCTCTTACAATCCTCAATTCGTCCCAAGAGCCTACTCTGCTACTCCAAGGCTCAATTCACCTCAAGGGCCTAAAACTCTGCTGCTTCAAGGCTCAACTCACCTCAAGGGCCTAAAACTCTGCTGCTTCAAGGCTCAACTGACTTCAAGGGCCTACTACTCTGCTGGTGCAAGGCTCATCTCACTTCAAGGGCCTAAAATTCTGCTGGCACAAGGCTCAATTAACCCTAATGGACAAAAACTCTGCTGGTACAAGACTCAACTGACTTCAAGGGCCTAAAACTATGCTCCTACAAGGCTCAACTCACTTCAAGGACCTAATACTCTTCTGGTACAAGGCTCAACTCACTCCAAGGGCCAAAAACTCTTCTGATACAAGGCTCAACTCACTTTAAGGGCCTAATACTCTGCTGTTGCAAGGCTCAATTGATTTCAAGGGCTTAATACTCTGCTGGTAGAAGGCTCAACTCACTTGAAGGGCCTACAAATCTGCTGGTACAAGGCTCAACTCACTTTAAGGGCCTAAAACTCTGCTGGTACAAGGCTCAACTCACTTTAAGGGCCTAAAACTCTGCTGGCACAAGGCTCAACTCACTTTAAGGGCCTAAAACTCTTCTCCTACAAGGCTCAACTCACCTCAAGGGCCCAAAACCCTGCTGGTGCAAGGCTCAACTCCCTTTAAGGGCCTAAAACTCTGCTGGTACAAGGTTCAACTCATTTTAAGGGCCTAAAACTCTGCTGGTACAAGGCTCAACTCACTTTAAGGGCCTAAAACTCTACTGGTACAAGGTTTAACTAACCCCAAGGGTCTAAAACTCTGCTGATACAAGGCTCAACTCACTTCAAGGGCCTAAAACTCTGCTGGTACAAGGCTCAACTCACCCCAAGGGCCAAAAACTCTGCTCCTACAAGGCTCAACTCACTTCAAGGGCCTGAAGCTAAGTTTGGGAGGGCTCACCCCAAGGGCCTGAAAAGTAAATTTTTGTATGGCTCAGCTTAAGGGCCTCTAACTTAATTTGGATGGGCTCACCTCAAGGGCCACAGAAATAATTTTTGGAGGTCTCGCCACATCACACACACATACACAATGACAGTTAAGGGTGGGTATTGTTGGATTTCCCATTGCCTATGCCATCTGTGCTTGTCATGGGCAACGTGATTTAAAGGGGTGCATGCTAATTTTTCTTTAGCTTAAAATTTGTTTTTCTGTCCATACTAATGTAGAGGAAAGACGGTTTCCAAGTATTTTTCCACTTTCCATAGAGGTTCTACTGAGTTTGGAAAGTCTCTAGTTGATAGGCTGTGATAGTGGGGTAATACTGGGACATGGGCGTGTTAGATGCCCTCAGGCATGTTTCTCCTGCTGTCCCAGATGCATTCCAGAGGCATCATTTCCTGAGGTGTCATTGGGGACTTGGGGACTCTCCTTAGTCGAATATTGGTTTCCCCTTAAATGAACATCCTTTCCCCATAGACTATAATGGGATTCGATATTTGATCGAATAGTCGAATATTGAGGGACTATTTGAATCGAATATCAAATATTTCACTATTCACTCATCTCTAATTCTAAGGTTAAGTTGCAAGTAAACTTTGGTTAAATTTTTCATAAATCTATGGTGCAGATAAAGGGAAGAAATGTAGCCATATACTTCGCTAAAGACAATTGCCTGTGCCTTTAACTATTTCTCTTGTCTTCTTATCTGATTCATTTTGTCCTGTATTCTGTATAAAAGCAGTCTCAGTTTACAATAAGTTCAATGAAGGGGGGGAGAGGAGAAGAAGAAAGGCAGAGATATAAGGTGTCCACAGCATTATATGAATCAAGTCTGAAAAGTAATTCCTGATAACCTGTGTTGTGAAAGAACTGATGTCTCTCTATATTGCTGATGTCTCTCTGTTTGAGGAATTCTCCTTTTCCTCATCCCTCCCCTCTCCACAGAGTTTTCTTTTTTGAGTGACAGAAAGCAGGACTTTTCTTATATAAAGTATATTACACAGGTTGTTATATTCACCTGAACTATAAAATCCAAAAGGAACTAGGACCAATATGTATCACAAAGTATAAACTTTATTACAATAAAATTACATATATGAAACAACAAAAATAACAAAAATCACATATAGGAGAACAGATACACCCAAAGGGAGACGAGACAAGTGACAAGTGTACAACTTAGTATAAAGTCCTTTATATACCCACACGGCGAGTGAGTCATTTGTCCCTTGACAAAACCTTGGTCAGGTGAAATGCGCGTCGGGTCGGGATACGAGTCTAAATGACGGTATAGGTAATGGTACTGTGGGTCTCTACTTGCTGGTCACTTGCCCTGTATTCATGTCTTGGATTATTATTTGAATCCTTATATGATTTATACTAAGTTGTACACTTGTCACTTTGGTGCATATCCTACTCATGTATGGCTATCTTCATTTTGGTAGCATCTGTGACCCTGCCAATACGTGATTTGTATGTATATACCCCTTTAGTCTCGTCTCCCTTTGGGTGTATCTGTTCCCCTATATGTGATTTTTGTTATTTTTGTTGTTTCTAGAGATGAGCGAACACTAAAATGTTCGAGGTTCGAAATTCGATTCGAACAGCCGCTCAATGTTCGTGTGTTCGAACGGGTTTCGAACCCCATTATAGTCTATGGGGAACAGATACTCGTTAAGGGGGAAACCCAAATCCGTGTCTGGAGGGTCACCAAGTCCACTATGACACCCCAGGAAATGATGCCAACACCTCTGGAATGACACTGGGACAGCAGGGGAAGCATGTCTGGGGGCATCTAACACACCAAAGACCCTCTATTACCCCAACATCACAGCCTAACAACTACACACTTTACACACTCAATACCACCTCTCTGACAGTAGGAAAACACCTTGAAACATGTGTATTTGGCACTTGCAGTGAGGAGAGCTTGTCACCAGCAGTGAATTTGGCCCTTGTAGTAAGTTGAGGTTGGCACCAACATTTGTTTTGAAAATCAAGGTGGATTGAGTCTCTAACCAGCAGAGTTTGGGCAAATTCATGGTGGAGGGAGCCTCTAACCAGCAGAGTTTGGGCAAATTCATGGTGGAGGGAGCCTCTAAATACCCCAGTTTGGACCAATTCATGGTGGAGGGAGCCTCTAAAAACCCCAGTTTGGACCAATTCATGGTGGAGGGAGCCTCTAAAAACCCCAGTTTGGACCAATTCATGATGGAGGGAGCCTCTAAACAGCCCAGTTTGGGCAAATTCATGGTGGAGGGAGCCTCTAAAAACCCCCAGTTTGGACCAATTCATGGTGGAGGGAGCCTCTAAAAACCCCAGTTTGGACCAATTCATGGTGGAGGGAGCCTCTAAACAGCCCAGTTTGGGCAAATTCATGGTGGAGGGAGCCTCTAAACAGCCCAGTTTGGGCAAATTCATGGTGGAGGGAGCCTCTAACTAGCCCAGTTTGGGCAAATTCATGGTGGAGGGAGCCTCTAAAAACCCCAGTTTGGACCAATTCATGGTGGAGGGAGCCTCTAAAAACCCCAGTTTGGACCAATTCATGGTGGAGGGAGCCTCTAAAAACCCCAGTTTGGACCAATTCATGATGGAGGGAGCCTCTAAACAGCCCAGTTTGGGCAAATTCATGGTGGAGGGAGCCTCTAAAAACCCCCAGTTTGGACCAATTCATGGTGGAGGGAGCCTCTAAAAACCCCAGTTTGGACCAATTCATGGTGGAGGGAGCCTCTAAACAGCTCAGTTTGGGCAAATTCATGGTGGAGGGAGCCTCTAAACAGCCCAGTTTGGGCAAATTCATGGTGGAGGGAGCCTCTAAAAACCCCAGTTTGGACCAATTCATGGTGGAGGGAGCCTCTAAAAACCCCAGTTTGGACCAATTCATGGTGGAGGGAGCCTCTAAACAGCCCAGTTTGGACCAATTCATGGTGGAGGGAGCCTCTAAAAACCCCAGTTTGGACCAATTCATGGTGGAGGGAGCCTCTAAACAGCCCAGTTTGGGCAAATTCATGGTGGAGGGAGCCTCTAAACAGCCCAGTTTGGGCAAATTCATGGTGGAGGGAGCCTCTAACCAGCCCAGTTTGGACCAATTCATGGTGGAGGGAGCCTCTAAAAACCCCAGTTTGGACCAATTCATGGTGGAGGGAGCCTCTAACCAGCCCAGTTTGGACCAATTAATGGTGGAGGGAGCCTCTAACCAGCCCAGTTTGGACCAATTAATGGTGGAGGGAGCCTCTAACCACCCCAGTTTGGACCAATTCATGGTGGAGGGAGCCTCTAAACAGCCAAGTTTGGACCAATTCATGGTGAAGGGAGCCTCTAAAAACCCGTTTGGACCAATTCATGGTGGAGGGAGCCTCTAACCAGCCCAGTTTGGGCAAATTCATGGTGGAGGGAGCCTCTAAACAGCCCAGTTTGGGCAAATTCATGGTGGAGGGAGCCTCTAACCAGCCCAGTTTAGACCAATTAATGGTGGAGGGAGCCTCTAACCAGCCCAGTTTGGACCAATTAATGGTGGAGGGAGCCTCTAACCACCCCAGTTTGGACCAATTCATGGTGGAGGGAGCCTCTAAACAGCCAAGTTTGGACCAATTCATGGTGGAGGGAGCCTCTAAAAACCCCAGTTTGGACCAATTCATGGTGGAGGGAGCCTCTAACCAGCCCAGTTTGGACCAATTAATGGTGGAGGGAGCCTCTAAACAGCCAAGTTTTGGGAAATTCATGGTGGAGGGAGCCTCTAACCAGCCCAGTTTGGACCAATTCATGGTGGAGGGAGCCTCTAAACAGCCCAGTTTGGGCAAATTCATGGTGGAGGGAGCCTCTAAAAAACCCAGTTTGGACCAATTCATGGTGGAGGGAGCCTCTAACCAGCCCAGTTTGGACCAATTAATGGTGGAGGGAGCCTCTAACCAGCCCAGTTTGGACCAATTAATGGTGGAGGGAGCCTCTAACCACCCCAGTTTGGACCAATTCATGGTGGAGGGAGCCTCTAAACAGCCAAGTTTGGACCAATTCATGGTGAAGGGAGCCTCTAAAAACCCGTTTGGACCAATTCATGGTGGAGGGAGCCTCTAACCAGCCCAGTTTGGGCAAATTCATGGTGGAGGGAGCCTCTAAACAGCCCAGTTTGGGCAAATTCATGGTGGAGGGAGCCTCTAACCAGCCCAGTTTGGACCAATTAATGGTGGAGGGAGCCTCTAACCAGCCCAGTTTGGACCAATTAATGGTGGAGGGAGCCTCTAACCACCCCAGTTTGGACCAATTCATGGTGGAGGGAGCCTCTAAACAGCCAAGTTTGGACCAATTCATGGTGGAGGGAGCCTCTAAAAACCCCAGTTTGGACCAATTCATGGTGGAGGGAGCCTCTAACCAGCCCAGTTTGGACCAATTAATGGTGGAGGGAGCCTCTAAACAGCCAAGTTTTGGGAAATTCATGGTGGAGGGAGCCTCTAACCAGCCCAGTTTGGACCAATTCATGGTGGAGGGAGCCTCTAAACAGCCCAGTTTGGGCAAATTCATGGTGGAGGGAGCCTCTAAAAAACCCAGTTTGGACCAATTCATGGTGGAGGGAGCCTCTAACCAGCCCAGTTTGGACCAATTAATGGTGGAGGGAGCCTCTAACCAGCCCAGTTTGGACCAATTAATGGTGGAGGGAGCCTCTAACCACCCCAGTTTGGACCAATTCATGGTGGAGGGAGCCTCTAAACAGCCAAGTTTGGACCAATTCATGGTGGAGGGAGCCTCTAAAAACCCCAGTTTGGACCAATTCATGGTGGAGGGAGCCTCTAACCAGCCCAGTTTGGGCAAATTCATGGTGGAGGGAGCCTCTAAACAGCCCAGTTTGGGCAAATTCATGGTGGAGGGAGCCTCTAAAAAACCCAGTTTGGACCAATTCATGGTGGAGGGAGCCTCTAAACAGCCAAGTTTGGACCAATTCATGGTGAAGGGAGCCTCTAAAAACCCGTTTGGACCAATTCATGGTGGAGGGAGCCTCTAACCAGCCCAGTTTGGGCAAATTCATGGTGGAGGGAGCCTCTAAACAGCCCAGTTTGGGCAAATTCATGGTGGAGGGAGCCTCTAACCAGCCCAGTTTGGACCAATTAATGGTGGAGGGAGCCTCTAACCAGCCCAGTTTGGACCAATTAATGGTGGAGGGAGCCTCTAACCACCCCAGTTTGGACCAATTCATGGTGGAGGGAGCCTCTAAACAGCCAAGTTTGGACCAATTCATGGTGGAGGGAGCCTCTAAAAACCCCAGTTTGGACCAATTCATGGTGGAGGGAGCCTCTAACCAGCCCAGTTTGGACCAATTAATGGTGGAGGGAGCCTCTAAACAGCCAAGTTTTGGGAAATTCATGGTGGAGGGAGCCTCTAACCAGCCCAGTTTGGACCAATTCATGGTGGAGGGAGCCTCTAAACAGCCCAGTTTGGGCAAATTCATGGTGGAGGGAGCCTCTAAAAAACCCAGTTTGGACCAATTCATGGTGGAGGGAGCCTCTAACCAGCCCAGTTTGGACCAATTAATGGTGGAGGGAGCCTCTAACCAGCCCAGTTTGGACCAATTAATGGTGGAGGGAGCCTCTAACCACCCCAGTTTGGACCAATTCATGGTGGAGGGAGCCTCTAAACAGCCAAGTTTGGACCAATTCATGGTGGAGGGAGCCTCTAAAAACCCCAGTTTGGACCAATTCATGGTGGAGGGAGCCTCTAACCAGCCCAGTTTGGGCAAATTCATGGTGGAGGGAGCCTCTAAACAGCCCAGTTTGGGCAAATTCATGGTGGAGGGAGCCTCTAAAAAACCCAGTTTGGACCAATTCATGGTGGAGGGAGCCTCTAACCAGCCCAGTTTGGACCAATTAATGGTGGAGGGAGCCTCTAAACAGCCCAGTTTGGGCAAATTCATGGTGGAGGGAGCCTCTAAAAAACCCAGTTTGGACCAATTCATGGTGGAGGGAGCCTCTAACCAGCCAAGTTTGGACCAATTCATGGTGGAGGGAGCCTCTAAAAACCCCAGTTTGGACCAATTCATGGTGGAGGGAGCCTCTAACCAGCCCAGTTTGGGCAAATTCATGGTGGAGGGAGCCTCTAACCAGCCCAGTTTGGGCAAATTCATGGTGGAGGGAGCCTCTAAACAGCCCAGTTTGGGCAAATTCATGGTGGAGGGAGCCTCTAACCAGCCCAGTTTGGACCAATTAATGGTGGAGGGAGCCTCTAACCAGCCCAGTTTGGACCAATTAATGGTGGAGGGAGCCTCTAACCACCCCAGTTTGGACCAATTCATGGTGGAGGGAGCCTCTAAACAGCCAAGTTTTGGGAAATTCATGGTGGAGGGAGCCTCTAACCAGCCCAGTTTGGACCAATTCATGGTGGAGGGAGCCTCTAAACAGCCCAGTTTGGGCAAATTCATGGTGGAGGGAGCCTCTAAACAGCCAAGTTTGGACCAATTCATGGTGGAGGGAGCCTCTAAAAACCCCAGTTTGGACCAATTCATGGTGGAGGGAGCCTCTAACCAGCCCAGTTTGGGCAAATTCATGGTGTAGGGAGCCTCTAAACAGCCCAGTTTGGGCAAATTCATGGTGGAGGGAGCCTCTAAAAAAACCAGTTTGGACCAATTCATGGTGGAGGGAGCCTCTAACCAGCCCAGTTTGGACCAATTAATGGTGGAGGTAGCCTCTAAACAGCCAAGTTTGGACCAATTCATGGTGGAGGGAGCCTCTAAAAACCCCAGTTTGGACCAATTCATGGTGGAGGGAGCCTCTAACCAGCCCAGTTTGGGCAAATTCATGGTGGAGGGAGCCTCTAAACAGCCCAGTTTGGGCAAATTCATGGTGGAGGGAGCCTCTAACCAGCCCAGTTTGGACCAATTAATGGTGGAGGGAGCCTCTAACCACCCCAGTTTGGACCAATTCATGGTGGAGGGAGCCTCTAAACAGCCAAGTTTGGACCAATTCATGGTGAAGGGAGCCTCTAAAAACCCGTTTGGACCAATTCATGGTGGAGGGAGCCTCTAACCAGCCCAGTTTGGGCAAATTCATGGTGGAGGGAGCCTCTAAACAGCCCAGTTTGGGCAAATTCATGGTGGAGGGAGCCTCTAACCAGCCCAGTTTGGACCAATTAATGGTGGAGGGAGCCTCTAACCAGCCCAGTTTGGACCAATTAATGGTGGAGGGAGCCTCTAACCACCCCAGTTTGGACCAATTCATGGTGGAGGGAGCCTCTAAACAGCCAAGTTTGGACCAATTCATGGTGGAGGGAGCCTCTAAAAACCCCAGTTTGGACCAATTCATGGTGGAGGGAGCCTCTAACCAGCCCAGTTTGGACCAATTAATGGTGGAGGGAGCCTCTAAACAGCCAAGTTTTGGGAAATTCATGGTGGAGGGAGCCTCTAACCAGCCCAGTTTGGACCAATTCATGGTGGAGGGAGCCTCTAAACAGCCCAGTTTGGGCAAATTCATGGTGGAGGGAGCCTCTAAAAAACCCAGTTTGGACCAATTCATGGTGGAGGGAGCCTCTAACCAGCCCAGTTTGGACCAATTAATGGTGGAGGGAGCCTCTAACCAGCCCAGTTTGGACCAATTAATGGTGGAGGGAGCCTCTAACCACCCCAGTTTGGACCAATTCATGGTGGAGGGATCCTCTAAACAGCCAAGTTTGGACCAATTCATGGTGGAGGGAGCCTCTAAAAACCCCAGTTTGGACCAATTCATGGTGGAGGGAGCCTCTAACCAGCCCAGTTTGGGCAAATTCATGGTGGAGGGAGCCTCTAAACAGCCCAGTTTGGGCAAATTCATGGTGGAGGGAGCCTCTAACCAGCCCAGTTTGGACCAATTAATGGTGGAGGGAGCCTCTAACCAGCCCAGTTTGGACCAATTAATGGTGGAGGGAGCCTCTAACCAGCCCAGTTTGGACCAATTAATGGTGGAGGGAGCCTCTAACCACCCCAGTTTGGATCAATTCATGGTGGAGGGAGCCTCTAACCAGCCCAGTTTGGACCAATTAATGGTGGAGGGAGCCTCTAACCACCCCAGTTTGGATCAATTCATGGTGGAGGGAGCCTCTAACCAGCCCAGTTTGGACCAATTAATGGTGGAGGGAGCCTCTAACCACCCCAGTTTGGACCAATTCATGGTGGAGGGAGCCTCTAAACAGCCCAGTTTGGGCAAATTCATGGTGGAGGGAGCCTCTAAACAGCCCAGTTTGGGCAAATTCATGGTGGAGGGAGCCTCTAACCAGCCCAGTTTGGACCAATTAATGGTGGAGGGAGCCTCTAACCAGCCCAGTTTGGACCAATTCATGGTGGAGGGAGCCTCTAAACAGCCCAGTTTTGGCAAATTCATGGTGGAAGGAGCCTCTAACCAGCAGAGTTGTGGGAAAGCAGGGTGGAGGGAGCCTCTAACCAGCAGAGTTGGTGGAAATCAGGGTGGAGGGAGCCTCTAACCAGCAGAGTTGGGGGAAATCATGTTGGAGGGAGCCTAGTATTAGCAGAATTGTGCAACGCTTATGGTGGATGAGTATGAGGATGCGGAGGAATTGGAGAGGTTGAGTACAGACATGGAGTTTCATGTTGGGGTGCTTTACACAGGTGGGCACAAAAATGAAGGCTCTATCCAGTGGTGGTTCATTTTTATCAAAGTGAGCCGGTCGGCACTCTCAGCTGACAGACGGGTGCGCTTGTCAGTGATGATGCCACCGGCTGCACTGAACACCCTTTCAGATAGGACGCTGGCGGCAGGACAGGACAGCACCTCCAAGGCATATAGGGCAAGTTCAAGCCACAGGTCCAACTTCGACACCCAATACGTGTAGGGCGCAGAGGGGTCGGAGAGGACAGGGCTGTGGTCGGAAAGGTATTCCCGCAACATGCGCCTATACTTCTCACGCCTGGTGACACTAGGACCCTCCGTGGCGGCACTTTGGCGAGGGGGTGCCATCAAGGTGTCCCAGACCTTAGACAGTGTGCCCCTCGTTTGTGTGGACCGGTGAGAACTTGGTTGCCTACTGGAGGAACTGCCCTCCCTGCCGCCAACGTCACATGCTGGAAACATCTCCATCATATTCTGCACCAATTGCCTGTGGCAAGCATTGATGCGATTGGCCCTCCCCTCTACCGGAATAAAAGACGAGATGTTGTTTTTATACCGGGGGTTAAGGATAGCAAAGATCCAGTACTGGTTGTCCTCCATGATTTTGACAATACGCTTGTCGGTTGTAAAGCACCCCAACATGAACTCAGCCATGTCTGCCACAGTGTTAGTTGGCATGACTCCTCTGGCCCCACCGGAAAGTTCAATCTCCATTTCCTCCTCATCCTCCATGTCTACCCATCCGCGCTGCAACAATGGGACGATTCGAAGTTGCCCGGAAGCCTCCTGTATCACCATCACATCATCGGACAACTCTTCTTCCTCCTCCTCCTCCTCCTCCTCCTCCATTAAACGCAGTGAAGCGGACAGATGTGTGGACCTACTCTCCAGCTGTGACGGATCGGATGCTATCCCTAACTCCTCTGTGTGATCTGAGTTATCCCTGATGTCAATCAGGGATTCTCTCAGAACACACAAGAGCGGGATTGTAAGGCTCACCATCGCATCCTCAGAGCTCACCCTCCTTGTGGACTCCTCAAAGACCCGTAGGATGTCACAAAGGTCTCTCATCCATGGCCACTCATGGATGTGAAACTGAGGCAGCTGACTTTGTGGCACCCTAGGGTTTTGTAGCTGGTATTCCATCAAAGGTCTCTGCTGCTCAACCACTCTATTCAACATCTGAAACGTTGAGTTCCAGCGTGTGGGGACGTCGCACAAAAGCCGGTGTTGTGGCACATGCAGGCGTTGCTGGAGAGATTTTAAGCTAGCAGCGGCTACTGTCGACTTGCGAAAGTGGGCGCACATGCGCCGCACTTTCACCAGTAGCTCTGGAACATTGGGGTAGCTCTTTAGGAAACGTTGCACCACTAGGTTGAAGACGTGGGCCAGGCATGGAACATGTTGGAGTCCGGCAAGCTCCAGAGCTGCTACCAGGTTCCGGCCGTTATCACAAACGACCATGCCTGGGCCCAGGTGCAGCGGCTCAAACCATATTGCCGTCTCATCGAGGAGGGCATCCCTCACCTCGGAGGCAGTGTGCTGTCTGTCCCCCAAGCTGATCAGCTTCAGCACAGCCTGCTGACGTCTACCAACGCCAGTGCTGCAACGTTTCCAACTCGTAGCTGGGGTCAATCTAACAGCGGAGGAGGAGGCGGTGGCGGAGGAGGAGGCGGTGGCGGAGGAGGAGGCGGTAGAGGAGGAGGAGGAGGGGGGTGTTCTTCTCGTGTCCCTGCCAGGAATGTTAGGCGGGGAGACGAGGTACACCGGGCCAGTTTGGGAAGCAGTCCCAGCCTCAACTACATTCACCCAGTGTGCCGTCAGTGAAATGTAGCGTCCCTGTCCGCATGCACTTGTCCACGCGTCGGTGGTCAAGTGGACCTTTGTGCAAAGCGCGGAACTAAGGGCCCGCCTGATGTTGAGTGACACGTGCTGGTGCAAGGCGGGGACGGCACACCGGGAGAAGTAGTGACGGCTAGGGACGGCATAGCGAGGTGCCGCAGTTGCCATCAGGTCCAGGAAGGCGGGAGTTTCAACAAGCCGGAACGCCAACATCTCCTGGGCCAGCAGTTTAGCGATGTTGGCGTTCAAGGCTTGCGCGTGTGGGTGGTTAGCAGTGTATTTCTGCCGCCGCTCCAATGTCTGAGAGATGGTGGGTTGTTGTAAAGAAACGCCTGATGGTGCCTTTGATGGTGCAGGAGAAGGAGATAAGACAGGACCAGGGGAGGATGAGGTAGAAGTCAACAAAGTGGCGGAGGCAGATGAAGTGGTGTCCTGGCTCGTCCTCTGGAGTGCATCGCCAGCACAGTCAGCAGTGGCAGTGGCAGAGGCAGAGGCAGTGGCAGAGGCAGTGGCAGTGGCGTGAACGGCAGGCGGCCTTTGTCCTGCCGTTGCTGCCTGCCACTGATTCCAGTGCTTGGATTCCAAATGACGGCGCATTGAAGTGGTGGACAGGTTGCTCTTCTCAGAGCCCCTAATCAATTTCGAGAGGCAAATTGTGCAGACAACACTATATCTGTCCTCGGCGCATTCCTTGAAAAAACTCCACACCTTCGAGAAACGCGCCCTCGAGGTGGGAGTTTTTCGGGGCTGGGTACGAACTGGAACATCTTGGGAGATTCCGGGTGTGGCCTGGCTTCGCCTAAGCTGCTGACCTCTGCCTCTGCCTCTAGCTACCCTTTTTGGTGCTGCACCTGCCTCAACATCCACACTACTTTCCCCGCTTGACATCCCCCCTGTCCAGGTCGGGTCAGTGTCCTCATCATCCACCACTTCCTCTTCCAACTTCTGTCTCATCTCCTCCTCCCACACAATGCGCCGGTCAACTGGATTCCCTGACGGCAACTGCGTCACATCATCGTCGATGAGGGTGGGTTGCTGGTCATCCACCACCAAATCGAACGGAGATGGAGGAGACTCTAGTGTTTGAGCATCTGGACACAGATGCTCCTCTGTTAGGTTCGTGGAATCGTGACGTGGAGAGGCAGGTTGAGGGACAATGAAAGGAGCGGAGAACAGCTCTGGGGAGCAGGGACAGTTTGGGTTATTGTTCTGTAAAGCTTCGGAATTTTGGGAGGAAGGAAGACAAGACTGTTGGGTAATAGGAGGAGAGGAGGCAGAGTCTGACTGGCTGCTGGACAATGTGCTGTAAGCGTTCTCTGACAGCCATTGCAAGACCTGTTCCTGGTTCTCGGGCCTACTAAGGTTTGTACCCTGCAGTTTAGTTAATGTGGCAAGCAACCCTGGCACTGTGGAGTGGCGCAATGCTTGCTGCCCCACAGGAGTAGGCACGGGACGCCCTGTGGCTTCACTGCTACCTTGCTCCCCAGAACCATTCCCCCGACCTCGCCCACGGCCTCGTCCACGTCCCTTTCCGGGAGCCTTGCGCATTTTGAATTCCTAGTTAGAAATTGGCACTGTATACCAGTAGTAAAAATTGTGGGTGCACGTAACCCCAATATATTCTTTGAATTCCCAGTCAGACACTGGCACTATATGGCAGTAGCAAGAAATGAGGTTATTTGTATTCCCAATATACTCTTTAAATTCCCAGTCAGACAATGGCACTGTATACCAGTAGTAAAAATTGTGGGTGCACGTAACCCCAATATATTCTTTGAATTACCAGTCAGAAACTGGCACTATATGGCAGTAGCAAGAAATGAGGGTATTTGTATTCCCAATGTACTCTTTGAATTCCCAGTCAGACAATGGCACTGTATACCAGTAGTAAAAATTGTGGGTGCACGTAACCCCAATATATTCTTTGAATTACCAGTCAGAAACTGGCACTATATGGCAGTAGCAAGAAATGAGGGTATTTATAACCCCAATATATTCTTTGAATTCCCAGTCAGACAATGGCACTGTATACCAGTAGTAAAAATTGTGGGTGCACGTAACCCCAATATATTCTTTGAATTCCCAGTCAGAAACTGGCACTATATGGCAGTAGCAAGAAATTAGGGTATTTGTATTCCCAATATACTCTTTGAATTCCCAGTCAGACAATGGCACTGTATACCAGTAGTAAAAATTGTGGGTGCACGTAACCCCAATATATTCTTTGAATTACCAGTCAGAAACTGGCACTATATGGCAGTAGCAAGAAATGAGGGTATTTATAACCCCAATATATTCTTTGAATTCCCAGTCAGACAATGGCACTGTATACCAGTAGTAAAAATTGTGGGTGCACGTAACCCCAATATATTCTTTGAATTCCCAGTCAGAAACTGGCACTATATGGCAGTAGCAAGAAATGAGGGTATTTGTATTCCCAATATACTCTTTGAATTCCCAGTCAGACAATGGCACTGTATACCAGTAGTAAAAATTGTGGGTGCACGTAACCCCAATATATTCTTTGAATTACCAGTCAGAAACTGGCACTATATGGCAGTAGCAAGAAATGAGGGTATTTATAACCCCAATATATTCTTTGAATTCCCAGTCAGACAATGGCACTGTATACCAGTAGTAAAAATTGTGGGTGCACGTAACCCCAATATATTCTTTGAATTCCCAGTCAGAAACTGGCACTATATGGCAGTAGCAAGAAATGAGGGTATTTGTATTCCCAATATACTCTTTGAATTCCCAGTCAGACAATGGCACTGTATACCAGTAGTAAAAATTGTGGGTGCACGTAACCCCAATATATTCTTTGAATTACCAGTCAGAAACTGGCACTATATGGCAGTAGCAAGAAATGAGGGAATTTATAACCCCAATATATTCTTTGAATTCCCAGTCAGACAATGGCACTGTATACCAGTAGTAAAAATTGTGGGTGCACGTAACCCCAATATATTCTTTGAATTCCCAGTCAGAAACTGGCACTATATGGCAGTAGCAAGAAATGAGGGTATTTGTATTCCCAATATACTCTTTGAATTCCCAGTCAGACAATGGCACTGTATACCAGTAGTAAAAATTGTGGGTGCACGTAACCCCAATATATTCTTTGAATTACCAGTCAGAAACTGGCACTATATGGCAGTAGCAAGAAATGAGGGTATTTATAACCCCAATATATTCTTTGAATTCCCAGTCAGACAATGGCACTGTATACCAGTAGTAAAAATTGTGGGTGCACGTAACCCCAATATATTCTTTGAATTACCAGTCAGAAACTGGCACTATATGGCAGTAGCAAGAAATGAGGGTATTTGTATTCCCAATATACTCTTTGAATTCCCAGTCAGACAATGGCACTGTATACCAGTAGTAAAAATTGTGGGTGCACGTAACCCCAATATATTCTTTGAATTACCAGTCAGAAACTGGCACTATATGGCAGTAGCAAGAAATGAGGGTATTTATAACCCCAATATATTCTTTGAATTCCCAGTCAGACAATGGCACTGTATACCAGTAGTAAAAATTGTGGGTGCACGTAACCCCAATATATTCTTTGAATTACCAGTCAGACACTGGCACTATATGGCAGTAGCAAGAAATGAGGGTATTTGTATTCCCAATATATTCTTTGAATTCCCAGTCAGACAATGGCACTGTATACCAGTAGTAAAAATTGTGGGTGCACGTAACCCCAATATATTCTTTGAATTCCCAGTCAGACACTGGCACTATATGGCAGTAGCAAGAAATGAGGGTATTTGTATTCCCAATATATTCTTTGAATTCCCAGTCAGACAATGGCACTGTATACCAGTAGTAAAAATTGTGGGTGCACGTAACCCCAATATATTCTTTGAATTCCCAGTCAGACACTGGCACTATATGGCAGTAGCAAGAAATGAGGGTATTTGTATTCCCAATATATTCTTTGAATTCCCAGTCAGACAATGGCACTGTATACCAGTAGTAAAAATTGTGGGTGCACGTAACCCCAATATATTCTTTGAATTCCCAGTCAGACACTGGCACTATATGGCAGTAGCAAGAAATGAGGGTATTTGTATTCCCAATATATTCTTTGAATTCCCAGTCAGACAATGGCACTGTATACCAGTAGTAAAAATTGTGGGTGTATATAGCCCCAATTCTATTGCTAGGGGACTTGCAGGGTATTTCTGGGGTGAAGGTGGGGGGGCACACCGTTGGAACGGGTATCGGGGGTATATATCGGGTATACGGGAATACACTGACAGTGTATTCCATTCAGGATCCTGGGAAAGCTGGGTTGCGGCGATTGAGCCCGTCAGTGCCACGTTACACTGACAAGCTTCTCCCTGGAATTTAGCTCTTACAAGAGCTGTTGGTTGTCTTCTCCTTCCTATCCTAGCCTGTCCCTGCCTACCCAGAATCTAAGCCCTAGCTAGCTGGACGGAAACCTCCGTCCTCGGTGAATTGCAAGCTCAGAATGACGCGAACCTGGGCGGCGCTGTTCTTTTAAATTAGAGGTCACATGTATTCGGCAGCCAATGGGTTTTGCCTACTTTTTTCAACGTCACCGGTGTCGTAGTTCCTGTCCCACCTACCCTGCGCTGTTATTGGAGCAAAAAAGGCGCCAGGGAAGGTGGGAGGGGAATCGAGTAATGGCGCACTTTACCACGCGGTGTTCGATTCGATTCGAACATGCCGAACAGCCTAATATCCGATCGAACATGAGTTCGATAGAACACTGTTCGCTCATCTCTAGTTGTTTCATATATGTAATTTTATTGTAATAAAGTTTATACTTTGTGATACATATTGATTCAGTTCCTTTTGGATTTGTGGTTTAGTAAATACTAGGACACACATATATTTATTGTTTATTGTATGATCATATTCACCTGAACTATGTATAAGAAAAAATTTTTTTTTTTTGCTTTTAGCCATCAATATCAACTTTCTGACAGCCACTTTAATGTAGCATTCTGACATGCAGGTGTTTACTGCATGAGGGAGATCCCTGGCCAGGCAGGCACATCTGCTTACTATTTGCTTGTTTTTGTGGATTCTTTCATCCCTTGCTATAAGAATGCACAGGAGCAACACAATGCTCTGAAGCTTTTCCATCTACACTTCAAAAACATTACTAAAATAGTGTGTATGTCTGAGTAAAAAATTTAGGCTTTACGTTCCATTGGCGATAAGAACTAACATGAGTGATCACAATCTCCGTCAACGCTAAAGAATAGGTTTAGTTTTTTTTTTTTCTTCTTGTAATCTTGGCTATGTCCCATCCAAATTCACTATGTTGATTTTGTGTTGTGAGAGTCGCTTCAGTCCTGCAAGCAGCACTTTTCTCTCCACGTTTTCTGCACTTTTCAGGTGGAAACGCGGTGGACCCCATCATAGTCTATTGGGTCCATGGGTTTCCAAATGTAACTGCTTTTTAAAGCGGATTAGGATTCCGTTCAGGGGGTCCCCAACGGAAACCTGAATGCAGGTATATTGTAAATGCCCAATGCAGAGGAGAGGCTCGGGCAAAATGGCTGCCACCATAAACATATACTAAAAAAAAAATTAAAAAAAAAATCTAGAAACATTAAATAAAATAGATTATAAAAAAGTGATAGATTTCACTATCTGGATTTAATAAATGCAAAACATAAAAAATAAAATAAATAACTTAAAAAAATTTCAACTGCCTTCTTAATTTCCCTTTAAGGCATCAGCGGATATTTCAGCTTCTGTATTCTGAGCCCCATTACCTTATTATAGGGTGAAATAAGTTAATAGTAAGACGGAGCTGAGGATTTATCATCATGATTAAAATAATCAATAAATTGCAATCTTCCTCCTTGGCACACATGACAGCTGTATGAATCTAGGACAGCCTGACCTTGCCTCTGTATACACTCCTGTCTACAGCGTGTCAGCTGGCCTGCTAGATCAAATGGCCTTATCATGGACAACCTAATTCCAGAGTGTAATGCGATTAACAGCGATTTCTCCAGGAACCAGCAGGAAATAATCTTTCTGCTTTGAAGTTGTTGGGAAAATAATAAAAGCATAACTGGACATAAGGTATCCTTCTGGGGGACGAATTACCTTGTGTCAAAGGGACCTAGTGTGGAGGAATATTCTGTATCAAGATAATCCAGCAATATTGGACAAGTGTTGAGTAATTCCTGGCTCTCTTCTTAGCCGTCCTCATAAGAGGATTTGGACTGTGGGTTCAGATCAAGAGCTCCGCTGCATTTCTGTCCCCACTACAACAAAGTGCTCACTCAGTGTCTTCAAGGTGCAGCAGCTGTAACAGAGGTAGAAAAGGGGCACTCAGACATGAAATGCCGCCATATAATACTATACTATGCTGGGACATTATATGATTTGTAGTCATTTTATTGTATAAAAACAAAATTCAAAAACCACACATAAAAGAAAACCATAAGGTTAAAATATATGATAATAATCACTATTAAAGGGGATGTGTTTGTGTTATGGAGGGGGAAGTTTAGTGAATGTGTCATTAGAAAATGACCAATTTGTCATTGGTTTAACATTAACATTTTTTAATATATTTTTTTTTAAAAAATTTCCGTCACTGTCTGTATTTAAAAATACTCTTGCTACTAAGCCTAACAATAGACTGCTGCTTTCTAATTCTGTAGGATTTTGTTTGCGGTAGTCTTCACATTAACATCACAAACAGGATTACAATAGAAGATAAGACCTCTATAGATCACTGAGTCATTATTACATCCACTGATGACAATAGATCAAGTCGCAGTTTATCTATTTCTCCTCCCTTTACAGAACATGTTTAGTAAGTTCTCCAACAGACCTCAGTGAGTTGTTCCAGACTATTGCTCCCCATGGTCATGACTACGCTGTAAAGCATATCACCAAGACTACAGTCACGCTAGATTTCGGGAACTCTGTCCCCCATTCTGCAAGCAGGACTTTGCCGATTTTAGGCACAAATCGGGAGCAATTGGACAGACCCCATTATAGTCAATGGGATCTGCGTAAACCTGAACTTTAGTGTAAACCCAGTGTAAATGATGTTAACAGAGCAAAGGAGGAGATCAGTAAAGATGACAGCCCCCATAGTCATATATAGAAAATAGTATAATAAAAATCTACAAGCAATAAAATATACTAGTTTCTATAAAATTAAACTAAATTAAAAAATAAAGAATATATTCGTTACAGGCTAGACCCGAGCAACAAAGCACATTGCACTGATAAACATCATACCTCTGTCATGCATGTCACTTCTGTAGATTTGGAGAAGAACAACTTTCACATTTATGCAAATGAGACAATGAGTGCACTAGGGGCGGGTCTTCAGCTCTTGGTTAGTGCTGCTCTTGTCATTAAGCCCGCTACCACCTCCTGCTTGCACTACCCTGTGCAGTCAAAGCTGATCCTCCCACTGTTATGACATCAACCCAACCTATCCGAGCAGCCAGAGCATTTCTCTCAGGGCTGATGGCCCGACCCCAGCGCACAACAGACCTCACAGTCAACACTTCCCTTGCTGCTACATGGTTGACTATTTATCCCTACTTGTCTCAACGGACTGAACAGTTATTTGTCTGCCCTACTTTTCTGTATGGACACAATATTCATTGCTCAATCTTCCAAGAGAATATTAATTACAATAAATGACTAAAGAAATATTTTCATTTTAATTTGAGGGTGACAAATAGTATTTAAAGGGGTTGTCCCATAACAAGGATCCTATCTATACTGCTAGTTTATGTGGATATAAGACTTTTCCTAAATACATTGCTTTATCAAAACTGCTTTGTTTGGCTGCTATCTTAATTTATTCACTTCATTGTTGACATTGGCCCTTGGGATTATCTGCTCATTTGTCAAGTGACATAGCTGCCTGCTCTCAGGGGGGAGGGAGAGGCTGACAAGCAACGGAGCTCCTCATATAGGGGAGGGGGAAGGTGAGAGCTCCGGGTTTACTGTGCTGTCTATCTTCAGCTTTTCTACTTATCAGCCGGTTTAA
Organism: Leptodactylus fuscus; assembly: GCF_031893055.1. Lineage (NCBI taxonomy): Eukaryota > Metazoa > Chordata > Amphibia > Anura > Leptodactylidae > Leptodactylus > Leptodactylus fuscus. The sequence goes on along the minus strand of NC_134275.1, from coordinate 26,724,583 downwards.
TTGAATTTGGCTGATAAGGGCTGAGATAAGGAGTCCGTTACCTCTGTATGTAATGCAAGCTGACTCAAATCCAGCTCTGCTACATCAGTTTCCATATCAGTGTCATACTGTGGATCATAGCAGATAGCAGAGCAAGTGAAACCCCGCCCACCAATGTGCGAGAAATCCAGGAAGTGAAGAGAGTACAGAGCCTTCAGGCTTCAGAACAAAAGTTATGGGAATACCCCTTTAATGCCTTCGAGGCCAAGTACATCACATTCTCTCTTCTGACAGCTTCCCTACAGAACTTGCAGAAATATGGAATATCTGGCCATTAAATGTTTGCTATAAAACCAGCGCTTATCCTATTAATATTATAAATGTGAAAGTTTGTGAGTTTGTGGGTTTGTGGGTTTGTGTGTTTGGATGTTTGCATGTCCGGATGTTTGTTCCTCAATCACGGAAAAACTGCTCCACCGATTTGGCTGAAATTTTCCACAAACATAGTTAATACACCCGATTAAACAATAGGCTACTTTTCGTCACAATAGCGCACATACGTTTTTCCCAGGACCCCTACAAAACCCAAACTCACACCACCATCTCTGCAATCTCACACACTTTGGACCATAGCAAGCCACAAAATTCATATTGCCCTCTACAGCCTCGCCCCTAACCCCACACAATCTCATATACATATACTTTACCACTTTGCCCCTCACCTTACCGATACTCCAGGAGGCTCTCTTTAACGCTCCGGAGCAGCCATGTTTGCCGACCCCCACCGCTCTGACAATCCGCGACACCCCCCACCCATGTCAATACCCCTAGGCGGTCTAATAAATGCAAAAAAAAAGTTTAAAAAAAGTAAAAAAAATATAAAATAAATAAATAAAAAGGATTGAAAATTCAAATCACCCCCCTTTCCCTAGAACACATATAAAAGTAGTTAAAAACTGTGAAACACATACATGTTAGGTATCCCCACGTCCGAAATCGCCCGCTCTACAAAGTTACACAAATATTTTTCCTGTTCGGTAAACGCCGTAGCGGGCAAAATGGTCAAAAGTGCCAAACCGCCATTTTTTCACTGTTTTGATTCTGATAAAAATTTGAATAAAAGTGATCAAAGCAATAACATTTCCCGAAAATGGTAGAACTACAAAGTACACCCAGTCCCGCAAAAAAAGACGCCCTATACATCCCCGTACACGCACGTATAAAAAAGTTACGGCTGTCGAAATATGGCGACTTTTCAAAAAATAATTTTTTAACACAGTTTTGGATTTTTTTAAGGGGTCAAAATGTAAATAAAACCATATAGATTTGGTATCCCCGGAATCGTAACGAAACACAGAATACAGGGGACATGTCATTTTGGTTGCACAGTGAACGCCGTAAAACCAAAGCCCGTAAGAAAGTCGCAGAAATGCATTTTTTTTCTTCAAATCCACCCCATTCTGAATTTTTTCCCTGCTTCCCAGTACATTATATAGAATAAATAATGGCGGCATCATGAAGAAAAATGTGTCCCAGGAAAAATTAAGACCTCATATGGCTCTGGGAGCGGAGAAATAAAAAAGTTATGGGGTTTAGAAGGAGGGGAGTCAAAAACAAAAATCAAAAAATGCCATCGGCGGGAAAGGGTTAACTTCAAATACTTCTGTCCCAAAGTCACTATGTACAGTTTCTCACAACACCGTATATATAGCAGCTCAAATACAAATTAACTTCAACACAAAAGTCTCACGTATTCTCTGAATTACAGCAAAAACAAGATACAAAGTTACATTTCATATCCCATCCCTTATACACAGTACGAAAACCTTACCCACGCCTGTATATACCCACTGCTACAATCACCGCAGACGAAGTCGCGGGTATCAGCTAGTAATACATATAACATGTTAAGGAACATCCTGCTATTTATTGTACTATATGAAACAGGAACATTTTAATTTTATAAGGTCTGGCTTCCATTATGTTCATGTAACTAGCTAGTGGAGAAACGTACAGTAATTGCATTGAATAAGACCAATCTAGCGTTAACAATGTGACCGCCATATGCCAGTGTTCTCTGGTGTATATGGTTTATTGTGTATGTATTGAGTCATTTTATTGCGCTCATTTTAAGTTGCCATTCACTTGTTTCTGCATCTTTAAAGGTTCATCTGGGATTATAATAAATGGTCTGCTTTTTTTTTTTTTTATTTCTCCAGAAACAGCGCCACTCCTGTCTATTGACTGTTATTGCAGTTCATCCCCATTCAAGCGAAGAAAAGGACCATAAACACCAGACATTGAAATCATAAATATAAGGTAAGTGTTAGAGTACCTACAGCAGTGTCTCTCTAACACTTGTGTTTCATACAGTGGCTCAAAAACATTACAGATGCAGTACCAGTCACAGCCACCTGCACATGGATGGCGCTGTGTCTGCTGTTCCAATGACAGGTTATTAATTTCTATGTAATAAAATCCATAATTACGTCTACATGCACAGTAGCATGCTGCTTCTACTACGGCTACTGCGCATGCGCCCAGGCCATTTTTTAGCAATGTCAGTTCGCGACTTAGACGGGACCCGAGGACATCGCAGGAAGAGGAGGCGTGTATGAAGAAGACGGCGGACCCTGAATGCCCGCCCACCGTGCACGATGGGTAAGTAGATCACATTCTTTTTTAGGGTATTATTTTAAAACTGGGGGGTAGTTTAATATAACTTTAGCGGTGCCTGAATAGCTTTTTTAAAGGCTATTCATGCATATGTGGGGCTCTATCAGCATGATTTAACTTGTATTTTTTTCTCTCATCCTCTCTTCCTGTAATGTCTTAGATCCTATACTAAAAGTCTGGACCTGCTGGGACTTATCGTTTTACAACCTTTCCAATAATGTTTTCTGATATCCCATAATAACAGGCTGGACAAGCTGGGACTTGTAGTTTTTTCCTCTTATAAAAGTTGGAGAATAAATGTAAAAATTCACTTTTATTATAAGTTCTGATAAATGTAATATTGTACTGCAAAACACAATAAACAAACAAAAAAAAAAAAAGAGTAAAGACACCAACATAAGCAGTTCAGAAATTGTGGCTAAAGTACTGCAATAGAGAGCAGTACAAAAGTATACAAATGTACGGCCGCACAATCATACCCTGTCAATACAATATGTGTAATAGAAATGGAGCGGTGTAACAGGCCAGAGTAACCCTGTCCCAGATTAACCCCGGGTATTATTTGGCCTAGACCAGAATATACCCCGGGGTATAAACTGGCCTAGGCCAAACTATACCCCGGGGTGTAAAATAGCATAGGCCAAACTATATCCCTCCAGGTCAGATTATACCTATCTAACATGGAATCTGGGGTTAAAGTGGCCTAGGCCAATTTATACCTTTCAGGTCATATTATACCCCAATGAAATCAAACTTGAATCTGGCCTAGGCCAAAGTATACCCGGGGTATAATCTAGCCTAGGCCACTTTAACCCCGGGTATAGTCTGGCCTGTTACACCGGGTCTAAACCTTACTTGGGAGGTTTACATGAAAAAGAATCGTGCTTCCACCATGATATAGGATAAAGAAATGTCGGCTTTATTTACAACCTTTATACACAACGCGTTTTGGGTATACCTCGCCCTTTTTCAAGTGTAAGTAGCTGTGCAGAATACTCTGGTGCTTGGATCAGTTGGACCCTTCGATTGGACGGGTGGTATGATGCTTATCGATTCAGAGAAGCCAAAAGTAAGATTCCTCAGTGAGTCATCAGTTTTCAGAGTTGTTGAGACAGAATCCAGCTCCTCCTCTCTCCCCCAGGAACATGTATACAGAAGTTTATTTCTGGATACATGTCTCATGTTTATATATCTATACGGCATGAGCATGACACTTAGTTTGTTGTATATAGATTAATATGGAACGTATCATCTCGTCCTTTTATTTCTACAATTAAATAATTAATTAATACTAAATAATAATTAATACTAAAACTTACTATTAAAAAAATCTTAGGCCCTCACCAAGGACAATAAACCAATTCACTACGTAGCCTTCAGCTGTTGTTAAACCATCTCAATAGACCGATGTCCTACATTGTGTACATTCAATGTCAGGATGAAAAGATCAAGAAAAAAGTCTTGTTGAATGTTGACCCCAGTTACCAGGACGCCACACATTGATGGTGGTGAGACGGGCTATCACTCTTGGATAATAGGCTCGGCTGACACATGAAGTGTTTCTACAGGAGATGGTTGGTTTGTATAAAGTTGTGTTTTTTTTCTCAGGTCAATGAAATTCAAAGGTTTCCAGGCAAGAAACTTAGATTTTTCATTCTTGGTATTTAAGGCTTTCAAAACTGTCAACTGTCAAAACTGTGAATGTTCTTCAACATAGTTCTGGGAACTGGAACATCTGGAGCTGACAGGTCAGTAATGGATTTGCTGAGAATCATCCTATATACTTTAGTTACACACATTAATAGGGGAAAACATTTATTTAAAGGGTTGTCTGGTTTAGAAAACTCATTTGTATGAACCGTAAAAGGAGTTAATAGAAGAAAGTCCCTGACTGGTAGATAGATAGATGGTGAGAATCTATTAATCAAAGTGGAAAGCTGAAAGTGCAAAGGGTGACTTTCACTCTGGAGGACCTATCCTCTCCGGCATTACACAGAGTGTCTCTCACTCTGGAGGACCTATCCTCTCCGGCATTACACAGAGTGTCTCTCACTCTGGTGGACCTATCCTCTCCGGCATTACACAGAGTGTCTCTCACTCTGGAGGACCTATCCTCTCCGGCATTACACATAGTGTCTCTCACTCTGGTGGACCTATCCTCTTAGGCATTACACAGAGTGTCTCTCACTCCGGAGGACCAATTCTCTCCGGCATTACACATAGTGTCTCTCACTCTGGAGGACCTATCCTCTTAGGCATTACACAGAGTGTCTCTCACTCTGGATGACCTATTCTCTCCGGCATTACACAGAGGACCTATCCTGTCCAGCATTACACAGAAGCTCTCTCACTCTGGAGGACCTATCCTGTCCAGCATTACACAGAGGATCTCTCACTCTGGAGGACCTATCCTGTCCAGCATTACACAGAGTGTCTCTCACTCTGGAAGACCTATCCCATCTAGTATTATACTACACAGAGAGTCTCTCACTCCGGAGGACCTATTCTCTCCGGCATTACACAGAGTGACTCTCGATCTGGAGGACCTATCCTGTCCGGCATTACATAGATAAGCTATTGATTTAAGTGGGCACTGGTTAAAGAGAGTCTCTCACCAGAACCCAGTATATCAACTCAGCCCTGCAAACAGATAGCTTAGGGACACCAAATGCCTTGCAAATCCATGTCTCCATTATCAAGATATCACCAATATGGAAATTAGTTATTTGGATATAATGCCCCAATTGCTCCAAAGGACTAATTTGTATATTGACAGAAATGGCAGCACCCCAGCAACAGATTCACTGATTCACAAGAGGAAAACAGCATTCATCCTAACCTACCTATCTGAAGGGCTGGGTTAATATGCTGGGCTCTGGTGGCAGACTCCCTTTAATGACTAATTTATGGTATTTTCACACTAGTGCAGGCTCTCTATTGTTCAGGTCCTCCAGCAGGCCACTAAAACAGTGGTTACACATGGAGTCTGGTGGACCGGATTGATCATAATTTGATCAGTTGGGTGTCTGTAACTTTTTTAACTGAAAGTGACAGCATCCTCCTTCCAGGACTTTTTTCTCCAATGATTTTCGTCAAACTCTGCAATCGAGTCTCCAAAGGAGATGTAGATGTGAACTCAGCCTTACTATGGTGGAGCTGCAGCAGAAAAATACATTTAGGGTGAATTCACATGGGTTTGTTGCAGATTTTGGCACCTTGGGGCCAATTTATCATGACTTGGATACAGAACAGGGCAAAAATCTAACAACTCATGCTAGAAAACATTAATTATATCCCAATCCAGCACCAGTATCTTACTGTTGTAGATATCATTTTTGGTGTATGGGACTGTGGCAAAATTATTAAAAAGCCGTAGCATAATTCAGGAACATTTTGCGCCAATGCAAAAATGGCTTATGACCATTGCAGAAGGTATCAATCTTAATAAATTTGCCTTACTGTCTGCAAAATCTGCATTAGATTCAGAAACAGAAAGAGTTCCCTAATGTGATTTTTTTTTCCCTACAGAAATCAATCCGTACCACCTGTCAACATCTCAAGGTTCAGCTGACATTGCTGTCTTGAACAGCTGTGAAGAGAAATGCAAATGTACCATGCACAGGCCTTTTCTTACAATTGTCAGGGTCTGGGGTTGCTAGGTGGGGTGGCATAGACACAAAAGTCCAGTCCAGTTACTCCAAAACAAAGGTAGAGTTTTAGTTTCACTCAAAAATATAGTGCAGCAACAAAAGGAAACAATACAAAAATAAATACCTGCCCGGCTAGGCTCTAACTAAACATAGAATAAGTTACCTCACCTAGAATAACAGAAATCAAAAGCCAGTTGAGTCATTCAGGACACAGCTCCAAAAATATGACCTCTCTCATTGACTCTCCAGCCAAGCCCTGCCCACAGTCTGCTGCTGGAGCTGACTTCTTAAGCCTCCCTTGATGAGCAGACTCTCTGCAGCTGAGTCGCTACCGGAACATACCCAAAGTGTGGACTGGAGGGGGTGGAATCACAGGTCCCACTACCAACCTACCTGTTATTCCTAAAAATCCAGCCCAATACTGAGCATTTACCAAAATGCTCAGCAGACGAAAGTTGTCTGCTGAGAACAAACATTCCTTCTAGTGTTTTCTCATCTCACCAACCTTAGTAGTCTGGGTGAGATGTACACCCCCTTCATTACGTGACCAGCCATCGGCTTACACAATGTACTGTCTAGGCACACACAGCAGGTCAAAAGGTTTTGTAACTAGCAGCATTGTCCAAAATATTGAACTGCACATTGTTTTTGGACATAGTTTTATTTTGTATTTTAAGGTAGGAAAGAAGTGTTTCCTTTACCTCCCATCATCACAAATGTTCACTCTATGAGGAGCTGCTTTTTTCTATGTAATCCCTTGTTCACATCTGCATTTGCTAATCCATTCAGGGAGTCCGCATGGGGACACCCCCCCCCCCCTATTGGAATACCAAACGCATTGGCAAGCCGTGTGCACTGAAAGCACATGGACCCCATTGATTACAATCAATTATAATCATCACTAATCATGCGGATGGAAAAGTACTTCATGATCTACTATAAAGTCTGCCTGGTTCATGCGGGCAGCACACAGAGAGCACACAGACCCCATTATAGTCTATGGTGGGGGTAGGGAACCTTCAGCTCTCCAGCTGTTGCAAAACTACAACTTCCAGCATGCATACTTGCTCTGCTGTTCTTGGAACTCCCAAGGAAGTGAATGGAGCATGATGGGAGTTGTAGTTTCATAGCAGCTTGAGAACCAAAGGTTCCCTACCCCTGGTCTATGGAATTCGTGTGCTTTCACTGCACAACGCTTGCCAATGCGTTTGGTATTCCGTCCCCATGTGGACTCACCGAACGGATTTCCAAACGCAGATGTAAACAAGAGGTAAGGGCCACCCTCTGCTCACACGCTGTGGTGCAGGAGGCGTGTTCAGTTTGATTCCTTGCATGGAGTTTTTTATTGCTCTATCCGAACACTGCTCTATTACCTATCCTCTGTAATTGAATTTCCAGCACACCCATCTCCTGCACTTTGTTTCCATCTGTCCATCAAATAGTTAATTTTAGCCTTGTCTGTGTGATTGACAGCCTGTCTATCAATCAAGTCTGGGTCAGTCCTGGGTTCTTATATACAGGTCATCAGTCCACACAGGCTTTCTGGCTAGTTTGACTCTGTCCTGTTACTTAGTCCTCACTAGCTTCCTACTTCTCTTACTATTGTATTACTGACTTCTGACATTTGGCTTCCCTTGTGACTACTCTTTTGGATTACGATTTTATACTGCTTTGTCACTATGGCCTTGACCCTTGGCTTTCTGACTACTCTTCTATGTTGTTTGTCTTGTTCTGTGCACACTTATTCAGAGAAGGAACCGTTGCCAAGTTGTCCTCTGTTGCCTAGGTCAGGTCTGGCAAGTAGATAGGGACAGGGACTGGGTCAAGTTTAGGACTCTCTGTCTCTGTCTTCCCTTGTTCTTGGTTTCAGTAGCAGCACTGGGGAAGTGCACAGTTAGCAATTCCCTTACAACCTCTTTTTATAACCTCTTCTATATTACCCCTTTTTAAAAAATCTTTTTTGAACATTATAGCAATGCTATTTATATTTCTAAAGATATGAAGGTAATTATCATGACATAGAAGGGCTACCTGAGCCCCAGTAAGGCAAGACAAGTAACAACAGAGGGAGAAATAGACAGCTCACTTCCCTGCCAACCATTGAGGTAAGCTAAGAACAACAGATGGGACTTTTGAAGGCCACACTACCATCTGCTGCAACATCAATAATAACCACCTCAGCTTTGATTCCTGGCCCGCAACCACCCCAAATGCAGATAAAGCTATGTCCCTTAAGTGGACAACGACTCTTTTGATATGGGGTTGCACATGTCTGTCTCCAGTCTCCAGAGTTTGGAGTGACTTTGTGAACAAAGTAGTTCTTCCCTAAAAGATCCAGTCATCAATCTACAGTTTGTTATTCTTTTCCTCCTCCTGTTGGATCTGACAGTACAGCTTGTCTCTTTTGTTGGATAGAATAGATAGTTATTATTGTTCTACAGCGCTGCTCCCTGTTGGCAGGTCATAAGTCAAGATGTCCATGAGCCAAGTTGAGCATCTCGCCTCAGGCAGTGCTCCCCCCAGGATTACTTTTGTGAAGACGAATGTAAGAAAAACTATTAAAAATGAGGAAAAATAGATTGTTTTGGGGCCACATTCTCTGCTAATGAATAATGTTGGTATTTTCACATGGTAAGCACTTGTATTAAGGCACCCTATTCATTTTTGAGTAGTTTTAATTTTTTTAGTTGTTCTCCAAATCAAAAAGAAGCAGAAAATTTGCAGAAGGATGGGTGGAATTTCTTGGTCAGAGCAAGGTCCCAAGAAAATATACTGTAACACAAGTGAATCTTTTCCCAAAAACCTATCTGTTCTATAACATGTGGTTTGCAGATTGGATGGAATTTTACATGTGACAGGTTCCCTTTAAGTATTGATTTTCTATTGTTCCCATAACTTTATTTTATGATATCATTGGATAGAGTTGGGGATGCTGGGAGGACTCTTAGACCATGATGTTTTATTATATTTCATAGACAAAGTTTTCTCTACCTGTCATTGAAGCTGCTCAGCACTAACAAAATACATCAATCTTCCACTTCATTAAGGAGAATAAGACAATACAGGAAATCTTTAGCCGTCCAGCTGTCCTAGAACTGCAGCTGGAGCTCACAGATTGTGAAAGGTAGAACATACTGGGACATGTAGGGGCAAGGATTTATTCATAGAGTCCATTTTAATCTCTGGAGAAAATCACGCTCACCTGCAGATTTCCTCCACTTCAAGTTTATGCTTAAAACATATAGCTCTGCCCTTCACCTCGCCAAACAAGACTATTTCACCGCCCTCATCTCTTCTCTCTCCAGCAACCCTAAAAGGCTTTTTGAAACCTTTCACTCCTTACTCACACCCAAGGTGCAGACGCCATTCACAGACCTTAGTGCTGATGACCTGGCCATGTATTTCCATGATAAAATTGATAAGTTCCATCAGGAAATTACTGCCCAAGCCCCAGGTGGCATTGACTCCCACACCTACGATAGTACTGTTCCCCTCACCAGCCGCACTTCAGACTGTCCATTCTCATCTTTTGAACCTGTCACAGAAGAGGAAGTCTCCCAGCTACTTTCTTCATCTCGCCCCACAACCTGCAGTAGTGACCCCTTCCCCTCACACCTTCTCCAATCTCTGTCCCCTGCTGTCACTATTTACCTTACTAAAATATTTAACCTCTCTCTCTCTTCTGGAATCTTCCCATCCTCCTTCAAGCATGCTGTTATAACCCCGCTACTGAAAAAACCCTCCCTGGACCCATCCTGTGCTGCTAACTATCGACCTGTCTCTAACCTCCTCTTCATCTCTAAACTTTTGGAACGCCTGGTTTATTCTCGGTTAATCCGTTATCTCTCTGCTAACTCTCTGCTTGACCCCTTACAATCTGGTTTCCGCGCTCTGCACTCTACTGAAACAGCTCTCACAAAAGTCTCTAATGATCTACTAAAGGCTAAATCCAATGGTGACTTCTCTCTTCTTATTCTTCTGGACCTCTCTGCAGCTTTTGACACTGTTGACCATCAACTTCTCCTCACTATGCTCCGCTCAGTCGGCCTCAATGACACTGCGCTCTCCTGGTTCTCCTCTTATCTCTCAGACCGCACTTTCAGTGTATCATTCGCGGGCTCTGTTTCCTCCCCTCTTTCCCTTGCTGTTGGGGTTCCTCAGGGCTCAGTCCTAGGCCCCCTGCTCTTTTCTCTCTACACAGCCCCCATTGGACAAACCATCGCCAGATTTGGCTTCAGGTACCATCTTTATGCTGATGACACCCAATTATACACATCTTCCCGTGACATCACCCCTGCACTCATACAGAACACCAGTGACTGTCTTTCTGCTGTCTCTAATATCATGTCCTCGCTCTATCTGAAACTAAATCTCTCTAAGACTGAACTACTACTGTTTCCACCATCTAACAGATCTGTCCCTGATATATCCATTGCAGTCTCAGGCCTTACTATAACTCCTAGGCAGCAGGCCCGCTGCCTCGGGGTCATATTTGACGCAGACCTTTCCTTCACCCCTCATATTGAATCACTCGCACGTTCAAGTCACCTCCACCTCAAAAACATCTCCAGAATACGCCCTTTCCTTACCAGAGATACACTAAAGACACTTATTGTCTCTCTGATTCATTCTCGCCTTGACTACTGTAACTCCTTACTAATCGGTCTTCCCCTCACTAAACTCTCTCCTCTACAATCTATTCTGAATGCAGCGGCCAGGCTCATCTATCAGGCTAGACGCTACAGCGATGCCTCCGGTCTGTGCCAGTCACTACATTGGCTGCCTATTCATTATAGAATAAAATATAAAGTTATTACTCTCATCCACAAGGCTCTCCATAATGCTGCACCTCCCTACATTTCTTCCCTCATCTCTGTCTACCGCCCAACCCGTGTTCTCCGCTCACTCAATGACCTAACACTTACATCCTCTATTATCAGAACCTCCCATGCTCGTATACAAGACTTCTCCCGAGCTGCACCACTTCTCTGGAATGCTCTACCCTGGACAATAAGATTAACTCCCAACTTCTACAGTTTCAAACGCAAACTAAAGACGCATCTTTTCAGACAAGCCTATCACAATTCCTAATGCACAAAATTGTCTGAACACTGTATAAGCAATGCCGCCCCTGCTACCTCTTGTGTCACCCCCTCTACCTCATAGATTGTAAGCTCTTTTGAGCAGGGCCCTCAGTCCCATTGTGTGAAATGACGTTCTTTGTTATGTATGTCTGTATCTGAACCCTATAAATTGTACAGTGCCGCGGAATATGTTGGCGCTATATAAATAAAATGTATTATTATTATTATTATTTTAATCGAATTAGAAAAGAGAACTGACAAGAAGGATGTGTCAGACTGAGAGAAAATCTAGGGAAGGAGTAGATAGTAACCTGACAAAAGGTATTGAGAAGTTAGAGTAACGCTCACCACTATCTTACCCAAACTCCCCACACATATGCAATGCTTGTGTGCTTAAATGGTTGCCCCAAATTTTTTATTTATCTCCTATCCTTAGGATAGGCCATAAAGATCTAATTGGTGGGGGGCTGACAGTCAGCTCCTGCATGGAACAGCTGTCTGGGGTGAGTCTGGTCCTTGTATTGTACATTGCATCGAGCCAACAGCAGAAAGCACTGTACACAGTATGGTGGTCAGGCACCGATAATGAAGCTCTGCTTCCACTGAAAGCAATGGGGGCTGAGCTGCAGACCGCACCCGATCGCTATACAGTGTATGGATCTATTTGCTTCTGGCTGCAATCACTGTATAGTACAGAGATCAGATGTAACCCTGCATAGCTGATAAGTGTGGAGGCTGGCTGTCAGCCCCCCACTGATTAGATATTTATGATAAAACCTGGACATCCCCTAGATAGATAGATAGATAGATAGATTAAATATGGAATAGATGTATACATAGATGGATAGCTAGATATGGGATAGATAGATAGATAGATAGATAGATAGATAGATAGATAGATAGATAGAGACATACCATGTTGGAGGTGCTGCGATGAACATGGAGGAGGTACTTGCAGAACTCTAGATGGAAGGTCTCTGTTGGGCACTTTGACTGGTCTGGGTAGGTGACTGGGCCCCAAACCTCACTGCCATAGAGAAGGATCAGAGCGATGATCTATCTATCTATCTATCTATCTATCTATCTATCTATCTATCGTTTTTTTTTCTTTGCATTTTTAAGCTAAGATGGAGTTCTAAATTGCCATTAGAACACCAGATGATCCTCCAGTAGGCCCCGAGCTCCAACACGATAATCTCCAGTAGAAGATCCAAATAAGAAGGGTACTATAATCTATTTCCTAGGGATTTCTCTCGAAGGTGAGCCCCCAGAATCATTTTATCTGGTAGACCCAAGGAAGAGGTAGATAGATGGATGGATGGATAGATAGATAGATAGAGTGTTGGACTGACCCATTAGAACACCAGATGATATGAGATACAAATGTATCTATCTATCTATCTATCTATCTACAGTTAGGGCCAGAAATATTTGGACAGTGACACAAGTTTTGTTATTTTAGCTGTTTACTAAAACATGTTCAGAAATACAATTATATATATAATATGGGCTGAAAGTGCACACTCCCAGCTGCAATATGAGAGTTTCCACATCCAAATCAGAGAAAGGGTTTAGGAATCATAGCTCTGTAATGCATAGCCTCCTCTTTTTCAAGGGACCAAAAGTAATTGGACAATGGACTCTAAGGGCTGCAATTAACTCTGAAGGCGTCTCCCTCGTAAACCTGTAATCAATGAAGTAGTTAAAAGGTCTGGGGTTGATTCCAGGTGTGTGGTTTTGCATTTGGAAGCTGTTGCTGTGACCAGACAACATGCGGTCAAAGGAACTCTCAATTGAGGTGAAGCAGAACATCCTGAGGCTGAAAAAAATAATAATAAATCCATCAGAGAGAGATAGCAGACATGCTTGGAGTAGCAAAATCAACAGTCGGGTACATTCTAAGAAAAAAGGAATTGACTGGTGAGCTTGGGAACTCAAAAAGGCCTGGGCGTCCACGGATGACAACAGTGGTCCATGATCGCCGCATACTTTCTTTGGTCAAGAAGAACCCTTTCACAACATCAACTGAAGTCCAGAACACTCTCAGTGAAGTAGGTGTATCTGTCTCTAAGTCAACAGTAAAGAGTAGAGATGAGCGAACACTAAAATGTTCGAGGTTCGAAATTCGATTCGAACAGCCGCTCAATGTTCGTGTGTTCGAACGGGTTTCGAACCCCATTATAGTCTATGGGGAACAGATACTCGTTAAGGGGGAAACCCAAATCCGTGTCTGGAGGGTCACCAAGTCCACTATGACACCCCAGGAAATGATGCCAACACCTCTGGAATGACACTGGGACAGCAGGGGAAGCATGTCTGGGGGCATCTAACACACCAAAGACCCTCTATTACCCCAACATCACAGCCTAACAACTACACACTTTACACACTCAATACCACCTCTCTGACAGTAGGAAAACACCTTGAAACATGTGTATTTGGCACTTGCAGTGAGGAGAGCTTGTCACCAGCAGTGAATTTGGCCCTTGTAGTAAGTTGAGGTTGGCACCAACATTTGTTTTGAAAATCAGGGTGGATTGAGCCTCTAACCAGCAGAGTTTGGGCAAATTCATGGTGGAGGGAGCCTCTAAACACCCCAGTTTGGGCAAATTCATGGTGGAGGGAGCCTCTAAAAACCCCAGTTTGGACCAATTCATGGTGGAGGGAGCCTCTAACCAGCCCAGTTTGGGCAAATTCATGGTGGAGGGAGCCTCTAAAAAACCCAGTTTGGACCAATTCATGGTGGAGGGAGCCTCTAACCAGCCCAGTTTGGGCAAATTCATGGTGGAGGGAGCCTCTAAACAGCCCAGTTTGGGCAAATTCATGGTGGAGGGAGCCTCTAAACAGCCCAGTTTGGACCAATTCATGGTGGAGGGAGCCTCTAAAAAACCCAGTTTGGACCAATTCATGGTGGAGGGAGCCTCTAAACAGCCCAGTTTGGGCAAATTCATGGTGGAGGGAGCCTCTAACCAGCCCAGTTTGGACCAATTAATGGTGGAGGGAGCCTCTAAACAGCCAAGTTTTGGGAAATTCATGATGGAGGGAGCCTCTAACCAGCCCAGTTTGGACCAATTCATGGTGGAGGGAGCCTCTAACCAGCCCAGTTTGGGCAAATTCATGGTGGAGGGAGCCTCTAAACAGCCCAGTTTGGACCAATTAATGGTGGAGGGAGCCTCTAACCAGCCCAGTTTGGACCAATTCATGGTGGAGGGAGCCTCTAACCAGCCCAGTTTGGGCAAATTCATGGTGGAGGGAGCCTCTAAAAAACCCAGTTTGGACCAATTCATGGTGGAGGGAGCCTCTAACCAGCCCAGTTTGGGCAAATTCATGGTGGAGGGAGCCTCTAAACAGCCCAGTTTGGGCAAATTCATGGTGGAGGGAGCCTCTAAACAGCCCAGTTTGGACCAATTCATGGTGGAGGGAGCCTCTAACCAGCCCAGTTTGGGCAAATTCATGGTGGAGGGAGCCTCTAAAAAACCCAGTTTGGACCAATTCATGGTGGAGGGAGCCTCTAACCAGCCCAGTTTGGGCAAATTCATGGTGGAGGGAGCCTCTAAACAGCCCAGTTTGGGCAAATTCATGGTGGAGGGAGCCTCTAAACAGCCCAGTTTGGACCAATTCATGGTGGAGGGAGCCTCTAAACAGCCCAGTTTGGACCAATTAATGGTGGAGGGAGCCTCTAAACAGCCAAGTTTTGGGAAATTCATGGTGGAGGGAGCCTCTAAACAGCCCAGTTTGGGCAAATTCATGGTGGAGGGAGCCTCTAACCAGCCCAGTTTGGACCAATTAATGGTGGAGGGAGCCTCTAAACAGCCAAGTTTTGGGAAATTCATGGTGGAGGGAGCCCCTAAAAACCCCAGTTTGGACCAATTCATGGTGGAGGGAGCCTCTAAACAGCCCAGTTTGGGCAAATTCATGGTGGAGGGAGCCTCTAACCAGCCCAGTTTGGACCAATTCATGGTGGAGGGAGCCTCTAACCAGCCCAGTTTGGGCAAATTCATGGTGGAGGGAGCCTCTAAAAAACCCAGTTTGGACCAATTCATGGTGGAGGGAGCCTCTAACCAGCCCAGTTTGGACCAATTAATGGTGGAGGGAGCCTCTAAACAGCCAAGTTTGGACCAATTCATGGTGGAGGGAGCCTCTAAAAAACCCAGTTTGGACCAATTCATGGTGGAGGGAGCCTCTAACCAGCCAAGTTTGGGCAAATTCATGGTGGAGGGAGCCTCTAAACAGCCCAGTTTGGGCAAATTCATGGTGGAGGGAGCCTCTAACCAGCCCAGTTTGGACCAATTAATGGTGGAGGGAGCCTCTAAACAGCCAAGTTTTGGGAAATTCATGGTGGAGGGAGCCCCTAAAAACCCCAGTTTGGACCAATTCATGGTGGAGGGAGCCTCTAAACAGCCCAGTTTGGGCAAATTCATGGTGGAGGGAGCCTCTAACCAGCCCAGTTTGGACCAATTAATGGTGGAGGGAGCCTCTAAACAGCCAAGTTTTGGGAAATTCATGGTGGAGGGAGCCTCTAACCAGCCCAGTTTGGACCAATTCATGGTGGAGGGAGCCTCTAACCAGCCCAGTTTGGGCAAATTCATGGTGGAGGGAGCCTCTAAAAAACCCAGTTTGGACCAATTCATGGTGGAGGGAGCCTCTAACCAGCCCAGTTTGGACCAATTAATGGTGGAGGGAGCCTCTAAACAGCCAAGTTTGGACCAATTCATGGTGGAGGGAGCCTCTAAAAAACCCAGTTTGGACCAATTCATGGTGGAGGGAGCCTCTAACCAGCCCAGTTTGGGCAAATTCATGGTGGAGGGAGCCTCTAAACAGCCCAGTTTGGGCAAATTCATGGTGGAGGGAGCCTCTAACCAGCCCAGTTTGGACCAATTAATGGTGGAGGGAGCCTCTAAACAGCCAAGTTTTGGGAAATTCATGGTGGAGGGAGCCCCTAAAAACCCCAGTTTGGACCAATTCATGGTGGAGGGAGCCTCTAAACAGCCCAGTTTGGGCAAATTCATGGTGGAGGGAGCCTCTAAACAGCCCAGTTTGGACCAATTCATGGTGGAGGGAGCCTCTAAACAGCCCAGTTTGGACCAATTAATGGTGGAGGGAGCCTCTAAACAGCCAAGTTTTGGGAAATTCATGGTGGAGGGAGCCTCTAAACAGCCCAGTTTGGGCAAATTCATGGTGGAGGGAGCCTCTAACCAGCCCAGTTTGGACCAATTAATGGTGGAGGGAGCCTCTAAACAGCCAAGTTTTGGGAAATTCATGGTGGAGGGAGCCTCTAAACAGCCCAGTTTGGGCAAATTCATGGTGGAGGGAGCCTCTAACCAGCCCAGTTTGGACCAATTCATGGTGGAGGGAGCCTCTAACCAGCCCAGTTTGGGCAAATTCATGGTGGAGGGAGCCTCTAAAAAACCCAGTTTGGACCAATTCATGGTGGAGGGAGCCGCTAACCAGCCCAGTTTGGACCAATTAATGGTGGAGGGAGCCTCTAAACAGCCAAGTTTGGACCAATTCATGGTGGAGGGAGCCTCTAAAAAACCCAGTTTGGACCAATTCATGGTGGAGGGAGCCTCTAACCAGCCCAGTTTGGGCAAATTCATGGTGGAGGGAGCCTCTAACCAGCCCAGTTTGGACCAATTCATGGTGGAGGGAGCCTCTAACCAGCCCAGATTGGGCAAATTCATGGTGGAGGGAGCCTCTAACCAGCCCAGTTTGGACCAATTCATGGTGGAGGGAGCCTCTAAACAGCCAAGTTTTGGGAAATTCATGGTGGAGGGAGCCCCTAAAAACCCCAGTTTGGACCAATTCATGGTGGAGGGAGCCTCTAAACAGCCCAGTTTGGGCAAATTCATGGTGGAGGGAGCCTCTAACCAGCCCAGTTTGGACCAATTAATGGTGGAGGGAGCCTCTAAACAGCCAAGTTTTGGGAAATTCATGGTGGAGGGAGCCTCTAACCAGCCCAGTTTGGACCAATTCATGGTGGAGGGAGCCTCTAAACAGCCCAGTTTGGGCAAATTCATGGTGGAGGGAGCCTCTAAAAACCCCCAGTTTGGACCAATTCATGGTGGAGGGAGCCTCTAAAAACCCCAGTTTGGACCAATTCGTGGTGGAGGGAGCCTCTAAAAACCCCAGTTTGGACCAATTCATGGTGGAGGGAGCCGCTAAACAGCCCAGTTTGGACCAATTCATGGTGGAGGGAGCCTCTAACCAGCAGAGTTGGTGGAAATCAGGGTGGAGGGAGCCTCTAACCAGCAGAGTTGGGGGAAATCAGGGTGGAGGGAGCCTAGTATTAGCAGAATTGTGCAACGCTTATGGTGGATGAGTATGAGGATGCGGAGGAATTGGAGAGGTTGAGTACAGACATGGAGTTTCATGTTGGGGTGCTTTACACAGGTGGGCACAAAAATGACGGCTCTACCCAGTGGTGGTTCATTTTTATCAAAGTGAGCCGGTCGGCACTCTCAGCTGACAGACGGGTGCGCTTGTCAGTGATGATGCCACCGGCTGCACTGAACACCCTTTCAGATAGGACGCTGGCGGCAGGACAGGACAGCACCTCCAAGGCATATAGGGCAAGTTCAAGCCACAGGTCCAACTTCGACACCCAATACGTGTAGGGCGCAGAGGGGTCGGAGAGGACAGGGCTGTGGTCGGAAAGGTATTCCCGCAACATGCGCCTATACTTCTCACGCCTGGTGACACTAGGACCCTCCATGGCGGCACTTTGGCGAGGGGGTGCCATCAAGGTGTCCCAGACCTTAGACAGTGTGCCCCTCGTTTGTGTGGACCGGTGAGAACTTGGTTGCCTACTGGAGGAACTGCCCTCCCTGCCGCCAACGTCACATGCTGGAAACATCTCCATCATATTCTGCACCAATTGCCTGTGGCAAGCATTGATGCGATTGGCCCTCCCCTCTACCGGAATAAAAGACGAGATGTTGTTTTTATACCGGGGGTCAAGGATAGCAAAGATCCAGTACTGGTTGTCCTCCATGATTTTGACAATACGCTTGTCGGTTGTAAAGCACCCCAACATGAACTCAGCCATGTCTGCCACAGTGTTAGTTGGCATGACTCCTCTGGCCCCACCGGAAAGTTCAATCTCCATTTCCTCCTCATCCTCCATGTCTACCCATCCGCGCTGCAACAATGGGACGATTCGAAGTTGCCCGGAAGCCTCCTGTATCACCATCACATCATCGGACAACTCTTCTTCCTCCTCCTCCTCCTCCTCCTCCTCCTCCATTAAACGCAGTGAAGCGGACAGATGTGTGGACCTACTCTCCAGCTGTGACGGATCGGATGCTATCCCTAACTCCTCTGTGTGATCTGAGTTATCCCTGATGTCAATCAGGGATTCTCTCAGAACACACAAGAGCGGGATTGTAAGGCTCACCATCGCATCCTCAGAGCTCACCCTCCTTGTGGACTCCTCAAAGACCCGTAGGATGTCACAAAGGTCTCTCATCCATGGCCACTCATGGATGTGAAACTGAGGCAGCTGACTTTGTGGCACCCTAGGGTTTTGTAGCTGGTATTCCATCAAAGGTCTCTGCTGCTCAACCACTCTATTCAACATCTGAAACGTTGAGTTCCAGCGTGTGGGGACGTCGCACAAAAGCCGGTGTTGTGGCACATGCAGGCGTTGCTGGAGAGATTTTAAGCTAGCAGCGGCTACTGTCGACTTGCGAAAGTGGGCGCACATGCGCCGCACTTTCACCAGTAGCTCTGGAACATTGGGGTAGCTCTTTAGGAAACGTTGCACCACTAGGTTGAAGACGTGGGCCAGGCATGGAACATGTTGGAGTCCGGCAAGCTCCAGAGCTGCTACCAGGTTCCGGCCGTTATCACAAACGACCATGCCTGGGCCCAGGTGCAGCGGCTCAAACCATATTGCCGTCTCGTCGAGGAGGGCATCCCTCACCTCGGAGGCAGTGTGCTGTCTGTCCCCCAAGCTGATCAGCTTCAGCACAGCCTGCTGACGTCTACCAACGCCAGTGCTGCAACGTTTCCAACTCATAGCTGGGGTCAATCTAACAGCGGAGGAGGAGGCGGTGGCGGAGGAGGAGGCGGTAGAGGAGGAGGAGGAGGGGGGTGTTCTTCTCGTGTCCCTGCCAGGAATGTTAGGCAGGGAGACGAGGTACACCGGGCCAGTTTGGGAAGCAGTCCCAGCCTCAACTACATTCACCCAGTGTGCTGTCAGTGAAATGTAGCGTCCCTGTCCGCATGCACTTGTCCACGCGTCGGTGGTCAAGTGGACCTTTGTGCAAAGCGCGGAACTAAGGGCCCGCCTGATGTTGAGTGACACGTGCTGGTGCAAGGCGGGGACGGCACACCGGGAGAAGTAGTGACGGCTAGGGACGGCATAGCGAGGTGCCGCAGTTGCCATCAGGTCCAGGAAGGCGGGAGTTTCAACAAGCCGGAACGCCAACATCTCCTGGGCCAGCAGTTTAGCGATGTTGGCGTTCAAGGCTTGCGCGTGTGGGTGGTTAGCAGTGTATTTCTGCCGCCGCTCCAATGTCTGAGAGATGGTGGGTTGTTGTAAAGAAGCGCCTGATGGTGCCTTTGATGGTGCAGGAGAAGGAGATAAGACAGGAACAGGGGAGGATGAGGGAGAAGTCAACAAAGTGGCGGAGGCAGATGAAGTGGTGTCCTGGCTCGTCCTCTGGAGTGCATAGCCAGCACAGTCAGCAGTGGCAGAGGCAGAGGCAGTGGCAGAGGCAGTGGCAGTGGCGTGAATGGCAGGCGGCCTTTGTCCTGCCGTTGCTGCCTGCCACTGATTCCAGTGCTTGGATTCCAAATGACGGCGCATTGAAGTGGTGGACAGCTTGCTCTTCTCAGAGCCCCTAATCAATTTCGAGAGGCAAATTGTGCAGACAACACTATATCTGTCCTCGGCGCATTCCTTGAAAAAACTCCACACCTTCGAGAAACGTGCCCTCGAGGTGGGAGTTTTTCGGGGCTGGGTACGAACTGGAACATCTTGGGAGATTCCGGGTGTGGCCTGGCTTCGCCTAAGCTGCTGACCTCTGCCTCTGCCTCTAGCTACCCTTTTTGGTGCTGCACCTGCCTCAACATCCACACTACTTTCCCCGCTTGACATCCCCCCTGTCCAGGTCGGGTCAGTGTCCTCATCATCCACCACTTCCTCTTCCAACTCCTGTCTCATCTCCTCCTCCCGCACAATGCGCCGGTCAACTGGATGCCCTGACGGCAACTGCGTCACATCATCGTCGATGAGGGTGGGTTGCTGGTCATCCACCACCAAATCGAACGGAGATGGAGGAGACTCTAGTGTTTGAGCATCTGGACACAGATGCTCCTCTGTTAGGTTCGTGGAATCGTGACGTGGAGAGGCAGGTTGAGGGACAATGAAAGGAGCGGAGAACAGCTCTGGGGAGCAGGGACAGTTTGGGTTATTGTTCTGTAAAGCTTCGGAATTTTGGGAGGAAGGAAGACAAGACTGTTGGGTAATAGGAGGAGAGGAGGCAGAGTCTGACTGGCTGCTGGACAATGTGCTGTAAGCGTTCTCTGACAGCCATTGCAAGACCTGTTCCTGGTTCTCGGGCCTACTAAGGTTTGTACCCTGCAGTTTAGTTAATGTGGCAAGCAACCCTGGCACTGTGGAGTGGCGCAATGCTTGCTGCCCCACAGGAGTAGGCACGGGACGCCCTGTGGCTTCACTGCTACCTTGCTCCCCAGAACCATTCCCCCGACCTCGCCCACGGCCTCGTCCACGTCCCTTTCCGGGAGCCTTGCGCATTTTGAATTCCTAGTTAGAAATTGGCACTGTATACCAGTAGTAAAAATTGTGGGTGCACGTAACCCCAATATATTCTTTGAATTACCAGTCAGAAACTGGCACTATATGGCAGTAGCAAGAAATGAGGGTATTTGTATTCCCAATATATTCTTTGAATTCCCAGTCAGACAATGGCACTGTATACCAGTAGTAAAAATTGTGGGTGCACGTAACCCCAATATATTCTTTGAATTACCAGTCAGAAACTGGCACTATATGGCAGTAGCAAGAAATGAGGGTATTTGTATTCCCAATATATTCTTTGAATTCCCAGTCAGACAATGGCACTGTATACCAGTAGTAAAAATTGTGGGTGCACGTAACCCCAATATATTCTTTGAATTACCAGTCAGAAACTGGCACTATATGGCAGTAGCAAGAAATGAGGGTATTTATAACCCCAATATATTCTTTGAATTCCCAGTCAGACAATGGCACTGTATACCAGTAGTAAAAATTGTGGGTGCACGTAACCCCAATATATTCTTTGAATTCCCAGTCAGACAATGGCACTATATACCAGTAGCAAGAAATGAGGGTATTTATAACCCCAATATATTCTTTGAATTCCCAGTCAGACAATGGCACTGTATACCAGTAGTAAAAATTGTGGGTGCACGTAACCCCAATATATTCTTTGAATTACCAGTCAGAAACTGGCACTATATGGCAGTAGCAAGAAATGAGGGTATTTATAACCCCAATATATTCTTTGAATTCCCAGTCAGACAATGGCACTGTATACCAGTAGTAAAAATTGTGGGTGCACGTAACCCCAATATATTCTTTGAATTACCAGTCAGAAACTGGCACTATATGGCAGTAGCAAGAAATGAGGGTATTTGTATTCCCAATATATTCTTTGAATTCCCAGTCAGACAATGGCACTGTATACCAGTAGTAAAAATTGTGGGTGCACGTAACCCCAATATATTCTTTGAATTACCAGTCAGAAACTGGCACTATATGGCAGTAGCAAGAAATGAGGGTATTTGTATTCCCAATATATTCTTTGAATTCCCAGTCAGACAATGGCACTGTATACCAGTAGTAAAAATTGTGGGTGCACGTAACCCCAATATATTCTTTGAATTACCAGTCAGAAACTGGCACTATATGGCAGTAGCAAGAAATGAGGGTATTTATAACCCCAATATATTCTTTGAATTCCCAGTCAGACAATGGCACTGTATACCAGTAGTAAAAATTGTGGGTGCACGTAACGCCAATATATTCTTTGAATTACCAGTCAGAAACTGGCACTATATGGCAGTAGCAAGAAATGAGGGTATTTATAACCCCAATATATTCTTTGAATTCCCAGTCAGACAATGGCACTGTATACCAGTAGTAAAAATTGTGGGTGCACGTAACCCCAATATATTCTTTGAATTCCCAGTCAGACAATGGCACTATATACCAGTAGCAAGAAATGAGGGTATTTATAACCCCAATATATTCTTTGAATTCCCAGTCAGACAATGGCACTGTATACCAGTAGTAAAAATTGTGGGTGCACGTAACCCCAATATATTCTTTGAATTACCAGTCAGAAACTGGCACTATATGGCAGTAGCAAGAAATGAGGGTATTTATAACCCCAATATATTCTTTGAATTCCCAGTCAGACAATGGCACTGTATACCAGTAGTAAAAATTGTGGGTGCACGTAACCCCAATATATTCTTTGAATTACCAGTCAGAAACTGGCACTATATGGCAGTAGCAAGAAATTAGGGTATTTGTATTCCCAATATATTCTTTGAATTCCCAGTCAGACAATGGCACTGTATACCAGTAGTAAAAATTGTGGGTGCACGTAACCCCAATATATTCTTTGAATTACCAGTCAGAAACTGGCACTATATGGCAGTAGCAAGAAATGAGGGTATTTGTATTCCCAATATATTCTTTGAATTCCCAGTCAGACAATGGCACTGTATACCAGTAGTAAAAATTGTGGGTGCACGTAACCCCAATATATTCTTTGAATTACCAGTCAGAAACTGGCACTATATGGCAGTAGCAATAAATGAGGGTATTTGTATTCCCAATATATTCTTTGAATTCCCAGTCAGACAATGGCACTGTATACCAGTAGTAAAAATTGTGGGTGCACGTAACCCCAATATATTCTTTGAATTACCAGTCAGAAACTGGCACTATATGGCAGTAGCAAGAAATGAGGGTATTTATAACCCCAATATATTCTTTGAATTCCCAGTCAGACAATGGCACTGTATACCAGTAGTAAAAATTGTGGGTGCACGTAACCCCAATATATTCTTTGAATTACCAGTCAGAAACTGGCACTATATGGCAGTAGCAAGAAATGAGGGTATTTGTATTCCCAATATATTCTTTGAATTCCCAGTCAGACAATGGCACTGTATACCAGTAGTAAAAATTGTGGGTGCACGTAACCCCAATATATTCTTTGAATTACCAGTCAGAAACTGGCACTATATGGCAGTAGCAAGAAATGAGGGTATTTATAACCCCAATATATATTCTTTGAATTCCCAGTCAGACAATGGCACTGTATACCAGTAGTAAAAATTGTGGGTGCACGTAACCCCAATATATTCTTTGAATTACCAGTCAGAAACTGGCACTATATGGCAGTAGCAAGAAATGAGGGTATTTGTATTCCCAATATATTCTTTGAATTCCCAGTCAGACAATGGCACTGTATACCAGTAGTAAAAATTGTGGGTGCACGTAACCCCAATATATTCTTTGAATTACCAGTCAGAAACTGGCACTATATGGCAGTAGCAAGAAATGAGGGTATTTATAACCCCAATATATTCTTTGAATTCCCAGTCAGACAATGGCACTGTATACCAGTAGTAAAAATTGTGGGTGCACGTAACCCCAATATATTCTTTGAATTACCAGTCAGAAACTGGCACTATATGGCAGTAGCAAGAAATGAGGGTATTTATAACCCCAATATATATTCTTTGAATTCCCAGTCAGACAATGGCACTGTATACCAGTAGTAAAAATTGTGGGTGCACGTAACCCCAATATATTCTTTGAATTACCAGTCAGAAACTGGCACTATATGGCAGTAGCAAGAAATGAGGGTATTTGTATTCCCAATATATTCTTTGAATTCCCAGTCAGACAATGGCACTGTATACCAGTAGTAAAAATTGTGGGTGCACGTAACCCCAATATATTCTTTGAATTACCAGTCAGAAACTGGCACTATATGGCAGTAGCAAGAAATGAGGGTATTTGTATTCCCAATATATTCTTTGAATTCCCAGTCAGACAATGGCACTGTATACCAGTAGTAAAAATTGTGGGTGCACGTAACCCCAATATATTCTTTGAATTACCAGTCAGAAACTGGCACTATATGGCAGTAGCAAGAAATGAGGGTATTTATAACCCCAATATATTCTTTGAATTCCCAGTCAGACAATGGCACTGTATACCAGTAGTAAAAATTGTGGGTGCACGTAACCCCAATATATTCTTTGAATTACCAGTCAGAAACTGGCACTATATGGCAGTAGCAAGAAATGAGGGTATTTGTATTCCCAATATATTCTTTGAATTCCCAGTCAGACAATGGCACTGTATACCAGTAGTAAAAATTGTGGGTGCACGTAACCCCAATATATTCTTTGAATTACCAGTCAGAAACTGGCACTATATGGCAGTAGCAAGAAATGAGGGTATTTATAACCCCAATATATATTCTTTGAATTCCCAGTCAGACAATGGCACTGTATACCAGTAGTAAAAATTGTGGGTGCACGTAACCCCAATATATTCTTTGAATTACCAGTCAGAAACTGGCACTATATGGCAGTAGCAAGAAATGAGGGTATTTGTATTCCCAATATATTCTTTGAATTCCCAGTCAGACAATGGCACTGTATACCAGTAGTAAAAATTGTGGGTGCACGTAACCCCAATATATTCTTTGAATTACCAGTCAGAAACTGGCACTATATGGCAGTAGCAAGAAATGAGGGTATTTATAACCCCAATATATTCTTTGAATTCCCAGTCAGACAATGGCACTGTATACCAGTAGTAAAAATTGTGGGTGCACGTAACCCCAATATATTCTTTGAATTACCAGTCAGAAACTGGCACTATATGGCAGTAGCAAGAAATGAGGGTATTTGTATTCCCAATATATTCTTTGAATTCCCAGTCAGACAATGGCACTGTATACCAGTAGTAAAAATTGTGGGTGCACGTAACCCCAATATATTCTTTGAATTCCCAGTCAGACAATGGCACTATATACCAGTAGCAAGAAATGAGGGTATTTATAACCCCAATATATTCTTTGAATTACCAGTCAGAAACTGGCACTATATGGCAGTAGCAAAAATAGTGGGTGTATATAGCCCCAATTCTATTGCTAGGGGACTTGCAGGGTATTTCTGGGGTGAAGGTGGGGGGGCACACCGTTGGAACGGGTATCGGGGGTATATATCGGGTATACGGGAATACACTGACAGTGTATTCCATTCAGGATCCTGGGAAAGCTGGGTTGCGGCGATTGAGCCCGTCAGTGCCACGTTACACTGACAAGCTTCTCCCTGGAATTTAGCTCTTACAAGAGCTGTTGTGGTTGTCTTCTCCTTCCTATCCTAGCCTGTCCCTGCCTACCCAGAATCTAAGCCCTAGCTAGCTGGACGGAAACCTCCGTCCTCGGTGAATTGCAAGCTCAGAATGACGCGAACCTGGGCGGCGCTGTTCTTTTAAATTAGAGGTCACATGTTTTCGGCAGCCAATGGGTTTTGCCTACTTTTTTCAACGTCACCGGTGTCGTAGTTCCTGTCCCACCTACCCTGCGCTGTTATTGGAGCAAAAAAGGCGCCAGGGAAGGAGGGAGGGGAATCGAGTAATGGCGCACTTTACCACGCGGTGTTCGATTCGATTCGAACATGCCGAACAGCCTAATATCCGATCGAACATGAGTTCGATAGAACACTGTTCGCTCATCTCTAGTAAAGAGAAGACTCCATGAAAGTAAATACAAAGGGATCACATCTAGATGCAAACCATTCATCAATTCCAAAAATAGACAGGCCAGAGTTAAATTTGCTGAAAAACACCTCAAGAAGCCAGCTCAGTTCTGGAAAAGTATTCTATGGACAGATGAGACAAAGATCAACCTGTACCAGAATGATGGGAAGAAAAAAGATTGGAGAAGAAAGGGAACGGCACATGATCCAAGGCACACCACATCCTCTGTAAAACATGGTGGAGGCAACGTGATGGCATGGGCATGCATGGCTTTCAATGGCACTGGGTCACTTGTGTTTATTGATGACATAACAGCAGACAAGAGTAGCCGGATGAATTCTGAAGGGTACCGGGATATACTTTTGCCCAGATTCAGCCAAATGCTGCCAAGTTGATCGGACGGCGCTTCATAGTACAGATGGACAATGACCCCAAGCATGCAGCCAAAGCTACCCAGGAGTTCATGAGTGCAAAAAAGTGGAACATTCTGCAATGGCCAAGTCAATCACCAGATCTTAACCCAATTGAGCATGTATTTCACTTG
The DNA here is from genome assembly GCF_031893055.1 of Leptodactylus fuscus. NCBI lineage: Eukaryota > Metazoa > Chordata > Amphibia > Anura > Leptodactylidae > Leptodactylus > Leptodactylus fuscus. The sequence continues at coordinate 26,697,847 of NC_134275.1, read as the reverse complement.
CTCAAATCCAGACTTAAGGTGGAAAGACCCACAAACAAGCAAGACCTGAAGGCTGCGGCTGTAAAGGCCTGGCAAAGCATTAAGAAGGAGGAAACCCAGCGTTTGGTGATGTCCATGGGTTCCAGACTTAAGGCAGTGATTGCCTTCAAAGGATTCGCAACAAAATATTGAAAATAAAAATATTTTGTTTGGGTTATGTTTATTTGTCCAATTACTTTTGAGCTCCTAAAATGTGGAGTGTTTGTAAAGAAATGTGTACAATTCCTACATTTTCTATCAGATATTTTTGTTCAACCCTTCAAATTAAACGTTACAATCTGCACTTGAATTCTGTTGTAGAGGTTTCATTTCAAAACCAATGTGGTGGCATGCAGAGCCCAACTCGCGAAAATTGTGTCACTGTCCAAATATTTCTGGCCCTAACTGTATCTATTTTTCTATCCCATATCAAATCAAATCAATTAAGCTTTATTGGCATGTTCGAATAGATATTTGGCATTTCCAAAGCAAGTAAAGTGTGTGTGTGTGGGGGGGGGAGTTGGGGTAGGGGAAGGATGGTGGGTATGGGGGGTGGGGTGGGTGATTTGGATTATAATAGTCTTTGGGGTCTCATCTTCCCCTTAGTTGATGACAGGTGGACACATATTGCGCAGCGATCTCCACAGTCGACTCCTCTTCTCCCAGTAGGATGTAGATTTACCTCTTCTCATCAAATTAAAGCAAGTCAGAAGAGCTTTATTGGTGCCAAAGGGAGGGACTGGTTGGTATGGAAGGGGAAAAGGGTTGGGTTGGGACGTATGGGGGTGGGTAATTAGAGGGGGCAGAAATGGGATGTCCGGGGGTGAAAGAGTGATTAGAGGGGGTGGTAGTGGGGTTTCATCTTCCCCTCATTTGGTGACAGCTGGACACATATTGGGCAGCGATCTCCACAGTGGACTCCTCTTCTCCTAATAGGATGTAGAGTTTCCTTTTCTCCTCTGCAGATGCAGTCTGGGATGTGGGTAGAGAGTCTTTGGAAGTAGGCAGTCCTCACAGCTGAGTATTTCGTGCAGTGTAGCAGGAAGTGGGCCTCGTCATCTAGGGCACCCTGGTCACAATGTTGGCAGAGTCTATTCTCCCGTGGCTTGTACATCTGCCTGTTTTGCCCTGTCTCCATCTTCAGGCTGTGGGTGCTCAGGCTATACAGGTGAGGGTCTGTCTGTGTTTGGGGTGGTGTATTTTCTCCAGGTATGTGGCCATGGTATAGTTCCTTTGCAGTGACTGGTATACAGTTATTTTCTTGGAGTTATTTATTGCGCTACTCCATTCCTCGATGTACCGCTCTTTGTCGCTCGCACTGCCCCTTTTATTTAATCCTTGTTCAGGGCATGTTTTGGGTTTTGGCTTGGCAGGCGGCTGATGCTTGGTTGGGGGGCGTCAGGTTTACTCAGGGCTCTGTGGCTTAGCCAGGGTTGGTGGTGGTAAGTGCCCTCTTCTGCATGGTCAGCCATAGGGGGAGCCTGCCTAGCTCTGCCCGACATACCATGTTGGAGGTGCTGTGATGAACATGGAGGAGGTACTTGCAGAACTCTAGATGGAAGGTCTCTGTTGGGCAATTTGACTGGTCTGGGTAGGTGGCTGGGCCCCAAACCTCACTGCCATACAGAAGGATCAGAGCGATGATCTATCTATCTATCTATCTATCTATCTATCTATCTATCTATCTATCTATCTATTGTTTTTTTTCTTTGCATTTTTAAGCTAAGATGGAGTTCTAAGTCTTAGTGAGTTACCTGATCTTGCTAGTGATGAGATAAATGAAGTGCTGAAAGAACTATCTAGAGATAAGAGATAAGCTGCTGACATAAGTGAAACTGCACCAGATGTGGAAGGTAACATCTCATATCACTTCAATGTTCTCATGTTTCTACACACTTTGTGAAATTAAAAGGTTTGATATATAACACCTTGGCCACACTAAAGACTGGAATTCAAGTAAACTCATTATAAAGAAGACACATGGACTGGTGATAAAATAATTATAATAATCGTTATTTATATAGCACCAACATATTCCATAATGCATTTTAACTGGGGAGGCATTAAATAAAAAGTGAACAAGTAAAATAAAAATCATGAACATAAATGAACTAAGAGTAAGATTAAAAAAAGAAACCGCTTAGAATCCAATTACAATCACTCAGCCCTTGCATGGGTCATAGACTATGGTAGGACTCCATGAAGAAGTAGGTGCTTAAGAAGCACATTAGAAGCAAGTCTAATGTCTCAGGACAGAGAGATCCACAGAACTGGTGCAGCATGGGAGAAGTTTTTCAGATGAATCAGAAAATGTAAAAAGGGAATATGACTGAGCAAAGAGCTAAATTGGTTTGGTAGATGGAGTAACAGCAAAAATGTACGATCAATCTGTGTATGGACACATCAACTGGACAATCAATCTGTGTATGGACACAGATCTAAAATTGCATCTGTTAAAAGAAAATCTTAAGATAATATAACTTGTATCTCTTTCAAGAATTCTACATGAGGTCTGGTTATCGAGGGATGGGTTTTACTTGAATGTTATTTTAATATCAGTTCACACACAATTCTTTTTGCCCAAGCGATGAACAAACACGTAGAGAATGTCAGGCATGTCATGAGACATTACTAGAGAATTGGTGCAAGGAAATATTCTATTAGAATTTAATTTAGCGTGTTGGATTTAATCACAGACCCCACTGGTAGGGAGCACTGAGAATCATATTGTAAGGGCCCTCTAACATGGTGGGTGGTATGTGCCAGCCATAATAGTCTGAGAACAGCCGCATATCCCTTACCATTCTCATCAAGTACGCCTCCACGAAAATGACCATATAACACAATGATTACTGCAAGAGGTGGAATTACATAGAAGCAGAAAAATGGGCAATAATGGGCCAGAATTCATGATGCCATTTGAGGCTTTGTTTTGCAGTATATGTCATGTTTTTTTGAGCACCATTTTGAGGCTTATATACATCTGTGTAGTTAACCAAAAATGCTTTGGGATGTGGGACAAAGGGTGATTACATTGGCAAGCCCTATTTGACCACTGTAGCCAAATCACAAGTCTAAGCAGTTATTTGGGGGCCCATGATATCACCCAAAAGGCCAGAACAGAAGAAGAGCATGGCATCATGGAGCTTTGGGCCTCTGCTTATTATATGGATTCATGGATGGTAAATTCCATAACATTTATGGTGTTCACCACCCATAAATGAGTTCTAGACATGCGCATTAGAGATGGTGTCTCCAGACTGCACACAGTGAGGAGGAGAAAAGGAGCCGGCACCCACATTGGAAGCTAGGTAAGTATAATGCTATGGGTTGGGGGGCTATGAGTGGGCAGGAAAGCCTAGCTTAGCATAGCTAGAGAAGGGGGCCACTAGAGGTCAGGATAGATTAGTGTACTTTAGCTAGGGAGACTAGGGGGGAGCAGTGACAGGGAGGTAGCGTGACAGGTAGAGTTGAGTGATCGGGATCGGAAAAGATCGGATCCTGATTGGCTATCGAGTAAATTTCACGATCGAGTTCCAATCTCGCCTAAAAAACAGCGGGAACGGAATTCCGATCCCGATCGCTCAATCCGTACCTGCAACTTAACTAAAGTTAACTATAACTTACCTGCACAGAACCTCTGCCGCTCTTCGGATGCTCCAGGCCTCTGTTCTCTGTCCTCTCCTCTCTCATTCATACGCCGGCAGAGTGCCGTGCGCGTCCCCTCCTCCCTAGGCTAGTGTGACTGATGCTGGGAGTAGGCAGGGCTTGCTGTGGCTTAGGAGAGTGTGGGCGAGTACAGGGCGGGGAGACATGAGTGATTCACTAGGGAGGTGGGGGCGTGTATGGCTCTCCGCTGGCGTCTGAATGAGAGAGGAGAGAAACTGACAGAGAACAACATGCCGGAGCTCCGAGAGCGGCATACGCACAGCGGGAGAGGAGGCAGCAGCAGTTCTGTGCAGGTAAGTGGACAGCAGGGGGAGACTAAGTAATCACTACACAGCGTGGAGTCCAAAAATTGTTTTTAAAATACTATTTTCAATCATTAAAAAATGACATTGACTTGCATTAGGATTGGAATTGGGATTGGGATCGGGTTCAGATGGAAAATGATCGGAAATTGGATTTTAAAAACGATCCTGAAATCTCAAGATCGGCTCAACCCTAGTGACAGGTACACAGGAAGTTACATAGTAGGAAGGTATACATGTAAGCAAATGCAGAACATACTACAGACACCTATAAAACCCAACACTGCTAAAATCCATTAATAACACTAACAGAATTTTTTAAAACAACATTTTTTTGCCCAGAAAACCCTTTAATGGTAGAAAGAAATTTATCAAGTGTATTTCACTTTGATCCAGAATTACATGCTCTATTAAAAGAGACTAAGTTGTCTCAAAATTTGGTGACCATTTACTCCTTGCCCACTGTTGTTGGTGTCTGAGCAGCAATTCCAGGTATGCAAAGGAACTTCAAATTCTGCAATAAATTTACTTTTCTAAATCTTTCATACAAGTCTTGCTAATAGAAAACTGCACATTGCAAATCCTTACATTTCCAGGAAAATGTGATCAACCAAATTCAGACTTATTGTCTGTCATACTATATATACCATGTTAGATCTTCATCATCCTGGGAATCCATCACTATTATGTGTCTACTCCTTTTATGGGTCGCACTCACAAGGAATTTTCTGTACAGCAAAAACTTAAGACAAGATCATTGAATTGTTAATAAGCAGAATCTCTTTTTATGGTTTGGAGATTTTCCTTCAGCTGGTGCCCTGACAGCACGACACTGTATAGCACACGTGTATTTACTTGTTTAATCCCTGGCATAAAAATACTTTATATTCTTGATGTCATGGAAAGTATATGTGTTTATGTAAAAAACCCCAAACTATAAATCTAAGTTTTTGAAGTCTACATTTATAGGAAATGTCCACAATCTGTAACATGTCAACATGCCTGGTTATCTTAATGTAGAGTAGTAGGAAGTTTACTGAAGCTGGAACATCTGTATCTCCCAAAATGCAGGTCAGCTTGTATAGCCAAAAAATTATATATTAAGGTATATAGCAGCAGTGCTAGACTGGCCCACCAGACTATAATGGCTCAGTGGTACTTTGGGTACGATGTTCTATTTACTATGAATTGTTGCTGGGGGTTGGCCCCTAAATTTTTCTATCTGTTAGGACCATTCAACACTGTGTAAAAGTTATGTAAAAGTATAACCTTCCTGAAATGACATAAACATGACAGATGCCCAGAACGAGCTCCACTCCTATAGAATGTGTAATATCTTGGTAGGGGTAGAAAAGCCAGGGCATTGCTCTACCAGAAAAGTGGCAGGGAACACAGGGGTTAAAGGCGAACAAAACTTTACTGTTACTGGAGCATAATCTTAATGGTTACAGTCACTTTGGACACTGTTAGTGGTTTCTCTGTTGGCTTCAACTTTAATACGGTCTCTAATAAAAAAAAATAAATAAAAATAATAATAATAATAATAGAGACAAATAAAATAAAAAAAAAGACTGTAATAACCTAATTCAGATCAGTATTATATGGCTGAACGAATGAATGATTCCATCAAGCTCAGCAATTCTACAGTGGTTACTGTATGCACCAAAGAAAAATTGGATTTTTAACAAAGATGAATTATGATATAATGCCCAAACATCTGTATATCGAATGCTGCATTACCAACTGGATACAACATAAGCAAAAGAAATGAAGAACAGGGATTTGCCACGTTCACTCTAACAGTGCCATCAATTCAGTGTAGATGTTGTTTTAGATGCTAAAACTGTATTTACATTTAATAAAAGTACAAAGAGAATTACATTAGAAAGTTGTATAAGGGTGTTGCCATATGGGCTACCGGCTGCAGCGCGGATGCAGTCAGTGTTGCGGATGCTAGTGCCTAGTACAACTGAATTGTACATGTGAATATAAGAAACTTTGTAATATATCTTATTAATGAAATCTGTTTCCTTCTCCACTTATGAGATTGAGCTACTTGTATATAGAACTCTATGGAGAGGGAAGATGAAGAAGCTGCTGAAAAAGACACAGAAATATCTGCAGCTGCTACATTCTGATACACGGTGAGCTTCAAGATAAGACACTACTATTAGGGGCAGTTCACACAGAGTAAACTGGCGCGCTATCTGGCACATATACGCGTGTCAGAGTTTGCGCGCACAAAAAAGATCCCATTGATTTCAATGGGGATTACAACCGTATAACGCGCATTATTTTACGCCCGTAATTTTGCGGCTGATTACCAGGCAGATGTTTGAATATTGTGATGTGACTATAACGAGCAGCACCTGTGTGCTCATCACATGACCATGGACCGCAAATCACATGACCATGGTCAGACTTTTATCCACTAGAAGTTACAGAATGAATGACAGCAAGCAGAGAGCTACAAAACTATGAGGAATTGATACAGAAAGTATATTGGAAAATTGTATAACTTTTTATTGTAGAAACAATAAATTTGTATCTTAATATTGGTTTGAAAGTGGACAACCCCTTTAAGTACTGTGAAAGCATTAGGGGTATAATGAGATGACCAGAGGAACCATTGGTAGAGAGCGGGTAGTAAGTACCGTTCCAGAAGAGTATAGATGAGGGGAGTGTCATGTGGATTACAGGCCACATGATGTCACAATTAGGCCGGGTTCACACAATGTATTTTGGCACGTAATGTGCCATGTAGACGCCTCAGGAGCTTTTGCGGGCCATATACGCTCCCATTGTTTTCAATGGGAGCCGGTACCGTATACGCGGCGCTATTTTGCAAAAAAAAAAGCCGCGTATACGGTACCGTCTCCCATTGAAAAAAATGGGAGCATATACGGCCCGCAAAAACTCCCGCGACGTCTACATGGCACATTACGTGCCAAAATACATTGTGTGAACCCGGCCTTAGAGATGAGCGAGTAGTACTCGATCGAGTAGGTATTCGATGGAATACTACGGTATTCGAAATACTCATACTCGATCGAGTACCACTCGCTATTCGAATGTAAAAGTTCGATGCAGAACCAGCATTGATTGGCCGAATGCTATACAGTCAGCCAATCAATGCTGGTTCTTCTCCTACCTTAAGAAGTCTTCTCGGTGCAGCTTCCCCGCGGCGTCTTCCGGCTCTTCATTCACTCTGCCAGGCATCGGGCCTGGGCAGAGCCGTCTGTGCATGTCTGCTTGTAGTGCGGGCATGCGCAGTCGGCTCTGCCCAGGCCCGATGCCTGGCAGAGTGAATGAAGAGCCGGAAGACGCCGCGGGGACGCTGCAAGGAGAAGACTGCTCAGAGGATCCAGCCCGACCCTCACTCGTGGACTTGGTAAGTATAATTTGATCGAACATTGCCTACCCCTGAAACGAGCATTTTCCCCCCATAGACTATAATAGGGTTCGATATTCGATTCGAGTAGTCGAATATTGAGGGGCTACTCGAAACGAATATCGGACCTCGGACATTTTACTGTTCGCTCATCTCTAGTCACAATGAATCAGTTGCACGTCCTGATCACAGCTCAGTGCCATTCAAATAAATGGGCTGAACTGTGATACCAATCACAGTTAATGCCCAACTGTACAGTGCTATTATTGGTTAGTACTGACTCATATGAATGCTGCTACCTCTTCAAACAGCTGATCAGCAGGGGGCCTGGCAATCTTTAACGGATAACCTATGCTAATGATAAATTATCAATTAATAGATCCCAGATACCTATTTAAGAAAACTCATGGCCTAGACGAAGGATCGTCTTCTAACAGAGGTGGTGAGTCTGGAGGAGTCACTGAATGGGAATGATACAATTGGGAAGATTTACTATTGAAAATATGTCAGAATATGCCCAGATCGAGGCGCAGAGAAGGCATCGTAGGTGTACTCGATGGATATTTTTGGTCTTTGACTATATTGTTTTTCCCGTTTTCTGTGTCAAGGTCAATGAATGACTTGGAGTTGCAGTAGTACCAATTATGTGAAGGAGCGCACGCTTGGATACATCCAGACAATGACACCTCCTTCTTTTTTTTTTTTTTGCAGAATTTCAGAATGAGCCAGCTATAATAAGGTACAAGACAGCACAACAGGAATTCTACTTAACCTTGCGGCCTCTGTACAGTGTGAATACAGCCAGCCCATATGCCGAATCACAGTCCTTGGTGGAATTAATAAGACGTTGTACCTAGCTTTTATAGACACTTAGTGATTTATACCCCCTGGCAGGGAAGGTACCCTGCTGAGCAGAGCAATGACCTGGAAAGCATCAGCCTAGTAGAGTTACATGCGTTGCTCAGTTAAACTAAGTCTTGGGCACCAGACCAGAAACCAACTAGAGAACAATCACATGTTTTACATGTGAAATGATTTGGAAAGGCCTTTTCAATATTGTTCAGCTCAAGTAAAGATTTGGCCTCTCAATACTGTGGTTCTTTCTTAATTATTTTGGGCTTCATACACCCTGGTAGGGGGCACACATTAAAATTCCCCTTGTGCAACTCTAGGATGAAAAAATACACCCGAACTTCCATAAAAAGGCATATAAATCACAATAATTGCTAGAAGGAAAGGATGGGTTATATTCATGAGGTGTGTATGAGGTTTACTTCCTCGGGTATCAGACTACCGCATTTTAATTCTTGGCACTTTCAGCTTGGCTGGAGATCCAGATGAGCTTTTAATCTGCCAGTCAACATTAATGTCAAATCTTCAACTTTCCTTGGTTGGAAAGATGTTGGCTGTACACTTTCCTCCAAATTATTCAGATATCGGTTCCTAAGCAACATGACATATAGAAATTTAGGAACAGTGCTTTGACTATAGCTCAATGACTATTTTTACTTATAGTCACTGGCATTACTATAGTGGTCCTAGTAGTTACTGTTGTGACTGGCCTCATAAGCCAGGGGGCTCCTCAGGATGGATATGTTTCTTTGTTTCTACGTTCTACGTTTTTTCTTTCTACGTTTTCTCTTTTCTGGTTTTCTTCAATGTTGGACAGTCTGTGCATTATGACTAGTGATGGGCAAACCTGCCAAAATTAGCTTCATTCTGGATTCGGGAGACTCTGATTCAAGTTTGTATAGAACCAGAAGTGAAATTATTGTACTCTGAGTAGGGTTGAGCCGATCTTGAAATCTCAGGATCGTTTTTAAAATCAGATTTCCGATCATTTTCCATTTCGAACCCAATCCCGATCCCAATTCCGATCCCAATCCAAGTCAATGGGATTTTTTTAATAAGTGAAGATCGGATTTTAAAAACGATCCTATTCACTACACAGCATGTAGTCCAAAAATGGAAACAATTTTTGGACTCCACGCTGTGTAGTGATTAAAAAAAAATCCCCCCTGGTGTCCGCTTACCTGCACAGATCCGCTGCCACTCCCAGTTCTTCTTGGTCCAGTCCGGTCTTGGTCTCTCCTTCACAGGCCTTCAGAGCTCCGCCACCTCCCTAGTCTAGTGTTAGAGATAATGGGAGTAGATGGGGCTTGTTGTGGCTTAGGAGAGTGTGGGCAGGGACTCACGTCTCCCCTCCCACTACCCGCCAACACTCTCCTAAGCCACAAGCCCCGCCTTCTCCCAGCATCTCTATTACACTAGTCTAGAGAGGCGGGGGGCACAGGGAGCTCTGAAGGCATGTGAAGGAGAGAGGACCGGACCAGAAGAGGGCAGCGGCAGCACTTCTGTGCAGGTAAGTTGAGTGAAGTTCGCGAGTAGATAGATATTAGTCAATAGATAGATAGATCTAGTAGATAGACAAGTCAATGTACAGTAGTATCTATCTACTCCCGAACTTGCCTTATCGGCCTCACAGCAGCTCAAAACACAGTGATTTACCGCAGCCTGCCACTCTTCTGCTTCGTCCCTGTTTTAGGTGTGGCAGGCTGCGGTAAATCATTGTGTTTTGAGCTGCTGTGAGGCCGACGAGGCAAGTTCGGGAGTGATAGATACTACTGTACATTGACTTGTCTATCTACTAGTGCGGTAAATCCATACGAATGAATGTACGCAGCCGGCACGCTTCCATTCATTCCTATGGGTGCTAAGCTGTTCCCACAATGATTGGCCAGTAGCCAAGCATTGTTGAAAATAATCTCTGATCTCGGTCCCTCCCGAAAAGATCGGGATCGGAATTCTGATCGCGATCGTGAAATTTACTCGGAATGATGTCATGACGATCCGTATGACCACTGGTCCAGTCACAGGCCTCAGCTTGACCCTGGGCAAGGAAACTGGAGTGAGAAGATTTATGATACACAGCTTTCCACTGTCAGAAAGGAGAAATTAACCCTTTCATGGAAAAAATAATAGTTGATCAGCAGCATATAGTGAAGGAGGCATTTTATGGGGGAGGCCATGGCACAGAAGGGGACATGATTACTGTGTGGTGGGCATGGACAGAGGATGGGAATGATGGCATGTTGAGAACAAGGTTTTGAGGCCAGATAGAGAAGTGAAAGGAAATGTAAGAGCTTGTTTGGACATCAGAAAATGGATCTGAGGCAGACATATGCCTCAAATTCCTCTTCATTTTCCGCCCTATGGCGGAATGGCATTGTACAGTACTGACATTCCATCACAGCTTTCCAGGTAACTACAGTGTTTCCCCAAAAATAAGACAGTGTCTTTCTAAATATAGGACCTGTCTTATTTTCGGGGGATGTCTTTATTACAACCAGCAGTCATGCCGGCACTTCCTTAGCGGAGCGTCAGCATGACTGACGATTGTAGGTAGTGTAGGGGGGGGGGGAGGTATCCTACTTACCTTTCCCATTTTGCTAGCAGCGCTGGTGCTGTTGTTCCTCCCGGCAGTGGTGGGCAGGGCTTAGTGAGCATTCAGGGGTGGAGCTTAACATGCCTTTCGTGGGCGGGGCTTAGCGATCCTCAATTCACTGTCAGCAGCAGGTTGGATACCATGCTCTATGCCTGGTGTGCACAGGAAAGCCGGCTGCTGTCTCTTCTGTATGGCGGCTGCTGCCTCTGAGTCTGGGATGAGCTGGGAGAGCTCATCCTACAGCAGCAGGGACAGTGGACACAACAGCAGAGACAGCAGCCGGATTTACTTTGCACACCGAGCACATCACATAGTGTTCAGTCGGCTGCAAAGATTTTAGGCGTGCTTAATTTTCGGGGGGTGCCTTATATTAGGCAATTCAACAGAACAACCCCCCCCCCCCGCATGCCTTACTTTCGGGGGGGTGTTCTATTTTCGGGGAAACAAGGTAGTGGCCATTGCTTACAGGGAACAGTAGCACAACAATAATTGCAGGCCATCTTCGTAATAGTTGCAATGTTAGGACTAAGCTTGTTTCGCATGGATGTATTTCAGAGTATATTACTAGTGTAAATGTTTGCTATCCATGACACTGTTTAAAGTAATGTCTAATACGATATCAATTGTGCCAAATGTATAATGTAACATGCGCCATTTTGATAAATTTGGCATATGCATTTGCCTTTGTAGATCATCATATTTTTGTCATCATTAATATAGCGAGTTGAATGAATGCACAATGATGGGGAAGGTGAACATGGAAACAGAGAACGCCTGTTATGGAAGTTTCAGCAGTGCCATTATCGGTCCCATCACTAGAGTTAGAGCATTGTACTATTTCGGCAATTTACTAATAAAGTCCAGCTAGATAGATTACATTACTAATTACTAATTACTAATTACATTACTAATCCCACCGACTATCATTGATGAAAAAGACTGGAAAATGTTATGTCACCAAAATATATCAGAAGAATGCTGAGCTTGCCATTAAACATGTTCTTCTCTGCATGCTACATCATCTACAGGCATGGGTAAGGTTTCCCTATCGATGATTTCCAGCAACATGCATGTTAACTAAACATAGACCTTATAATCGCGGCTTATTTTCCTAGCAGAGGGGAGCATAGCGCTGAATTATGAACACAAAATTCTGATGCACTTGGATCATGTATCTATTATTGTTTGGAGTCACCAGAAGAATCTCGTCTTACCAGGGGGCTTAAGATGAGAATTACAGTGACATTCCCTTTGTCCTGGAGCGATTGGGACTGTAGAACTGCTAGAGATATTTCACAGTAATGAAAACAGCCTTGAACATCAAGCAGTCGGCTTGGGATGACGACAAAGTAACAGCTGGATTTCCTGCTATCCATATTCCAGTGATAGGGAATTATACTGTAATCAGCAAAGACGTGAACTATATACCGCACTGCGGAGATGGAGATAATTGCTTCTACCATGACATACTTAGGGCTTGTTGATCGAGCCTAATATTTTCCTTCTGAAAAAAAAAACACATTTTGTCGACACCTGTTCCTATTTTCTTAAGATCATTTTGGTTTTTATATCTGAGCATCAAAATATCTTTTTTTTTTTTTTTAAAGTTAATTTACACTTGCAAAAACCTCACGATCTATTGAAGTAAAAGGGTTTGTTCCAACACAGACATTTACGCAATGTCAAAAGGATATACCATAAGTGCCCATAATCTACAAGATCTGGGACCAGGGTCAGCTACAAGTTTTGGTGGGCCCTTGGGCCATAACATCTCAGTGGGCATCTTGTCAGTGATGCTAAGGGTATGTTCACATTCCTCTTCATTTTCTGGCACTGTATATTCGCCGGCGATCTAGGGCAGTGATGATGAACCTTTGAGAGACCAATTGCCCAATCTGCAACCCAAAACCCACTAAATTATCAACAAAGTGCCAACACAGCAATTTAACCTTATACTGTGTGGATCCACAATTGCAGACAATTACGGACGCGCAAAATACGGTCGTGTGATTGGGGCTTTACAGAGCTTTCAATTATATAAACAGCTTTGTACTGCATTTGGTATAATTTTGAACAATTAATGTTCACTATTTACATTATACAGATCTGTTTTATAGGACTGTGCAATGTTATTATGACCTGTAATATCACGTCTGCTATAAAACAGATACTGTGTGATATAAATAGTAAAGAGTCCCCACCCAGTCCAATCTGCTCCAAAGTGACCCACACACAATACAATCTGCTCCATATTGCTCCCCACACATTACAATCTGCTTCACAGTGGCCACCACACAATATAATCTGTTACACAGATGGGTGCCCACTGAGAGGGCTCTGAGTGCCACCTCTGGCATGTGTGCCATAGGTTCGCCATCACGGGTCTAGGACGTTAGCATTCTGTTGTGACTTTACACTACTGATTATGGTCCTAAAATAGCAGGGAGTCCCGAACCGCAGACAGATTGAGCAGAACACTTATTTTTTTCGTGTCCTGCTGCGATTTCTGCCTCTACCTACTGGGCAGAATATGCTCCCCATATATCCAGGAAATTCTCCTGTGTGAACATACCCTTAGAGGCCCATGTTTTATCTTTTATTAAAAACAATAACACACAAGACAGAAGAAAGCTTCCTTCTTGTTGGTAACACTTCATTGACTTTTGAACAATGCAAGCAGAGGGTGCTTCATCTGCAGATGTCATAGTTTCAGTCTGTTGTTCTGATCCTATGACAGATCAGAACAATGGCAGTGAGAACCAAGCTCTACTCACTTATGCATTGGTTGGATACATACATCAATGTATACATCAATGAACCTTACCCCCCCCCCCAAAAAAAACACAATTTAATGCTCTGCATTGTGCCTTCTGTCAGCTTTGTCTCATGACAGACAACAACTTTACCCATCACATTGGGATTTGTTGAGTATTATCACTTTATGCTTTTACACTGGACATGTGTTGTAGTGATTCCAAATTACAACTGCAGATATACACAACATGGGACAGCTGCTTAAGAAGGATGAGGTACTACAAATCCCAGACTGATTTATGAACTTCAGGGAATTAACATGATTAAAAATGCTTATCTATCAATTATCTGTGGTCGTTCATATACCAGCTCTGCGCAGGTCAGTTACAGAAGTACTGTATCACTTGAAGAAGACAGAAGCAACAAAGGGGCCAGAGGTCAGAGAGAGAAACATTTCTGGTGGGGGAGGGGGGGGGGCTGTGGACTGACAACAATAACGTTTGGAAGGGAAGAAACTGACTGTAAGGCTACTGTGTTCATAAAATGGATGTTTTCAATTATGAGCAAAGCAGTGGACCCCTTAAGTCCAGTGGAACGTGTCACCTGGCCACAATTGCTGGGTGATAAAACCAGCCTTGTCTGGGACGTCAGTGAGCTCATAAGTTTCCATAGATTAGAACACCGCTGGTAGCCTCTACATAGTTGTCAGCAGGATCAAGTGAGGTCCCATGTGATTTGAGTGGGGTCCCAAAGGAGGGACCCTCACCTATCAGACATTGTGGCATATCCTGTGGATATTTGACCGAGTCACCTTGTGATTGGTTTAATATAACTTTAGCGGTGCCTGAATAGCCTTTTTAAAGACTATTCATGCATATGTGGGGCTCTATCAGCAAAATTTTGCTGATAGAGCCCCTTTAACTGACATGGATCCTCCTCACCTGATGTCCCTCTTGTTCGAGGGGGATTGATATAGAGTGACCTTCCTCCACTCAGGACACCTTCCTCCAAGGACAGGTCCTTCCAACTCTCCTGTAGGTCATTCTCCATCTATATCCCTTTCGCTTAAGGATCGCAACAGGTTTGAGAAAATCCAAGACTCTAAAAACCCCTGGAATAAAGCTATTTCCTATAAATATAACTGTTTACTCTCATCCCCTCTTCCCCCCTAAACCATATTTTGTTAGTGAGTGGGAAAGGGAGTTAGGACTGGTATTCTTGCCCTCCAGTGTCAAACATACCCTGTTGTGTTCCCATGGTTTCTCTAGGTTTGTTAGGATTCAGGAGAACTCATTTAAATTGCTCACCAGGTGGTATAAAACCCTAATATCCCTCCACTATCTCTTATCAATGTTGGCGCTGTGATCTCTTTGAGGGACTTCTCTCCCACATCTGGGACATGTGCCCAAAAATTAGTCCCTTCTCGGAGAAGATCAAGAGAGAGATTAAGTCCATTTGCCATGTTGAATTGAAGCTACAGCCCAAAACCATCCTGCTTTGGGGGTCCTCTCCCAACTTCTCTCGCAGACAGTTGTCCCTTATCACCTGGTTAAGGTGGTTAATCCAAGCAACCAAGTTACTGATTCCTCTTTGTTGGCGTGAGACCAACTTACCCTTCCGTCCCCCAGTGGAAGTACAACAACCCAGTGGAGGGGATCAGAGAGTGCGGAATGAGACGACACGGGCTGTGCCGCCTGCTATTCCTGGTACACCTAATCACACACTCCGAACCCTCCACCAGGCTTTGCAGACAAGGAGGTTCTGCAGAACTACCTGTTGGATGTGGTAGAGTCTTTTTTCTCTCCCCTGGGGCACTCCTTGTTGGAGAGGGGACCTCTCAACACTGAGACGGTGTAGATGTTGTTCAGGAGATGCCCTGATGGTGATGCAGGCAACAACTCAGGAGTCCAGGGTTGCAGGGTAAACCAAATAACTTTTATTGAACAACGCCAACAGATGCTCTAGGAGCTTTGCAAGTTGTATACAGCATACAGTTCAATAGAAAATGTTCATGACTTAAGAGTTTAGCCAAGGCAATATAGACACCATAGTACTTGACATACTTTTCTTCTCTACTCCTCTCTTACCACTCCCTAAATTAGTTAGGGGATGAAGCAGGACTAAGAGTCCTAATAGAGACACTGAGTTCCTGGAAGGCAGGCCCATATTCAATACTCCTGTCAGGTAGTTTTGTAACTCCTATTGGCACGGAAACATAGATGTCGTTCGGGAACCTCCAAAGTTCTCTCACTAACTCTGAGGCAGCCTCCCGATGTACCTCGGAATAAAGTGGCTTCACTCCTAGAACCTGGGCTGATGACTGACAGAACTCAGTTGAGAATTCAGCAACGTTCCTTCAGTCAAAGAATTATTACTTCAGTAATAGAATTATTACTATTTATCACAGCTGTGATACAAAGTGTCACAAAGTGCTGTGATGCTGTGGAAGTTAATCCCTTGGACTAAGGTCCCTATTGCCTATGGAGATACCATGCACCCTGGACTATTCTGCTAATGGCGTAGTCAAACCCTTACCACCTAAGGGTTACTTATGCACTCTAACTACTTATGGACTCTAAAGGACTGTGCCCTGGATTTCATGAGGTGGCCTCCGGAGACCCAACTGGGTATTATAATTCTGTTTCTAATCTTTTATTCTTTTTACCTTACCGCACTGTAACATACCTTTCTGTAACCATATAAGCTTGTATCCGCTAGCATATATCTCTATGTATGTGGGTTGTCTAATATCGATCCTCTTGGGTTAATAAATATAAAACTTTAGAAAGCTCGTCTCATATTATCCTATAAGAACCGGTCCCTCTCTCAGAGCGGACGGTAAAGGTAAGAAGGTGATTGCAGTTTTGCCCGTGGCAAGGCCAGGTAGGCGAGAGGCTGGGTCAATGTGGATTTGGCGAGGCGAGATCCTTCACAAGGTAGTACAGCATTATACGAAAGTGCATATATACAGTAAAATGGCAGACATATTGCATTTACCATAGACATATATAAGACAAAACAAACAGGACAATCCCGGGGTACATGTAACAAACACAAAACATATAGAATCTCCCTCTGGGATGCTGCAGAAGGAAAAGGTTAATCAACTTTACAGGTTTGAGGAGCTCTGCATTTGGGCACTCCTGCTATGTTCCGATTTCCTGTCTCCCTGGAAACCTTGGTACCAATACACTCATAGCGATACCTGATCCCCCCCCCCCCCCCCCCCGCACTTCCCAACTCAGCAGTTAACATTTGTTCCAGTGGTCTCCATGCGAGCATCCTTTTTCAGGCCTCTTCCGGACACATGGGAACTGCCGGACGCCCAGCAGAGCCAAGTATCACTGCTTGTATTTTTGGAAGTGTATTGGCACTTTTAGACAATAAGCCCTGGGCACTCATGTTTAGTATGAAAGCTTGGTTTAAAAAAATAAGCCATTTTTGCAGACACATTCCCTTTAAGAGTATGTCTTTTTATTTCTTTTAGAATGTATATTAGTCTTAGTGCATTTTCACCTGGTAGAGGCAGAGCACTTAAATCTAGTAAAGACATGTCTAATGGGTGTCTGGTAACAGGAATACTCTGATATGTAACCTGGGTGAAAGCCAGTGTCATGTAACTCTTCAATAACAGGGGTTGAGGAGTTGATAGGATAAGATAGTGACTCCTGGCAGGGGCATTCACAGACTGGCACAATGCCAGGGCAGAATTTGTGCTCTCATTAGCACCTTCCAAAGCAGTAACCATTGGCCAGCACTAGCTTAATGTACAATATTCCTGCAGAACCAACATAGTTGTGCCCTTTGCCAGGCATGCCAGTCAGGGTTAGTCAGTAGAGAGCACTTTCCATGTCTACTCGTGGTATTGGATGGTAATGTGATACATTGTTCCATTATATCATTATATTTAGTCTTCAGTCTCTACTGTAAGTGAGGTTTACAATAAATAAGTGAGAGTCTATAAAATAGATGAAATGTTTGATATCTGTGTCATGGATGATGGCTTAAAGAAGACCTCTACAATACAAATATAACAATAGTTTATGGATATCTTACTATTATACTAAGGCTAAGATCACATCTCTAAAACCAACAAACTTTTACCCCAAAAAATGGTCTCCAGAAACCAATATCAATATACAAAAAACAAAAGAAGAGGCCAAAAGAATCACATAAAAAT
Organism: Leptodactylus fuscus; assembly: GCF_031893055.1. Classification (NCBI taxonomy): domain Eukaryota; kingdom Metazoa; phylum Chordata; class Amphibia; order Anura; family Leptodactylidae; genus Leptodactylus; species Leptodactylus fuscus. The sequence goes on along the minus strand of NC_134275.1, from coordinate 26,680,088 downwards.
TACAAAAATACCATCTAGACATTGTTTTTTATTAGACAGTGTATATACTATATTATTTTTATTATTCATGTGAATATGTACACTTTATATATCCAGGGGTTACTTCCAGATAACCATTAGTGGGAGGGTTGCGGTATTTGTCCGCCGAACATCTAGGTGGACCCTCCTTTGTTGTCCTCCATTGTCTTGTATGTTTTTTATTGTTTTGGATAATAAATATATTTTTGTAATTTTTATGCAATTCTTTTGGTCCCTTCTTTTGTTGTTTGTAAGTTCACATCTCTGCCAGAGTTTCTGTTTTGGAGACTACGCGGCAGAAACTACAAAAAATTGGCGGAAAGAAAAATCCTTCATGAAGGACTTTTTTCTCTGTCAGTTTAAGTTTTGAAATGGCAGACAAATGGCGGACCCATTATAATGGATTGTTTAGCGCACTGGTCTCTTCACATTGAGAACTGCTACCTTAAGAGCCCCTTAAAGCTCCTGGGGATGGACAAAACTGCACCTTTTGCCCCCCTCAAGTTACGCCCCTGAGCCTAGCTATATGTACTACGCCATTTAGCTCCCATTAATTTCTAGTGGCAGGGTAGAATTGTTCCTGAGTCCGGCCTGTGCACAACTTGTTGAGATGAGGATAACCTTTAAGGCCAGTCCTCTGCTGGCACAAGATTCCCCAGAATTATTAAGGGGCTCCAAATTCTTAATAATTCTGGTGTATCTCAGGGAGGTCCTATGCACCAGAACTGACATAGATTTCACGTATAAGGACTCCTTCACACGGCGTAAGTGCGCCGTTCATTTAGACACGTATACACGTGTCTGAGCGTGGCGCTTCAAAACAGAGCGCATTGATTCAATGGGAAGCGCATGTATATCAGCATATACGCGCATTTTCCATTGAAATCAATGGGTTCTGTTTTGAAGCGCTGCGCTCGGACACGTGTATACGTGTCTAAATGAGCGGCGCGCTTACACCGTGTGAAGGGGCCCTAACTCATTGTCATACCAAGCAGCTCCTGCCCCACTTTGCCTTCTTTCCTTGGAAACATCTTCCCCTTTATTAACGAAAGCGGCAAGCATTGCTGAAATAGGCCAAAGTGTCACATTTGTTTTTCTTTTACTTCAACCACTAAAAAAATGTGTCAATTTTCAGGCTAAATACTTTGAGAAATTACACCGCTTCTCCATTTATCAGGCTGTTTTCTACCTCCTTCCCTTCTCTCAGATTCTTATCTCTAATAGCACTAGTATCTGTATCCAGCCTCACATACAAAAGTCTATGGAGAGTGAGGTTTGCTGCTGACTAGTAATTGATTTATTGCCTTATTTTATACAGTATTTTGTTGGTGAATCAAGGATGGGACCTACATACTGAAATATTAGGAGGTTTGCTGTTGGTTGGTTAGAATTGTAGAGGTATTAGGTAGCACCTCCCTCTCCCCTCCTCTCCTATATACACCACTGTCTTAGGCTGGGTTCACATCTGGTAATGGTAATCCGCTTTGCAATCAGTTTTTCCCTCTTCATTTTTCTCTGCACATGCTCAGAATGAATATGGGAAAGGAAGGGGGCGGGAGGTTAATTGATCTGCCACAAACGGACACATATTTTATGGCTACCTGTTGAAAGCTCTGTCAAAAAAGATGGATTATGGTATTTGTTTTGGAACCGTTTGTGTCTGTTTTTTTGACAAACACCCAGACACCCCGCACAAATAAAAAATATGTTATGGATTAGCTGAAATTAAAAGTGCTACTTGCAATTGTTGGCCATGCTTCTAGTTCCTTACGTGGCCTAGTTATGAGCCTGACAGCTAGATCAGGCAAAAAATCAAGTGATTTGTGTCCATCTTAAAGGAACACTCCAAGAAAAACTGAAATATTGTTAAATATTGAGGGGAATTTACTAACCCATTTATGCCAGTAGGGAGGGATGAGGCAGGGAGTCCTTGGACCGACATATTTATTACAACTGATGCCATATAACTATAATGAGTAGAGATGAGCGAACAGTAAAATGTTCGAGGTTCGATATTCGTTTCGAGTAGCCCCTCAATATTCGACTACTCAAATCGAATATTGAACCCTATTATAGTCTATGGGGGGAAAATGCTTGTTTCAGGGGTAGGCAACGTTCGATCAAATTATACTTACCAAGTCCACGAGTGAGGGTCGGGCTGGATCCTCCGAGCAGTCTTCTCCTTGCAGCGTCCCCGCGGCGTCTTCCGGCTCTTCATTCACCCGCAGTACAAGCGGACATGCGCAATCGGCTCTGCCCAGGCACAAGGGACAGTGAGCCCTAAACTGAAGCCCCCCGCTTTCCCTTCCTATTGCCAGACCCTATCCTAGGTAATAGGCGACAACCACGAAGACAATCCCTCCCTGAATACGTGAAACACAAAACGCAGACAAGACGTACAACAACAAAGGGAGGTCAGGTAGCCAGGGTTCGGTAACAGGAGAGTGATGCAGTGCCAAATCGGAGTCAAGAGAATAGTCAGTAGGAAAGCCAAAGGTCAAGGATTAGCATACAAGTAAATAACAGCAAGAGATACCAGAAAGCTAGAGGCAATAACCGGCACCAGTGTGACTGTGAGCCAAGACTAAATAGGGAAGGAAGAACCCGCCCAGAACCTGACAGGAAGAAAAGCTGTCAATCACAGGCAAGACAGATTAACCACTTAATGAACAGAGGCAACCTTGGCAGAAGACGGGTGTGGTGCAAATCCAATTAAGGACTAGAGCCGTGTTCACACAGTGCAACCAAAAACCTTAAGCAGATTGTCAAACTGCACACGCCTCCGGCGCTGCAGCATGCGAGCAGAGGGTGGCGCAGAGGCCCGAACAGGCAGAGATGTTACACCGACTGTATAGCATTCGGCCAATCAATGCTGGTTCTGCATCGAACTTTTACATTCGAACAGCGAGTGGTACTCGATAGAGTACGAGTATTTCGAATACTCAATCGAGTACTACTCACTCATCTCTAATAATGAGGTATATAAACAATCTACACCAGTTCCTGACCAGTGTAGATTTCTATTCCGGTGCATGGAACTGTTTCTGTTTTATTAAGAGGCCGGAGTCTCTTGATAATTCGGGCACACCTCATCCCGGCCAGGGTCTTTATTAAGAGTGTTGAAGGACACGCCAGTATTGATAAATTCCCCCCATTGTGTTATGCCTAGTACAGGGTCTGAGGATGTGACAGAAGACCACCAGTAGGGAATCTCTGTGCCAGGTAATGGCCACTCTGTTCCTCCATCGGGCACATCATGGAGTGTTCCTTTAAGTAGATGAATTTAATTGAATATATGTTTTCCACTTTTCTATCACGCAAATAATGGCATGATAACTGTCTCCAAGGAATTGTTAAGGAATTTACTGTGCATGTAAGATTTCTTCACTGCCCACGATGAACACTTGTTTTCAATTATTAAAACTAACATTGAGAATGATTTCAGATAAATCCAATTACTGTCATTTACATTATCCCAAAGTTTCACACGGGCCGAGACCCCTCCGCTCTGCAGGTCTTGTTTTACTTTGCAGTCCCAGTTGTCACGTCTATGGGTGTTGTCAGACTGCGGCCCCCCTCGAACCCATCAGCTATTTTGCACAAGGGAATATTGATCCGGCCAAATGCTATTGTTTTCTCCAAGATAAGCCTGTCTGCCCGCACTCCTCTCACTTTACAGCATAGACATAAACAAGATTTTTCAGGCAATTTAACCACACGTGTTTATTAGAGATGAGCGAACAGTGTTCTATCGAACACATGTTCGATCGGATATCAGGGTGTTCGCCATGTTCGAATCGAATCGAACACCACGTGGTAAAGTGCGCCAAAATTCGATTCCCCTCCCACCTTCCCTGGCGCCTTTTTTGCACCAATAACAGCGCAGGGTAGGTGGGACAGGAACTACGACACCGGGGGCATTGAAAAAAATTGGAAAAAGTCATTGGCTGCCGAAATCAGGTGACCTCCATTTTAGACGAATAGTGGATTTCAAATCCGGGTCATATGAGAATGTGAACTTTGTGACTATGAGACAGGGATAGCTGTACAGGCAGGGATAGCTAGGGATAACTTTTTGGGGCTCTATCGGGTGTGTAATTGTGATTTTTGTGAGATAAACTTTTTCCCATAGGGATGCATTGGCCAGCGCTGATTGGCCGAATTCCGTACTCTGGCCAATCAGTGCTGGCCAATGCATTCTATTAGCTTGATGAAGCAGAGTGTGCACAAGGGTTCAAGCGCACCCTCGGCTCTGATGTAGCAGAGCCGAGGCTGCACAAGGGTTCAAGCGCACCCTCGGCTCTGATGTAGGAGAGCCGAGGGTGCACTTGAACCCTTGTGCACCCTCAGCTCTTCTACATCAGAGCCGAGGGTGCGCTTGAACCCTTGTGCACACTCTGCTTCATCAAGCTAATAGAATGCATTGGCCAGCGCTGATTGGCCAATGTATTCTATTAGCCTGATGAAGTAGAGCTGAATGTGTGTGCTAAGCACACACATTCAGCGCTACTTCATCGGGCTAATAGAATGCATTGGCCAGCGCTGATTGGCCAGAGTACGGAACTCGACCAATCAGCGCTAGCTCTGCTGGAGGAGGCGGAGTCTAAGATCGCTCCACACCAGTCTCCATTCAGGTCCGACCTTAGACTCCGCCTCCTCCGGCAGAGCCAGCGCTGATTGGCCGAAGGCTGGCCAATGCATTCCTATGCGAATGCAGAGACTTAGCAGTGCTGAGTCAGTTTTGCTCAACTACACATCTGATGCACACTCGGCACTGCTACATCAGATGTAGCAATCTGATGTAGCAGAGCCGAGGGTGCACTAGAACCCCTGTGCAAACTCAGTTCACGCTAATGGAATGCATTGGCCAGCGCTGATTGGCCAATGCATTCTATTAGCCCGATGAAGTAGAGCTGAATGTGTGTGCTAAGCACACACATTCAGCACTGCTTCATCACGCCAATACAATGCATTAGCCAGTGCTGATTGGCCAGAGTACGGAATTCGGCCAATCAGCGCTGGCTCTGCTGGAGGAGGCGGAGTCTAAGGTCGGACCTGAATGGAGACTGGTGTGGAGCGATCTTAGACTCCGCCTCCTCCAGCAGAGCCAGCGCTGATTGGTCGAGTTCCGTACTCTGGCCAATCAGCGCTGGCCAATGCATTCTATTAGCCTGATGAAGTAGAGCTGAATGTGTGTGCTTAGCACACACATTCAGCTCTACTTCATCAGGCTAATAGAATACATTGGCCAATCAGCGCTGGCCAATGCATTCTATTAGCTTGATGAAGCAGAGTGTGCACAAGGGTTCAAGCGCACCCTCGGCTCTGATGTAGCAGAGCTGAGGGTGCACAAGGGTTCAAGTGCACCCTCGGCTCTCCTACATCAGAGCCGAGGGTGCGCTTGAACCCTTGTGCAGCCTCGGCTCTGCTACATCAGAGCCGAGGGTGCGCTTGAACCCTTGTGCACACTCTGCTTCATCAAGCTAATAGAATGCATTGGCCAGCACTGATTGGCCAGAGTACGGAATTCGGCCAATCAGCGCTGGCCAATGCATTCTATTAGCCCGATGAAGTAGAGCTGAATGTGTGTGCTAAGAACACACATTCAGCACTGCTTCATCACGCCAATACAATGCATTAGCCAGCGCTGATTGGCCAGAGTACGGAATTCGGCCAATCAGCGCTGGCTCTGCTGGAGGAGGCGGAGTCTAAGATCGCTCCACACCAGTCTCCATTCAGGTCCGACGTTAGACTCCGCCTCCTCCAGCAGAGCCAGCGCTGATTGGCCGAATTCCGTACTCTGGCCAATCAGCACTGGCTAATGCATTGTATTGGCGTGATGAAGCAGTGCTGAATGTGTGTGCTTAGCACACACATTCAGCTCTACTTCATCGGGCTAGTAGAATGCATTGGCCAATCAGCGCTGGCCAATGCATTCTATTAGCGTGAACTGAGTTTGCACAGGGGTTCTAGTGCACCCTCGGCTCTGCTACATCAGATTGCTACATCTGATGTAGCAGTGCCGAGTGTGCATCAGATGTGTAGTTGAGCAAAACTGACTCAGCACTGCTAAGTCTGCATTCGCATAGGAATGCATTGGCCAGCCTTCGGCCAATCAGCGCTGGCTCTGCCGGAGGAGGCGGAGTCTAAGGTCGGACTTGAATGGAGACTGGTGTGGAGCGATCTTAGACTCCGCCTCCTCCAGCAGAGCCAGCGCTGATTGGTCGAGTTCCGTACTCTGGCCAATCAGCACTGGCCAATGCATTTCTATGGGGAAAAGTTAGCTTGCGAAAATCGCAAACTGACAGGGATTTCCATGAAATAAAGTGACTTTTATGCCCCCAGACATGCTTCCCCTGCTGTCCCAGTGTCATTCCAGGGTGTTGGTATCATTTCCTGGGGTGTCATAGTGGACTTGGTGACCCTCCAGACACGAATTTGGGTTTCCCCCTTAACGAGTTTATGTTCCCCATAGACTATAATGGGGTTCGAAACCCATTCGAACACTCGAACAGTGAGCGGCTGTTCGAATCGAATTTCGAACCTCGAACATTTTAGTGTTCGCTCATCTCTAGTGTTTATGCTAAAACCTTTCCAAAAACATCTTGGAGCAGTCGGATATTTCCTGCCCATGCAGCTGCCATCTAAGGTCCGTGGCATTAGAATAAAGCAGATATATCAGGAATGCAATGCCATAGACGTCCAGACATACACATTTAGCATCCCTGTTTTTTCTCTCCAATAGCCAGTTTGGGCATTTTTTAAGTCTTAGTTCTGAAAAAACATAGAGAATTCTTTAACCAGCAATTTCCCAAAATATCTTTAACTATGAGCCATGAGGTGGGCAATAACAAGCATTAAAGGCACCCTTTCTGATACTGGCTGACACCGCCCCATTCCTAGCCACTTGTCAGAGTAGTGATCGGTACTTGCTATGGACCTTGGGTTCATTTTCCACAGATCTGTGTTTGTAGGCCTAGAGGAGAGGTGATCTCTGCACCCATTAAAATATGGTCTGTAGCTGGATAGGGTCCCCTCTCAGGGCTGGTGACAGCACTTGGTGCACCCAAGCAAGAGTCATGGGCAAAAGCACCTGGGGGACCACTGAGCGTCCACAATGAGGACATCCATCAATACAGATGGAAGTGCTTACTGCATTGGTAGTGGCCAAGGGAGTAAGTGGTGAGTATGGATTTCTTCATTACTCTTTGAAACTTTCTCTCCACTTCATAGTTTAATAACTAGCTCTTATGATGATCTGTAATTCACCTCCTCTTCCTGTAGAGGGCACTTTATAAACTAGTGAACTGTTCAAGGTCTTCAAAAAAAATGGCTGCCTGTAGTCAATGTAATATAGGTATGTGTGTGCATGCTGCCAGAGCTGTACTCTGTGGTCGTGTCTGACTAACCCAGCAGCTTCAGTCAGGTTGGTGACTGCTGGGTTATGTATCTACTAGCCTCGACTTTGTCTGCGGGTTGTTGGCGTCGATGACCCGACTATATTCAGCAAATTGCTGTCATCGATGATTTGCCTGCTCCGGCGTTTCGGCAGCTCTTAAGCTGTCCTGCTGCTGAACTTGATCCTCACACTGTGCCTGTGATTGTTCTGGCATCTCAGCAGCTCGCTGGGAAGCCATATAATGAGCATTTTGTTGGCGTTGATGATCCGCCTGCTCCGGTGTTTCGACAGCTCTCAAGTTGGCCTGGCACTGAAGTTGTTCCTCGTACCATGCCTGTGATTGTTCCAGCATCTCAGCAGCTCGCTGGGACGCAATATAATGAGTGTGTTGTAGGCGTCGATAATCCCCCTCAGCTCCGCTTGAGGAGGACTATGTTGAATTCTGGCTACCTTCATAGCTGTCGTTGTTTGCGACAAATTAGATTTTCTTTTTCCAGGCATATTTAAAATTTTCAAACTGCCAATATGGATTAAAGGTGTTTGACCATGTTAGTTTGTAAGCACTTCCTGGAGCAGATCAGATAATATGAAAATGCATGTACACAATCCACTGAGGGTTAGCTGGGTGTTTACATAGAGAGATAACAGACTTGGGACCTGAGATAAGCTGCTGCAAAAGCAGTGTAATATAGTATGTGAACATAAATTCATAACAGTCGTGAAGCCATGTCATTTACCGGGATAAAAAGTAGCCTATGTTTTAATCGAGGTTACAAACTGTCTATGTGCTGAATTTCATCCAAATCCATGCAGTCGTTTTTGCGTGATTGACGAATAAACATCCAAACACACAAACTTTCACATTTATAATACTAGTAGGAAAGGATGAGAGGATAAAAGTGCAGGAGATGCATTTTATATACATGAATGGCTGTATACCTGTACACTAAGAGATGTATGTATACGTGTGGATATACTGAGATGTGTGTATACTGAGGGGTGTTAAGTAGTCAGAATATTACATGACCTTATAATTTCCTCCCACATGTCAATACTATAAGTTTACCTGCATCGTCGTATCGTCATAACCTCCCCCCCCCCCCATGGTTTAGTGAGGAGAAATAAGTACTAGTACACACTCAGCGTTTTTCAGTACCAATAGCCTGTACCCTATACTCTCTTGTACCTCATACTAGCCTGTGTACCTATACCTATACTCCATACTCTCTTGTACCCTATAGCGTATACCCAATACTAGGCTGTACCTATACCAGAATGTACCCCATACTCTCTTGTACCCCATACTCTTTTGTACCCCATACTCTCTTGTACCCTATACTAGCCTGTACCTCTAATAGTCTGTACCCTATACCCTATGCTCTCTTGTACCCCATACTCTTGTACCCCATACTCTCTTGTACCCCATACTCTTTTGTACCCCATATTCTCTTGTACCCTATACTAGCCTGTACCTCTAATAGCCTGTACCCTATACCCTATGCTCTCTTGTACCCCATACTCTTGTACCCCATACTCTCTTGGACCCCATACTTGAACCCCCAGCTTCCATCTGGCCCATAAACCAAGGAGACCCACAGATTACCCTAACCACACTAAGGTTGATTAAACTCCTTAGCATTCATAGCCATCACTATCAAGAATTTGCTGTAGGAATGAGGTAGGGGCCCCCGGACAAAAGATTGCATGTGGACCCACAAGACTTTAGTTACGCCACTGCCTGCACCCTATACTAGCTTGTACCCTACATTAGCCTGGACCCTATAATAGCCTGTACCTATAATAGCCTATAACATATAATTAGCTGCACCTGTACTAACCTGTACTTAAAATAGCCTATACCCTATAATTAGCTATACCTATACTAGCCTGAACCTATACTAGCCTATACATATATAGAGACAACTGCTTTATTCTTCCAGAGAACCCCATTAACAAAGGGGCGCTGGTGTTAATAAGTGGGGTTTAGGGTCTGAATATACACTGCTCAAAAAAATAAAGGGAACACTCAAATAACACATCCCAGATCTGAATGAATGAAATATTCTCATTGAATACTTTGTTCTGTACAAAGTTGAATGTGATGACAACAAAATGACACACAAAAAATTGACCATTCGCAACCTCATCAGGAGCATGTCCAGGCGTTGTAGTGAGGTCATACAGGCACGTGATGGCCGCACACACTACTAAGCCTCATTTTGACATGTTTTAAGGACATTACATCAAAGTTGGATGAGCCTGTAGTGTGTTTTTCCACTTTATTTTTTTTTTTTTTGGGGGGGGGGACTCCAAATCCAGGCCTCCATTGGTTAATAAATTTGATTTCCATTGATGATTTTTGTGTGATTTTGTTGTCATCACATTCAACTTTGTACAGAACAAAGTATTCAATGAGAGTATTTCATTCATTCAGATCTAGGACGTGTTATTTAAGTGTTCCCTTTATTTTTTTGATCAGTGTATTTTAATGCTAAGGTTTGGGTCCATAAATATTTGGGCAATCTGGTCTGTGGTGTGAAATTACTATAGGGGGTCTAAATATACTTAGTTATGACCTTTTAAAATAAACAACACCCCTCAGAAAGGTCACTCCCATTTTTTTCTGTGACCCACTACTCCATTATCACCCTGTGATCCCATCTTTGTAGTGAAAAGGTAGCAGCGCTCACCTGAACATTGCAGTGTCTTCAAACCGTGGATCTGTGGGGGTCCCAGGTGTCCATACTCCAATATATCTGTGCCAGTTTTCTGGCATCGATGGTTGTTAATGTAGAACGTATTTGCTGCACCTTCCCTGTTCTGCACCTTACCAGCAGCAATTTGTGAATGTGACACTTCTGAGCTATCTTTCTGTCCCAGCCACCTATGAGCTATCTTTCTGTCCCGGCCACCTATGAGCTTTATGTCCTGGCCACTTCTGAGCTATCTTTCTGTCCCGGCCACCTATGAGCTTTATGTCCTGGCCACTTCTGAGCTATCTTTCTGTCCTGGCCACCTATGATCTTTCTCCCTGTCTTGGCCACCTATGAGTTATCCTTCTGTCTTGGCCACGTATGAGCTATCTTTCTGTCCCGGCCACCTATGAGTTATCCTTCTGTTCTGGCCACGTATGAGCTATCTTCCTGTCCCAGAGAATAGAGAGACACCGAGCACACTTATAGTGTAGATGGTCTATTATAAATATATAGATGAATTATCTGGTGTTTATGAAAAGAACTCAGGACCTGGTGGCCTCTCACCTGATTGGGTTGTGACTCCGTTCACAACTCCGTTTTAAGCAATATTAGGCTTCGTCAGAGTGAGAGTGGCAGAACGTCTCTACAACACTGGTCAAAAACCAGGAGGATGCACCAATGAAAGAACAATTCACCTGGTGAATTTTACCCGGAAGTGGCACATGGAGCGGTACGGTTAAATAGGCCGAGTAGCGCTCCGGATAGAGTTTATTTCTTCCTAGCTTGAGTGAAGCTCGATTAGTGAAGTTACGCACTTGATAAAGGGTTCCGACCCGAAACGCGGCAACTGTTTTTGCGTTGTGCAATCTTCCTTTTGAATAAATTCCTTTGGACCTGAGAGCGCCGTCCTTTTGTTCTTTCATTGATCTTCCTGTCCCGGCCACCTATGAGCTTTCTGTCCTGGGAACTTCTGAGCTATCTTTCTGTCCCAGTCACCCTTGAGCTATCTTTCTCTCCCAGCCACCTATGAGTTATCCTTCTGTCCTGGCCACGTATGAGCTATCTTCCTGTCTTGGCCACCTATGAGCTATCTTTCTGTCCTGGACACTTATGTGCTTTCTTTCAATTTAAACAGAGGATATAAAATTGGCATTTTAGGAGTAGTAAACATACTGCTAAGGGCTCGTTCACATCTGCGCCTGGTCTCCGTTCTGCAGGTTTCCGTTTCCTGCACAAAACAGAGGCAGGAGACGGAAACCTGCAGGACTCTTTCAAATCCATTCATTTGAATGGGTTTGAAAGATGTCCGGCCGTGAGCGGCAGTGAGCATTTTATGCTCTCCGCCGCGAAACCGTTTTTTTAAACTGGACACAGTCGGACATGCAGTACTCTGTGTCCGATTTAAAAAAAAAACAGTTTCGCGGCGGAGAGCATAAAATGCTCACCGCCGCTCACGCCCGGACCCGATCTCCACAGAACGGAGACCGAACGCTAGTGTGAACCTTGCGTAACATTGGTTACGTGCAATGATACTTGAGGATAGAACAATGCAAGAGCTCTGTAAATAACATCTACACACTAGACATATGTGAATGTGTAAGGTATTGAAGGACGACCGGGTTTTTACATACTCTAGCTAATCCCCCACCAGATGCCATTAAAAGCTTTTCCGGGTTCACTTGTCAGAGATTACTGTGTCTGCCTGGAAAGAATGAATGCAATGACCATGTAAGTGGCGCAGACATTTTTGCCATTAATTAAAGATATAATGGAGGGCTCTAGTTTGGTGCCCTTGTTCAAGCACGATTGAGAGTCTTAGGTTTTTCTTAGGCTGTGGGTTCTCAGTGGACATAATGGCACTTTGAGGAGCTGGGGTGCTTTGAACTTCCAGGGAAAGACACTATTGTCTGTGTTCAGTGAAATGTCATTACTCTTCCTGTACTTCAGCGCCTCGGACAAACAGCTTGTAGAGCACGGTACTTTAGGATGACACTACAGGATTAATGGTAATGAGGTTTTCTATGAGTGTTCGACCATTGACTAGGAAATATTCCATCTGGTGGGGCAAGTGAAAAACTGCTGTGACTTTCCACTAAGTACACATTATGGCCCAAGCTTGTTACTTTATACAGAGGATTTAATGTCTATGGCATGCATTTTTGAGTTATTGACTAGTAAATGAGTAACTTTGAGATTTTCAGTAATAGGCCAACACAAAATAGAAGATAATTGTGAAGAGGAAGGAAAATGATACATGGTTTTCATAATTATGATCAAATATAAATCTGAAGTGTGTAATTTGCTAAAGCCCCCCTATATCAATTTATTTGTAGGGCCACCTTTGACTGTAATTATGTGTCTGTGAACAGCCGTTTTTAGGTGGATGGACATGTCTTGTTAGGTTTGCAATTGTAGAATATTTTCTCCATTTTTTGGATAAGGATTGAACAGTTCTCCTTGAAATGCTCAAAGCTTGGGGTATATTTCTATAACCTGTGGGGAAGGTAGCTCGGTAGAAGCCGTGGTGCGGACCCAAGCAATCAAGACAGGGACACAAAATATGCAGCAAACTGGTTTATTTAGAAAAACAGGGAAATACATAAACCTTCACTGCAGGCACAAATGAGCAAAAACAAAATACAGCCTTAACTTCAGGCAAATATAAAATGAATTCCTGCTCATCCGAGTGACTAAACAAAGTAATAACCTAACTATATGTGTTACTTACAGCCACACGAAAAAATAAACACAAATTGGTTTCACTGGACTCAGGGTTACAGGACAGACCCGGCAGCCTCCTCACTTCTTGGATCTGCCCTGAAGTCCAGGCTCTGCAACCTTTTATGAGGCTGAAACCTATTCCAGACCTGCACTCGACCATAAATAAGTCATGAATCTGGGGTTGATATAACAGGACTCCAGCGCTTTGCCTGTCCTCTTCTCACAAACATAACACTCCACAACTTTATCTTTGACCTGTCTGGTGAGTTCCTCGGTCTTCATGATGCTGTTTGTTCACTAGTGTTCTCTAACAAACCATTGAGGCCTTCACAGAACAGTTGTATTTATACTAAACTAGCATCTGCCCGTGACTTCGTCTGCGGGTTGGTGTTGGCGCTGAGCCGCTTATATTTAGCCAATTGCTGTTGTGGATGATCCTGTTATGGTCTGGGGATCCTTGACCACGGACTGGCCCCGGACTGATAACTTCTCAGTCCAGTAACGGGAAAAACATATAAAAAACAATAATAAGTATGAGCAGTTTGGACTTCTAGTGTGGACACTCCTACACCCTGCCTCGCACAACTAGAAGTAGCCGTGGGCCCGACTAACTTGCCTGAATGGGCACGAGCACAGCCGGAGAAGTAGCTAACCTGCAAAGGGAAATAGAGCCCCTGTCTAGCTTCACGTTTATGAAGGAGAGGCAGATACAGAACAAGCCCCCCACGGATGTCCAGACTGGACTAACGGTGAACATGAGAACACAAAAGCATAGGAAGAGAATAAACGGGAAACACAGAATAACTGAACTAAAGCAAGGGATAGGAAAAAACAGAACTAAGTATCACACACCCAAAAACCCCTACCAAAAATATTCCAAACCTCCAGACAGAAAAATACCTAGGGCTCACTGCGCCCGGAACACTATGTCTGGACAGGAGCTCAATACTTAGCGAACTAACCAGTGTGAACAGGAGCAAGAAACTGGATGGGCCGGGATGCAGATGGTAGCAGCTTCAGACACAGACCATACTAGAGCACAGGTACAGAAGATTTAAGACCGGCATCAGATAGCATGTGCAACAACCTTATATAGTCAGAGAAGGCCTCGCCCATGGCCTGTCAAGTATTCAGCACTGCAGGGAACTTAACCCCTTCAGAGGCCAAGACACACCAGGCACTGATCCACCAGGCCACTCACCACGTGAGCCACGCCCGAGTGCCAGAGCAGAAACCGCATGTCTGGTGTGAACATTCCCCTGCCGTGCATCAGGTGATTCACGCGCTGAATGCCGTCCGGACACTCTGCGCCTGAACCTAACAGGCCGAGACTGCTGAGACCGGGTCATAACAGATCCGCCTGCTCCCGCGTCTCGGCTCTACTACATCGCAACATATGCGCAGCATACTCACTTGTATGTACATCTCTGCATATGGAGAGCGTACTCAGCTGTGCTACAGTGCTGCATAAGCTCTGCTACATCTGGCCATTTGAATTATAGGAGTGTTCTTATGTCAGTGTGTGAGCAGCTTCTGTGTTGGAAACGGCTGGATGGATGTTGTAGAAATTTGCCACAGTTCGATCAGCCTGCTCCCGCATCTCGGCTCTGCTACATCGCTGCATATGTCTAGGATACCCAGCTGTATGTACATGTTTGCATATGGAGAGCCTATAGAGGGTTGCTACACTGCTGCCTAAACACTGCTACTTCGGGCAATTGTGATTACAGGGGTATTGGTATGTGACTGTCTGAGCAGCTTCTGTGTTACAAAGGGCTGAATGGATGTTGCTGAAATATGCCAGAATTCGATCAGCCTGCTCCCGCGTCTCGGCTCTGCTACAACGCTGCATATGTGTAGGATACCCAGCTGTATGCACATGTTTGCATATAGAGAGCCAACCTAGCTTTGCTACAGTGCAGCGTAAGCTCTGCTACATTGGGCAATTGTGATTACAGGGGTTTTGTTATGTGACTCTCTGAGCAGCTTCTGTGTTACAAAAGGCTGAATGGATTTTGCTAAAATGTGTCAAAGTTTTCCCCCTCCCCCATCATAGGCAGAACAACACATTCCCCGTTGTACTCACTGAAACTCTACACCCGATATACTCCTCTTGCCCACACACAGCCTGCATGTTCTGTAGTCTCCCGATCTTCCATGAGACTCCATTTTCTTCAGCTTTCACACTGCAGCTTAATTCTATATAGCTCCACCCACAAAATAGCATGTAGCTCCACCAACTGCCTAGCATGATCCTATCCTAGAATGGCTCAAGGACCTGTGATTATGTCATCACAGGTCCTTTAGTGTTGTGTGAACCTAAATTCCTTCACTGTGGTCATGTAGTGATGTCATATACTGGGATAAAAAGTAGCCTATGTTTTAATCAGGGTTCCTATCTATGTATGTGGCAAATTTCATGCAAATCTATTCAGCCGTTTTTGCGTGATTGAGGAACAAACATCCAAACCCACAAACATCCAAAGCCACAACTTTCACATGTATAATATTAGTAGGATTACACACAGCTGGACTCTATTAATGAATTACCCGTATATACTCGAGTACAAGCCAACCCGAATGCCACAAAAAATTTGGGAAAAACTTATTGACTTATTGGCTTATACTCATAAGCCGAGGAGGGGAAATGCAGCAGCTACTGGAAATTTCAAAATTTAAATCGTCTGAGTTTTTGGGTGCAGTAGATGCTAAGTGCTGGGAAAGGGAAGGGGGTGTTTTGGTTGTCTGTCTGCCCCTTCCCTGAGCTTGAGGACTGTTTTTTCTTCCCCCACTTGGAATTCAGTCTGGCTGAATATAGGGTATCTGCAGTGCTCCTATTAACCCCTTCCCGACGGAAGAGGAGCACTGCAGATACCCTATATTCAGTAGACTGGGCACTTTGTTACAAAATATATTTTAACATGAATTTTAACAAAAGGGAATTTTCTGATGGCACAATCCATTGAAATACAGGGTTTTACAAAATTCTGCAAAATATATAGACACCATATGCATAACAATAATTGAATATATTATTGATAATCCTATTGTAATCTTACCTATATTATGTAAGTGTAGAATAAGAAATAAGGGATAACTAACAGGAGGCCCAAAGTTCATGAAAACTATCTGATCCAACAAAACTCCAACGCTATCACCAGGATAATACTGACCATACAGAATAGACTTCTAAGTGATTTAGCATATGTGCAATGTGTAAAAATAAGTAACAAAGTAACAAATGTGTTGCAAAAGTTGAGCTTTTTATTGTTTTCTGGTAAATTTGCCATTGATATACCAGTGACAATTATCAGGAGCCCTGTGACCTTCACAATGTGTCCTTATTTCACAGGGGCAGAGGTCAGAAGTTTAGCTTCTGTTTGAGAAGGAAATGGTCTTGTATTACAGAAGAAGAACAAGGACTCTCTGTGAAACATGAAGTCGGAGCAATTCCATCTGGAAGCGACAGATTGCAGGAGTAAACTGATAGTGATATCTGCCCTAGTACATTTATATGTAAGTAAATAGCTAAAATTAATCCTATGCTGAGGGAATCTCTATTGGCATATTAATCCATCGTACTTCAGTTCACAATGAAACATCTACCTTTTATCCCCATGTTGTTTTTAAGACTCTATTCTGTGCTGGATATCTTCTTAATATAGCTTTAGAACAGTTAGAGCCCAATTTTTCAGAAACAGGGCATCAGACAATCCGCAGAGTCATAGAGTTAAATCATTAAAAAATCTGTATATCTGCAGCTACCACTAAAAAGAGACAAATTTTTTTATTGCATACTGTTTTTTTTTTCCAAACATTCAGGAGTAAGATTCCAGCAAAGTCATGTCTCCTTATTTAAAACTTAGCGTTTATTGATAGTAGACAAAGTTCGTAAAATCATAATTATTCGTGTGATGAAACACACTGGATACATGCAATCGATGGAACAGCTGACGCGTTTCGAACACTGTATGTGTTCTTAGTCATAAGCTATGACTAAGAACACATACAGTGTTCGAAACGCATCAGCTGTTCCATCGATTGCATGTATCCAGTGTGTTTCATCACACGAATAATTATGATTTTACGAACTTTGTCTACTATCAATAAACGCTAAGTTTTAAATAAGGAGACATGACTTTGCTGGAATCTTACTCCTGAATGTCTGGATTTCAATCACCCTAGCCGAAAGGGAATCTTCCGGGCAAATCCAATCTCCTCCAGAATTAACGTGAGTGTGTTTCTTCAATCATTGAATTGCTTCTTATATATACTTCTTTTGCACGTAGAGCTGTGTTTTTCCCTATACCTTTTTCCTGCACAACGTTACACTGTTTTTTTTTTTTGTTTTTTTTTAATTGAATGTCAAAATTGAATGCAATAAACTCATAAGCTCCCTCTAGTGGTGGCTATAGGCAGCCAGAATTCATTTTATTAGTGCATTGCTTATACAGGTTTGTGAAATGCCAAAGAAAAGAAATCAAAAATTCCGTCAGAACACAGTTTCATCCATATTTAACTAATGTTCAAGATTTGGCATTCCCTTCAAAGAGTATCTGTCACTTCAGGTGACTTTTCCTTCTGCTGCTACTTTCTCTATATTTTATTTTAATTACCTTTCTTGAGCTAGTGGGTAGAGGCCAGCGACTGTGAAATCTTGTATACACTGTGCCAAGAAAGTAGAGGGAATTCTGCTCCTGGATCATTATATCCCATATACAGAGCATTATCAGCACCACAAAGGACATTATAGAGAAGCAATGAACAGTACTGATGTGAATAAAACTCTAGGGTGATATAGAAAACTCACCATTAGCTGCAGCATCATGTCTGTATGTGTTTGTGCTGGTCTCCCAGCTCTTCTTCCCCACTCCATAGATCTCTATGGGAAGCATATAACCTGATCCCTCAGTTCTCTTAAAATTGATTTAGCAGATAATTCAGAATAAATGAACAGTTTAGGAAGACTAGAAGAGTAAAGGAGTACATTTACTGGAGAAAGAAGTATTTTTCTCTAAGGTATTTTACAATTTTCTTAAATTCACCCATACTCTTGCACCGATATCCATCACGGCATTCCACTCCGGATTAGGCCCAAATGAATGGGCCTAATTGGGAGGGAGTCTCGTGCCGTGGACACTGCGGCTGAGTCAGCCACAGAATCCACGGCAAGATAGGGCATGTTGCTTCTTTTTTTCCGCTACTAGCTAGCAGAAGAAAGAAGCAAACGGCTCCCATTGAAGTCAATGGGAGCTGTTTTTGGCAGCAGATTTTGAGGCGGATTCCACGTGAAAATCCGCTGCCAAAAAACTCTGTGTGAACATACCTTTAAAGGGGTATTGCAGTTTAAAGTATTTATTACTTGTTATAGCTGACATGGTAGTTAATAGTGTTACAGGACTGTGAAACCTCAATGCACCGGGTAAACGAGGCATAGAGTCTAAGCAATACCTTGCTTTTTACTCTATAATCCCTGTACAAAGATCTGGGCTCAGATCCAGGGAATCCCCATAGAAGCCTTGGATTGACAACTGTATAATGTTGTAAGATCAGGAGCTAGGCTGGGGTTTGTAAGTAGGAAGGTAGGCAGTAGATGTGAGGCTAAGTGTTAACACTGTAGCATAGTCACAGAAAAGCCAGAGGTCAAGACCAGAGAAATGTGATAGTACCAGGCAGAGTATCCAAGATGAGCATGGAAGCAAGTGTGGAGTAAGGCTGAGGTCAAAATACAGGAAGCATCAAATGTACCAGACAGAGGAAGGCAAAGCAAGGACGAGGTCAAGAGCATAGCAAATGTTCAGCCGACAACGTCAATACAGCACAATGGAAAAGGACACGAGCCAGGAAAGGTTTCTACCTATATCACTAGGCAATTAATGTGAGAGCCAGCTCTGCACACAGGTCCCCTGCACATGGGAAAATATGGTCCATATATTTCTCCCATTTCCCAAATTGATTCTGGCCTGGAATACCAGACTCCCTACATCATAGTGATCTTTGATGCTAGGAGTCCCTGCCTTCCCACAGTTTTGCTGTCCTGGGTTGTATACAGTATAGGGACAGTAGAGCTGAAGAGGAGGCAAGGATTCCTAGCATCTTAGATCATTATAATATAGATTGTGGGGATAAACTCTATCCTTAGGGAGTGACCACCTTCTTAGGTGTGTGGAGACTTATACACTGTCTCCCTGTTTACATCTTGGGAGACAGATTTGCATATTCTTCCCATTATAATATAGAGAATGAAAGTCTTCAAACTGGATTCAAGGATTGAAATGTAGCTAATGCATGGGCTGGATTTTCTGCCCCTTATTCCCCCACATGCAGGGGGTCTTTATACAGTAGCAAGTAATAATCACATTATAGAGCCTGCCCAAAGGTGTGAAGAATTAACACAGCTGGGCTAAGGGCTCATGCACATGCTAAGCGGTGTTTGATCTGGCTGTGCATCTGCGGGCAAATTCATTGGAGCCAGTGAGCATGGCTGCAAAACCGGAGAGGAATAGGACTTTTGCAGCACAGACTGCCGGCACGCACACGGATTCGTGGAAATCACAGTCGGCTTGTGCGCATGGGCCAATAGAAATGAATGGGTCTCATCACAGAACAAAACGGTGGACACTACAAAGTGTTTCAAAAAACTTTATTCATAAGTAGATATGGTCATTGAACAAACAGTATGGTAGTTCAAGTTAGAAATACCCGGGAAAACCTACATAGCACACCTAACTAGGGCTACATGGGCCCTAAGGCTGCGGGCTGTGCTCAAGGAAAAGGGAGAGCAATTATTGCATCTTAGGTATCAGTGCTAAATTGGTGAGGGTCTAGCTGTCAGGATGGGTGCAAAACCATGGGTTAGGTGAACGCACCTCCATGCTTAGTACCATAGACGTTGAATGGTATTGCAGGAAGTGTGCTCAACCACTGCTCCATTCAAACTCCTCTTAGTCGCCAGTGGTCCTAGGGAAATAGGGGAACTGGGTCAGTATCTAGTAGTCCCATCAGTCAACCCCCACCAATCTATCATTTATCACCTATCAGCTAATGACAACAGGACAATGGAACATTGCAGAACTACAACTCCCAGCATAACCTGCAGCTTTTCAAGCATGCTGAAAATTTTAGTTAAAGCCTTTACTTTGTAACATTAAATTCTGTACAGTTGCCCTATAATCTGCAGAATGCAGACTGCATGCTACAGTATTCTGAAATCTGTAATATAATTCCTTAATCCAGCCAATTCCATATGCGTGTAAATCAGACTATACTATCAATATCAACCAGACCTCTCTACTTCTTATATACTTCATAAAAGAATGAACAGACTGTTTATATTTCTAAAGTAGATTAATAATCTAAGATTTGGATAGGGGGATTACATGGAAACATAAACTAATGATTTTCATTGACCGTTCCTGCCAAAAATACTAAGGGAAGCAATATGTTTCCTCTGTAAAATTGATGACATCTGTGTCATCTCTCATTGTGTCTCCTTCCAAATATACACAGACAATAAAGGGATCGTACCGGATATCCACAATTTAAGGTGAAACCCAAAGTGTCTATTTAATGACTGGACCAATCACAAAATATCTCAGCTTGTTGTAATATTATGTCCAAATGAAGAAAGTCGATGGATTTCACTGTAGATGAAAAAGAGAAGAATTTTCTACAGACAAGTGATTCTATATATAGATATATAGATCAATTCTTACTTATGGTAGTCTCACTAGTAAAAAAAAACAAAAACAAAAAACATTTATTTGTATATATAAGAAAATTTGCTCCACTTTGATTGTAATAACCATAGTTAGATAGGGTATTGAGGTGGTAGCGTAATATGGGGCTGGTAGGGATGAAAAACACAGATAGAACTTGCCATATTTCTACTTTTGGTCTTCATGAGGTAAAGTGGAGACACCAAACACTGCTTTATAGCATTTTTAGTACTATGAGGTCCAGAAGAAGACACTAAAATGTGAAGGGTTTTATGGACAGTTTCCCATGGAGGTCAGGAATGCGGTCCCCCAGAATAGTTTGGTGGGCCAAAGGAACCTCAATACAACACTGTCCATAGCACTAGGCTGTATATAAGCCTTCTGATGGCCTCAGGTATAGGGAATAGACTGGGAGCAGATTACAATGTAAAACAATCTCTTTCTTGGCCAGCACATGCATACTACTAGAGCACAGAACCCACAGTTCATGGGTAAAGTTATGGCGACATTCATCACTAGATTGTGTTAGGGTATCCTTTACAGATGTTTTCTATCACCGCAAATACAAATCGCAGTTTAACTAAAAACAACACATTAGCCCAATCAACCCAATAGCTAAATGACCATAGTCCTGTACGTACTATTAAATGATAATGAAACATGGCAGCAAGATTAGACTTGGCTTCAGGCCTTCTCACTTTAAGATAATGCCTATAATGAAAGGGCTCAGGCTTAGTATGCTTAGTTTGGTATTAATGCATAGGAATTCCAGATCCATTTGTCACTATACCTAGTCTTACCCCCAATCCCCATGGAGAGATTCTGGGGCCCATAAGTCTTATTATGAAATGATACCCACAATCTCCATGGGTCATGGTGAAATCTTATACCTCAGTCACCAATATGCCCATATCACATTCAGTAGGGTCACTTGTATCTTGGCACCCTCGTATGTCTATGATTTTGGGTCCCTTGATGAACCCTGAAGACATTAAAAGGGAAATGTGTTGGGACTGTAGCAATTTCATCAATCTTCTAGACTGTTTTGTCTGTGCTTTGTGGTTTGTGGCACGGGGCTGTGGCTATAAGTTACAAAGTGAAATTTGAGACTTTGCTGTAAAATTTTTGCCAGAGACCTGGTTATCTGAATATCTGTGATTGGGACTCAGCGGTGACTCCAGTGCTCATGATGTTACCCATGTGGCAGGAAGTGGACCTTGAATGGTCACAGGACGCTGCAAGGATACCCAGGAGGTAGTGGGAAGGTGAGTATAACTTTTTTTATGTTTCCAAGCCTCCCTTGGGCCTCTACTTATTATACTTTAGGGTATGAAGAGTATAAGTATAATAAAAGCATAATAATTTAATTTTCGGCTCAAGAGTACAAACTCTCAAAATTTTGGGTTCAAGTTGAACAAGAAACAGAAAACTCAGGTTGCATCTGGTTCCGTTTGAATTGGTTTGCTCATGTCATCTGTGTTATACTGGTGATGTTATTGGTACTGAACATGCGACTGCTACATCCAGTGATTTGACCAAAGTAGTGTTACGGGAGCCTCAGCAAGTCCAGCCAGGTCCAGCCTAGCACTGGTAGAGCATTCTGCCTGATCTAGGGAAAGTTATTCTCCCCTCTGTTTGTCCTTTAGTTCTCCCTCCACATATGTGAGTGAATTCACTATGCATGTCAGCCATATCTCCTATATCTGTATGAACGCACAGAACACTGAAAACCGCACTCATCCTTTCAAGATGGAGTGCAGATTGACAAACTTTCAGTGATTCGCAGTCTGCTAAAGTCACTTTAATTGTTCCAAACCAAGAATACAAGACTTCAGAGGGCTGCACGGTCACAGTCTTTATTGCAATAACAGTATCCAAAGCCACAGGCATGTAAAATGAGTACAATGTGCGGCTCTTCTGAGAGGTGACAATGACGGCCATCCTCCAAGAAGCCCCCGCAGCAGTTTCACATTAATTACTAGTAAAGTTCAACAGAGGAGAGGATATTAAAATGGGATGGGGTATAACATAGGCAACATCCTTATCCTGCTCATATCAGAACCAGAAATGGTTTATCAGTGTCAGTCTCCTATAGCTGCATAACAATATGGAATCCAGAGAGATTGCATTATAAAATGCAGCTTATACTGGTGTAGATTCTGTGCTTATAAGGGCTCTTTATATACAAGGCTCCAAGTCCAAAACACAGAGATGTAGATTTAAAGAATATATCTACAGTATATCTCAATTATAAAACAACTTCCTTGCTTCCACACCCCCGATCCCCATATGCATATTATAAATGTTAAAAGGCTATTGCAAACACTTCTCCAGTATTATGACTGTCTTATGTTAATATATATTTTTCCCCATTTGTATTTTTTAACCAACTAAAAAGATTCATGATTAAAAAAACTTTCTATTAATGAAGAGTAGAGATGAGCGAACACTAAAATGTTCGAGGTTCGAAATTCGATTCGAACAGCCGCTCAATGTTCGTGTGTTCGAACGGGTTTCGAACCCCATTATAGTCTATGGGGAACAGATACTCGTTAAGGGGGAAACCCAAATCCGTGTCTGGAGGGTCACCAAGTCCACTATGACACCCCAGGAAATGATGCCAACACCTCTGGAATGACACTGGGACAGCAGGGGAAGCATGTCTGGGGGCATCTAACACACCAAAGACCCTCTATTACCCCAACATCACAGCCTAACAACTACACACTTTACACACTCAATACCACCTCTCTGACAGTAGGAAAACACCTTGAAACGTGTATTTGGCACTTGCAGTGAGGAGAGCTTGTCACCAGCAGTGAATTTGGCCCTTGTAGTAAGTTGAGGTTGGCACCAACATTTGTTTTGAAAATCAGGGTGGATTGAGCCTCTAACCAGCAGAGTTTGGGCAAATTCATGGTGGAGGGAGCCTCTAAAAACCCCAGTTTGGACCAATTCATGGTGGAGGGAGCCTCTAAAAACCCCAGTTTGGACCAATTCATGGTGGAGGGAGCCTCTAAAAACCCCAGTTTGGACCAATTCATGGTGGAGGGAGCCTCTAAAAACCCCAGTTTGGACCAATTCATGATGGAGGGAGCCTCTAAACAGCCCAGTTTGGGCAAATTCATGGTGGAGGGAGCCTCTAAAAACCCCCAGTTTGGACCAATTCATGGTGGAGGGAGCCTCTAAAAACCCCAGTTTGGACCAATTCATGGTGGAGGGAGCCTCTAAACAGCCCAGTTTGGGCAAATTCATGGTGGAGGGAGCCTCTAAACAGCCCAGTTTGGGCAAATTCATGGTGGAGGGAGCCTCTAAAAACCCCAGTTTGGACCAATTCATGGTGGAGGGAGCCTCTAAAAACCCCAGTTTGGACCAATTCATGGTGGAGGGAGCCTCTAAAAACCCCAGTTTGGACCAATTCATGATGGAGGGAGCCTCTAAACAGCCCAGTTTGGGCAAATTCATGGTGGAGGGAGCCTCTAAAACCCCCCAGTTTGGACCAATTCATGGTGGAGGGAGCCTCTAAAAACCCCAGTTTGGACCAATTCATGGTGGAGGGAGCCTCTAAACAGCTCAGTTTGGGCAAATTCATGGTGGAGGGAGCCTCTAAACAGCCCAGTTTGGGCAAATTCATGGTGGAGGGAGCCTCTAAAAACCCCAGTTTGGACCAATTCATGGTGGAGGGAGCCTCTAAAAACCCCAGTTTGGACCAATTCATGGTGGAGGGAGCCTCTAAACAGCCCAGTTTGGACCAATTCATGGTGGAGGGAGCCTCTAAAAACCCCAGTTTGGACCAATTCATGGTGGAGGGAGCCTCTAAACAGCCCAGTTTGGGCAAATTCATGGTGGAGGGAGCCTCTAAACAGCCCAGTTTGGGCAAATTCATGGTGGAGGGAGCCTCTAACCAGCCCAGTTTGGACCAATTCATGGTGGAGGGAGCCTCTAAAAACCCCAGTTTGGACCAATTCATGGTGGAGGGAGCCTATAAACAGCCCAGTTTGGACCAATTCATGGTGGAGGGAGCCTCTAAAAACCCCAGTTTGGACCAATTCATGGTGGAGGGAGCCTCTAAACAGCCCAGTTTGGGCAAATTCATGGTGGAGGGAGCCTCTAAACAGCCCAGTTTGGGCAAATTCATGGTGGAGGGAGCCTCTAACCAGCCCAGTTTGGACCAATTCATGGTGGAGGGAGCCTCTAAAAACCCCAGTTTGGACCAATTCATGGTGGAGGGAGTCTCTAAACAGCCCAGTTTGGACCAATTCATGGTGGAGGGAGCCTCTAAAAACCCCAGTTTGGACCAATTCATGGTGGAGGGACCCTCTAAACAGCCCAGTTTGGGCAAATTCATGGTGGAGGGAGCCTCTAAACAGCCCAGTTTGGGCAAATTCATGGTGGAGGGAGCCTCTAACCAGCCCAGTTTGGACCAATTCATGGTGGAGGGAGCCTCTAAAAACCCCAGTTTGGACCAATTCATGGTGGAGGGAGCCTCTAAACAGCCCAGTTTGGACCAATTCATGGTGGAGGGAGCCTCTAAAAACCCCAGTTTGGACCAATTCATGGTGGAGGGAGCCTCTAAATAGCCCAGTTTGGACCAATTCATGGTGGAGGGAGCCTCTAACCAGCAGAGTTGGTGGAAATCAGGGTGGAGGGAGCCTCTAACCAGCAGAGTTGTGGGAAAGCAGGGTGGAGGGAGCCTCTAACCAGCAGAGTTGGTGGAAATCAGGGTGGAGGGAGCCTCTAACCAGCAGAGTTGTGGGAAAGCAGGGTGGAGGGAGCCTCTAACCAGCAGAGTTGTGGGAAAGCAGGGTGGAGGGAGCCTCTAACCAGCAGAGTTGTAGGAAAGCAGGGTGGAGGGAGCCTCTAACCAGCAGAGTTGGTGGAAATCAGGGTGGAGGGAGCCTCTAACCAGCAGAGTTGGGGGAAATCAGGGTGGAGGGAGCCTAGTATTAGCAGAATTGTGCAACGCTTATGGTGGATGAGTATGAGGATGCGGAGGAATTGGAGAGGTTGAATACAGACATGGAGTTTCATGTTGGGGTGCTTTACACAGGTGGGCACAAAAATGAAGGCTCTATCCAGTGGTGGTTCATTTTTATCAAAGTGAGCCGGTCGGCACTCTCAGCTGACAGACGGGTGCGCTTGTCAGTGATGATGCCACCGGCTGCACTGAACACCCTCTCAGATAGGACGCTGGCGGCAGGACAGGACAGCACCTCCAAGGCATATAGGGCAAGTTCAAGCCACAGGTCCAACTTCGACACCCAATACGTGTAGGGCGCAGAGGGGTCGGAGAGGACAGGGCTGTGGTCGGAAAGGTATTCCCGCAACATGCGCCTATACTTCTCACGCCTGGTGACACTAGGACCCTCCGTGGCGGCACTTTGGCGAGGGGGTGCCATCAAGGTGTCCCAGACCTTAGACAGTGTGCCCCTCGTTTGTGTGGACCGGTGAGAACTTGGTTGCCTACTGGAGGAACTGCCCTCCCTGCCGCCAACGTCACATGCTGGAAACATTTCCATCATATTCTGCACCAATTGCCTGTGGCAAGCATTGATGCGATTGGCCCTCCCCTCTACCGGAATAAAAGACGAGATGTTGTTTTTATACCGGGGGTCAAGGATAGCAAAGATCCAGTACTGGTTGTCCTCCATGATTTGACAATACGCTTGTCGGTTGTAAAGCACCCCAACATGAACTCAGCCATGTCTGCCACAGTGTTAGTTGGCATGACTCCTCTGGCCCCACCGGAAAGTTCAATCTCCATTTCCTCCTCATCCTCCATGTCTACCCATCCGCGCTGCAACAATGGGACGATTCGAAGTTGCCCGGAAGCCTCCTGTATCACCATCACATCATCGGACAACTCTTCTTCCTCCTCCTCCTCCTCCTCCTCCTCCTCCATTAAACGCAGTGAAGCGGACAGATGTGTGGACCTACTCTCCAGCTGTGACGGATCGGATGCTATCCCTAACTCCTCTGTGTGATCTGAGTTATCCCTGATGTCAATCAGGGATTCTCTCAGAACACACAAGAGCGGGATTGTAAGGCTCACCATCGCATCCTCAGAGCTCACCCTCCTTGTGGACTCCTCAAAGACCCGTAGGATGTCACAAAGGTCTCTCATCCATGGCCACTCATGGATGTGAAACTGAGG
The DNA here is from genome assembly GCF_031893055.1 of Leptodactylus fuscus. NCBI lineage: Eukaryota > Metazoa > Chordata > Amphibia > Anura > Leptodactylidae > Leptodactylus > Leptodactylus fuscus. The sequence continues at coordinate 26,653,382 of NC_134275.1, read as the reverse complement.
CAGCTGACTTTGTGGCACCCTAGGGTTTTGTAGCTGGTATTCCATCAAAGGTCTCTGCTGCTCAACCACTCTATTCAACATCTGAAACGTTGAGTTCCAGCGTGTGGGGACGTCGCACAAAAGCCGGTGTTGTGGCACATGCAGGCGTTGCTGGAGAGATTTTAAGCTAGCAGCGGCTACTGTCGACTTGCGAAAGTGGGCGCACATGCGCTGCACTTTCACCAGTAGCTCTGGAACATTGGGGTAGCTCTTTAGGAAACGTTGCACCACTAGGTTGAAGACGTGGGCCAGGCATGGAACATGTTGGAGTCCGGCAAGCTCCAGAGCTGCTACCAGGTTCCGGCCGTTATCACAAACGACCATGCCTGGGCCCAGGTGCAGCGGCTCAAACCATATTGCCGTCTCATCGAGGAGGGCATCCCTCACCTCAGAGGCAGTGTGCTGTCTGTCCCCCAAGCTGATCAGCTTCAGCACAGCCTGCTGACGTCTACCAACGCCAGTGCTGCAACGTTTCCAACTCGTAGCTGGGGTCAATCTAACAGCGGAGGAGGAGGCGGTGGCGGAGGCGGTGGCGGAGGAGGAGGCGGTAGAGGAGGAGGAGGAGGAGGGGGGTGTTCTTCTCGTGTCCCTGCCAGGAATGTTAGGCGGGGAGACGAGGTACACCGGGCCAGTTTGGGAAGCAGTCCCAGCCTCAACTACATTCACCCAGTGTGCCGTCAGTGAAATGTAGCGTCCCTGTCCGCATGCACTTGTCCACGCGTCGGTGGTCAAGTGGACCTTTGTGCAAAGCGCGGAACTAAGGGCCCGCCTGATGTTGAGTGACACGTGCTGGTGCAAGGCGGGGGACGGCACACCGGGAGAAGTAGTGACGGCAAGGACGGCATAGCGAGGTGCCGCAGATGCCATCAGGTCCAGGAAGGCGGGAGTTTCAACAAGCCGGAACGCCAATATCTCCTGGGCCAGCAGTTTAGCGATGTTGGCGTTCAAGGCTTGCGCGTGTGGGTGGTTAGCAGTGTATTTCTGCCGCCACTCCAATGTCTGAGAGATGGTGGGTTGTTGTAAAGAAGCGCCTGATGGTGCCTTTGATGGTGCAGGAGAAGGAGATAAGACAGGAACAGGGGAGGATGAGGGAGAAGTCAACAAAGTGGCGGAGGCAGATGAAGTGGTGTCCTGGCTCGTCCTCTGGAGTGCATCGCCAGCACAGTCAGCAGTGGCAGTGGCAGAGGCAGAGGCAGTGGCAGAGGCAGTGGCAGTGGCGTGAACGGCAGGCGGCCTTTGTCCTGCCGTTGCTGCCTGCCACTGATTCCAGTGCTTGGATTCCAAATGACGGCGCATTGAAGTGGTGGACAGGTTGCTCTTCTCAGAGCCCCTAATCAATTTCGAGAGGCAAATTGTGCAGACAACACTATATCTGTCCTCGGTGCATTCCTTGAAAAAACTCCACACCTTCGAGAAACGTGCCCTCGAGGTGGGAGTTTTTCGGGGCTGGGTACGAACTGGAACATCTTGGGAGATTCCGGGTGTGGCCTGGCTTCGCCTAAGCTGCTGACCTCTGCCTCTGTCTCTAGCTACCCTTTTTGGTGCTGCACCTGCCTCAACATCCACACTACTTTCCCCGCTTGACATCCCCCCTGTCCAGGTCGGGTCAGTGTCCTCATCATCCACCACTTCCTCTTCCAACTCCTGTCTCATCTCCTCCTCCCGCACAATGTGCCGGTCAACTGGATGCCCTGACGGCAACTGCGTCACATCATCGTCGATGAGGGTGGGTTGCTGGTCATCCACCACCAAATCGAACGGAGATGGAGGAGACTCTAGTGTTTGAGCATCTGGACACAGATGCTCCTCTGTTAGGTTCGTGGAATCGTGACGTGGAGAGGCAGGTTGAGGGACAATGAAAGGAGCGGAGAACAGCTCTGGGGAGCAGGGACAGTTGGGGTTATTGTTCTGTGAAGCTTGGGAATTTTGGGAGGAAGGAGGACAAGACTGTTGGGTAATAGGAGGAGAGGAGGCAGAGTCTGACTGGCTGCTGGACAATGTGCTGTAAGCGTTCTCTGACAGCCATTGCAAGACCTGTTCCTGGTTCTCGGGCCTACTAAGGTTTGTACCCTGCAGTTTAGTTAATGTGGCAAGCAACCCTGGCACTGTGGAGTGGCGCAATGCTTGCTGCCCCACAGGAGTAGGCACGGGACGCCCTGTGGCTTCACTGCTACCTTGCTCCCCAGAACCATTCCCCCGACCTCGCCCACGGCCTCGTCCACGTCCCTTTCCGGGAGCCTTGCGCATTTTGAATTCCCAGTTAGAAATTGGCACTATATACCAGTAGCAAAAATTGTGGGTGCACGTAACCCCAATATATTCTTTGAATTCCCAGTCAGACAATGGCACTATATACCAGTAGCAAGAAATGAGGGTATTTATAACCCCAATATATTCTTTGAATTCCCAGTCAGACAATGGCACTATATACCAGTAGCAAGAAATGAGGGTATTTATAACCCCAATATATTCTTTGAATTACCAGTCAGAAACTGGCACTATATGGCAGTAGCAAGAAATGAGGGTATTTATAACCCCAATATATTCTTTGAATTCCCAGTCAGACAATGGCACTATATACCAGTAGCAAGAAATGAGGGTATTTATAACCCCAATATATTCTTTGAATTCCCAGTCAGACAATGGCACTATATACCAGTAGCAAGAAATGAGGGTATTTATAACCCCAATATATTCTTTGAATTACCAGTCAGAAACTGGCACTATATGGCAGTAGCAAGAAATGAGGGTATTTATAACCCCAATATATTCTTTGAATTCCCAGTCAGACAATGGCACTATATACCAGTAGCAAGAAATGAGGGTATTTATAACCCCAATATATTCTTTGAATTCCCAGTCAGACAATGGCACTATATACCAGTAGCAAGAAATGAGGGTATTTATAACCCCAATATATTCTTTGAATTCCCAGTCAGACAATGGCACTATATACCAGTAGCAAGAAATGAGGGTATTTATAACCCCAATATATTCTTTGAATTCCCAGTCAGACAATGGCACTATATACCAGTAGCAAAAATTGTGGGTGCACGTAACCCCAATATATTCTTTGAATTACCAGTCAGAAACTGGCACTATATGGCAGTAGCAAGAAATGAGGGTATTTATAACCCCAATATATTCTTTGAATTCCCAGTCAGACAGTGGCACTATATACCAGTAGCAAGAAATGAGGGTATTTGTAACCCCAATATATTCTTTGAATTCCCAGTCAGACAATGGCACTATATACCAGTAGCAAGAAATGAGGGTATTTGTAACCCCAATATATTCTTTGAATTCCCAGTCAGACAATGGCACTATATACCAGTAGCAAGAAATGAGGGTATTTGTAACCCCAATATATTCTTTGAATTCCCAGTCAGACAATGGCACTATATACCAGTAGCAAAAATTGTGGGTGCACGTAACCCCAATATATTCTTTGAATTACCAGTCAGAAACTGACACTATATGGCAGTAGCAAGAAATGAGGGTATTTGTAACCCCAATATATTTTTTGAATTCCCAGTCAGACAATGGCACTATATAAGATAATCCTTTAATAGTCCCACCTTGGGGAAATTTCAGCGTGTTACAGCAGCATAGTAATACAGATACAGGATAATACAGAGTAATATGTTACAGACGTAGACACAGATAAGCTGAGAAGAGAAGATATACTAGGAGTCCATGGCAGCTAAGGAAAAACAGAAGAGAAAGAGGAAGACCTCATGGTCATCCTCATAATCACTAGTTCTCTGTGCGGAGAGCTCTTCGTTTGGTCTGATGTAGATTATACAGCCTGGTCGCGGTTGGAAGGAAGGACCTGCGATAGCGCTCCTTCTCACACTTGGGGTGAAGCAGACGGTCGCTTACAGTGCTGCCAAGTCCCATCAGGGTCCCATACATGGGGTGGGATTTGTTCCCCCGCATGGAGGTCACCACAGACAGTATCCTTCTGTCACCCACCACCTGTACTGGGTCCAAGGGGCTTCCCAGGACAGAGCTGGCCCTCCTGATCAGCCTGTCAAGTCTATTTCTGTCCCTGGTTGATATACTGCTTCCCCAGCAGGCCACACCGAAAAAGATGGCTGAGGCAACCACAGAGTTGAAGAAGGCCCTAAGAAGTGTCCCCTGGACTCCGAAGGCCCTCAGCCTCCTGAGCAGGTAGAGTCTGCTGTGGCCCTTTCTGTGCAGCGCCTCCAGGTGATCAGCCCAGTCTAGTTTATTATTGAGGAGCACGCCCAGGTACTTATAGGTCCTGACTATCTCAATACATGTTCCTTGGATCTCCACCGGGGTCGGAGCACCTCTCCGTTTACTAAAGTCCACCACCATCTCCTTGGTCTTCCCAGCATTAATCCTGAGCTGGTTCTGCTGGCACCATTCAACAAAATCCCGGTTTACGTCTCTGTATTCCCTATCATCGCCATCAGTGATAAGGCCGACTATAGCAGAGTCATCGGAGTACTTCTGTAAGTAACAGCTGGATGAGTTGTGCCTGAAGTCAGCAGTGTACAGTGTGAAGAGGAATGGGGCAAGAACTGTACCTTGAGGTGCCCCCGTACTACAGATCACAGTGTCAGACACACAGTCCTGGGCTCTCACATACTGAGGGCGGTTTGTCAGGTAGTCTAGGATCCAGTTGGACAGGTGATGGTCCACACCACCAAGGTTCAGCTTCTCCCTCAGTAGCCCTGGCTGAATGGTGTTGAACGCACTGGAGAAATCAAAGAACATTATTCTCACAGTGTTCCCGGGTTTCTCCAGGTGAGAGAGAGCTCTGTGAAGAAGGTGGATGATGGCGTCATCTACCCCAATGCCTGGCCGGTAGGCAAACTGGAGGGGGTCCAGAGCGGAGCTCACTAGGGGGCGTAGGTGTGTCAGGACCAGTCTCTCTAGGACCTTCATTAGGTGTGATGTCAGTGCTACAGGTCGGTAGTCATTGTAGCCCATCGGGTTGGGTTTCTTTGGGACTGGTACCACGCAAGATGTTTTCCACAGTTGAGGTACCACCCCCAGCTTCAGGCTCATATTGTACATGTGCGTTATAATACCACACAGCTGGTCACTGCACATTTTAAGAACTCTTGCGCTTATACCATCAGGTCCCCCCGCTTTGTTCGCTCTAATATACCAGTAGCAAGAAATGAGGGTATTTGTAACCCCAATATATTCTTTGAATTCCCAGTTAGACAATGGCACTATATATCAGTAGCAAGAACTGAGGGTATTTGTAACCCCAATATATTCTTTGAATTCCCAGTCAGACAATGGCACTATATACCAGTAGCAAGAAATGAGGGTATTTATAACCCCAATATATTCTTTGAATTCCCAGTCAGACAATGGCACTATATACCAGTAGCAAGAAATGAGGGTATTTATAACCCCAATATATTCTTTGAATTCCCAGTCAGACAATGGCACTATATACCAGTAGCAAAAATTGTGGGTGCACGTAACCCCAATATATTCTTTGAATTACCAGTCAGAAACTGGCACTATATGGCAGTAGCAAGAAATGAGGGTATTTATAACCCCAATATATTCTTTGAATTCCCAGTCAGACAATGGCACTATATACCAGTAGCAAGAAATGAGGGTATTTGTAACCCCAATATATTCTTTGAATTCCCAGTCAGACAATGGCACTATATACCAGTAGCAAAAATTGTGGGTGCACGTAACCCCAATATATTCTTTGAATTACCAGTCAGAAACTGGCACTATATGGCAGTAGCAAGAAATGAGGGTATTTGTAACCCCAATATATTCTTTGAATTCCCAGTCAGACAATGGCACTATATACCAGTAGCAAGAAATGAGGGTATTTATAACCCCAATATATTCTTTGAATTCCCAGTCAGACAATGGCACTATATACCAGTAGCAAGAAATGAGGGTATTTATAACCCCAATATATTCTTTGAATTACCAGTCAGAAACTGGCACTATATGGCAGTAGCAAGAAATGAGGGTATTTGTAACCCCAATATATTCTTTGAATTCCCAGTCAGACAATGGCACTATATACCAGTAGCAAGAAATGAGGGTATTTGTAACCCCAATATATTCTTTGAATTCCCAGTCAGACAATGGCACTATATACCAGTAGCAAAAATTGTGGGTGCACGTAACCCCAATATATTCTTTGAATTACCAGTCAGAAACTGGCACTATATGGCAGTAGCAAGAAATGAGGGTATTTGTAACCCCAATATATTCTTTGAATTCCCAGTCAGACAATGGCACTATATACCAGTAGCAAGAAATGAGGGTATTTATAACCCCAATATATTCTTTGAATTCCCAGTCAGACAATGGCACTATATACCAGTAGCAAGAAATGAGGGTATTTATAACCCCAATATATTCTTTGAATTCCCAGTCAGACAATGGCACTATATACCAGTAGCAAGAAATGAGGGTATTTATAACCCCAATATATTCTTTGAATTACCAGTCAGACAATGGCACTATATACCAGTAGCAAGAAATGAGGGTATTTGTAACCCCAATATATTCTTTGAATTCCCAGTCAGACAATGGCACTATATACCAGTAGCAAGAAATGAGGGTATTTGTAACCCCAATATATTCTTTGAATTCCCAGTCAGACAATGGCACTATATACCAGTAGCAAGAAATGAGGGTATTTGTAACCCCAATATATTCTTTGAATTCCCAGTCAGACAATGGCACTATATACCAGTAGCAAAAATTGTGGGTGCACGTAACCCCAATATATTCTTTGAATTACCAGTCAGAAACTGGCACTATATGGCAGTAGCAAGAAATGAGGGTATTTGTAACCCCAATATATTCTTTGAATTCCCAGTCAGACAATGGCACTGTATACCAGTAGCAAGAAATGAGGGTATTTATAACCCCAATATATTCTTTGAATTACCAGTCAGAAACTGGCACTATATGGCAGTAGCAAGAAATGAGGGTATTTGTAACCCCAATATATTCTTTGAATTCCCAGTCAGACAATGGCACTATATACCAGTAGCAAGAAATGAGGGTATTTGTAACCCCAATATATTCTTTGAATTCCCAGTCAGACAATGGCACTATATACCAGTAGCAAGAAATGAGGGTATTTGTAACCCCAATATATTCTTTGAATTCCCAGTCAGACAATGGCACTATATACCAGTAGCAAAAATTGTGGGTGCACGTAACCCCAATATATTCTTTGAATTACCAGTCAGAAACTGGCACTATATGGCAGTAGCAAGAAATGAGGGTATTTGTAACCCCAATATATTCTTTGAATTCCCAGTCAGACAATGGCACTATATACCAGTAGCAAGAAATGAGGGTATTTATAACCCCAATATATTCTTTGAATTACCAGTCAGAAACTGGCACTATATGGCAGTAGCAAGAAATGAGGGTATTTGTAACCCCAATATATTCTTTGAATTCCCAGTCAGACAATGGCACTATATACCAGTAGCAAAAATTGTGGGTGCACGTAACCCCAATATATTCTTTGAATTCCCAGTCAGACAATGGCACTATATGGCAGTAGCAAAAATAGTGGGTGTATATAGCCCCAATTCTATTGCTAGGGGACTTGCAGTGTATTTCTGGGGTGAAGGTGGGGGGGCACACCGTTGGAACGGGTATCGGGGGTATATATCGGGTATACGGGAATACACTGTCAGTGTATTCCATTCAGGATCCTGGGAAAGCTGGGTTGCGGCGATTGAGCCCGTCAGTGCCACGTTACACTGACAAGCTTCTCCCTGGAATTGAAGTTATATGTAAGCCCAATATATTCTTTGAATTCCCAGTGAGACAATGGCACTATATGGCAGTAGCAAAAATAGTGGGTGTATATAGCCCCAATTCTATTGCTAGGGGACTTGCAGGGTATTTCTGGGGTGAAGGTGGGGGGGCACACCGTTGGAACGGGTATCGGGGGTATATATCGGGTATACGGGAATACACTGACAGTGTATTCCATTCAGGATCCTGGGAAAGCTGGGTTGCGGCGATTGAGCCCGTCAGTGCCACGTTACACTGACAAGCTTCTCCCTGGAATTTAGCTCTTATAAGAGCTGTTGGTTGTCTTCTCCTTCCTATCCTAGCCTGTCCCTGCCTACCCAGAATCTAAGCCCTAGCTAACTGGACGGAAACCTCCGTCCCCGGTGAATTGCAAGCTCAGAATGACGCGAAGCTGGGCGTCGCTGTTCTTTTAAATTAGAGGTCACATGTTTTCGGCAGCCAATGGGTTTTGCCTACTTTTTTCAACGTCACCGGTGTCGTAGTTCCTGTCCCACCTACCCTGCGCTGTTATTGGAGCAAAAAAGGCGCCAGGGAAGGTGGGAGGGGAATCGAGTAATGGCGCACTTTACCACGCGGTGTTCGATTCGATTCGAACATGCCGAACAGCCTAATATCCGATCGAATATGAGTTCGATAGAACACTGTTCGCTCATCTCTAATGAAGAGTACTAGTGAAGATATGAAACTGTAATATATCTTATTAAAGCAAAATGCTTCTTTGTCCAGATGATTTCCTACAGTAGAAGTCTATAGAGAGTCTATAGGAAAGTAGTTGCTGTTGGACAGAGGCAGAAGGAGAGTGATAACAGATTGAGTGAACAGCTAGGATGTTTACACAGAGGAATTCCAACCCCAAAATCAGCACCAAATTCCATCTTGTATTAAATGGGAAGCAGAGACTATAATTGGTGTGTTCTGTTCAATCTTGCAGCAAATTCTGTGGTTGATTTAGCCACAAAAATCTGACATGAGACACTTTACTTTGGCTTTCTGATGTGCAACGCACTCAGGGCTAGAAGATGGAGAGGTATCGAAGGCAGAAGTTTGTTTCAAATTCCTCTTCATTTTTTGGCATTTTAAACCTGGCCCTTAAAGGGGTTGTCTAGGATAAACTTTTTTTTCAGGTGAAGAAATTTTTTTTAAAAACATGCTCATCAGTTGATTCTCTGATGTCTCCCAGGTCCTGCTGCTTCGGTTCTTTTATAATTGGAAGAACAATTAAAGAGCTTTGATAATGATGGTCTAGCTCATTGTACCCTGACTGATCAGCTCATAAAGGGTCACATGCTGAATTACCCTCATTACATGACTTGACATTGTACATTTTGTGGCAGCTGTGTCCAGCGTTGCAGCCTAGTCCTATTCTCTTGAATGGGACTGAACAGCAGTGAGTTGTAATATCAGATAGAGCCACAACAACAGGTATGGAGCTGTGCCTGGTAAAGCTGCAGCCCTTTCAACCAGCTGATCGGCGAGGGTGCCAGGAGTCAGACCTACATAATGTCTGCCTGCACTTGTGAGTAGAGGAGTGTAGGAGCATATTAGCAAGCTTTAGGAATGGTTGGGGAATGGGAATGACTTACTTCATTGTCAATGGGGAGTCGGGGGGAGTTTGATAAGTGGTTAAAGTTTAGTTTTGACCAATTTTATAAAGTTGTTGGAAGAGGTGAGGTTATGGGTTGTGTTTGGAAGGTTGGCATAGGTAGATAGAATACAAGGAATTCCAGAGACAATAGTAGACATGAGGGAAAATTTGCCATACACTCCTTTGGTGCAACTAGAAGCCCCTGGGCTCCAATGTAAACGTTGCACCAGGGGCTCCACTTGTCATGTGCTATGTATAATACTGGTGTCTATGCTGTAATGAAAAATTTCGGCTCCTTCAGCCTCTCAGGCCCCTTAGCTACTGCTATCTTTGCACCCCTGCAGCTATACTGAGGTCCAAGCTCTTATTCAGCTGAGAGCTCCTCCTCCTCCTGCCCCGCCATACACACGGGTTCTCTTGTGTGATCTGCTAATAAACTTGAAGGTATTGGAATAGTGAAAATCCTTGGATTGTGAAGACTGTAACAACTTATACATATCTACATTTATCAGCATCAGATAACATAGGCAAACGTGAACAATCTATCAAAGTGGCCATTCAAAGGAACTAGTAGCCACGTTACTCTACAGGGAAAAAGAAGCATAATGTTAAGCCCCCTTACATAATGGCAGATACCTTGAGTATATGGGATCTCATACTCTTAGGGGGAAGGGGCTGTGGCTTCGTCACTTACCAGTCACATGGTGTACGTAATGTAGGGGCTGTGCCAACACCCCTTAAATCAGCTGATCAATGGGGGTGCCGGGTGTCCTAATATCTGCTTTGTCTTATCATCTCACCAACTTAATGTCTGTTTTCTCTTAACATCTTATCAGCTTCCTCAGCATTTTACGACCAAGTGGAAAATGTTTACGTTTTCGGGCATCTGGATGACAGTTGCCTCAGTACTTGGGATTAATAATGGAAAAAATCCACTGGCGAAATAAAATACTTTGTAGTTTGCAGCTTGAATGTTTACTGTAAAACTAAAAACATCAAACAATATAGAGTCTTTATGTCTTATTACGTTATCCTATGTCCGTGGCATCAAACGCCTCACTGGGAGCAAATGTCCTTTATAAAAAACATTAAAGCGCTTAGTATAGGATGACATAGCTACTGCTGAGATCTCTGAGCATATGGAGATTACATGTGGATGAAGTGGGGGTTTGCATTTGTGACCTACCGTTTCTTTTAAACTGGGGTCCGAAACACCCAAGTATTTGAGTAGAGGAACCTTCCAAAAATGCAGGGATTGATAAAATTGGAGAAACTCAATCCAATGAAAACTGTAATGGAGATGTTTAGGTCAGGTTGGAAAATAATTCACTTTACTGACAACACAGTGTAGGGCAAACTGGAGTAATTTTGGTAACCATTTTTTGGAATCTATTTTGGTCCTGGTGATGGGTATAGTCTAAAAGGCAAACCCTTGCATTACTTTATCTTAGTATTGATTTCTTAGACTAAAGTTATTAAACATCTAGAGACATTTATAAAAATTGTCATGGTAAAATATCAGGGTTAGGGTCCATTCAGATCACCTTTTTAACATTAAATGCAAAAAACGCAAAAAAAAAAAAAAAAAAACGGGTGCAAAGACGGATTGAAAAAACAAGAGCAAAAACAGACACAAACAGATGGCCATCTGTTTCCATAGATATCAAAAAGAAAAAATAGATATGTATGTATACCATACTTTTGTGTGTGTCCAAAAAAACGGACAGTAAAGTATCCGATTTTTTTTAATTTTTTTATTTAACATTAATGCCTATTTAACCAGATGGCCATCCGTTTGTGTCCCTTTTTTAATGCATTTTTTGCATCCGTAAGGGTCCATTCACAAGGAGTTTTTTGGCAAAGATTTTGGCGCTGAATCCGTGTCAGAATCCACATGGAAAAAAACTCCTCACCATAGAGTTCTATGGGTTCCACTAGTTTTTTTTTCTGCTAGCGGAAAAAAAAGGTTCCTTCAGGTGGATTCCGCCTGCAAAAACCAACGGGAGGTGGAAAATTCACGTGTAATTGGAAAAAAAATCCCCATGGAATTGACCAAAATCCACATGTAACTGGCAAATTTCCTAATTCCTGGAGCAGATTTTGTCCTCGCCAAAAAATTCCGTGTGAATGGATCCTTAAACTGATCTGAATGGACACTTAGAAAGGTGACACAAACACTTCAATGTTTCCCACTATATTTCATCTTGCTCTGACAGATACATCTGAATGGAATGTTCATATATCTCTGTAATACTTGACAGAATACTTCAAAGTTTTGGTGCTACAGGTTGCATTTTGATCTAAGTCTGAGTAGTGCAGCCGGTGATGGACTCACTATGTCACTACAATCACTCGACACTGAGCTACTCTTGAGGGCATTGTCTAATCCAGTGATTCTCACTGCATTTCACTGCAGGAGACCACTTACCTCTAGAAGTAGTCAATGTGTCGGCAATAGCTGACGCAGACACCGGGAATATAGTCAAAGGCAGGAGCGTAACAGGGGGACATCAGGGGGCCCAGTGGCAACTGCTGCAGATTTTTGTTTTTTGAATAGACTCTATTTACTTATCAATCCTGGTTCCTGCTCTGGGGTCTGAAAAGACCTCAGAGTATAATAATTGTTAATGGGTGGGCCACAACGGGGCATCATATTGTGTGCAGGGACCACTATGGGGCATCATACTATGTGCTGGGGCTACTATGGGGCATCATACTGTGTGCAGGGGCCACTATGAGCCATAATACTGTGTGCCTGGGCCACTATAGTGCATAATGCTTTGTACACGGATACTGTGCAGGAATGGGGGGGTTGGTCAGTCGGGGAGGGCATGTCAAAAGTTCACTACGGGGTCCCGCTATTTCTAGTTACGCCACTGGTTAAAGGTATGAGCCAAGGCTGAAATTTGTGCATACTTGGTAATAGAGTTAGTAAATCAGGACAGGTGGCACAGAGTGTGCATGTGCTATGGGAGCATGCACCAGAGGGTGCAGGAGGAAGAGGATGTGAGCAGCAGTATGTAGGGAAGACAGGGCCATGATGAAGAGTGTGAATAACCCCGCAAGAGAAGCAGAATGCCAGCGGTGACAGAGAATTACAACTATGTGACGTGCAGGTGTTATGGCTAAAGTTGACCTTTTTATGGAAATCTGCCCGATTGTTACCAGTCTTCTATGTTCTTTGGGGGAGGGGGTTCTCTATATGTATTGGAGTCAGACAAGGTTTCTATACAGTTCTTAGAGCAGTAGTAAGCCTCTACTATATAACCCCTTCATATGTATTACATACATTTCTAGTTCTAATACATTCAAGGGTCTCATGTTAACGCCTGTTATGTTTCTGTCTATTCTTCTCCATTTTCACTTTGTCCTCTGATAATGATCAGAAATAATACATTCAGGTAGTTTCCTATAACATACTGGATGTCTACCTAGCAAGCAACACAAGGAAATAATTGAATCTTTGGCAACTTGCTGTCAGAAGACATTAGCGGAAGAAATCCAGAGCTACCAAGTGATGTAGATGACTATTCTTCTGTGTTTGGAAAGCTGCGAGTAAATGTTGT